>NC_141492.1:1677666-1997970 GCF_009769465.1 Tauraco erythrolophus | reverse complement strand
CAGCCCCTGCCACCAACCGGGGCGGGTGCTGGGTGATGGAGAGACAGCCAGGTCCTCTGCCGAGCACCGAACCAAGGACAGGGGCTGGCAGAGGTTGGGTGCGGCTCACCCACCAGCAGGGACCTTCATGGACAAGTAGGGAGATGCTGCTCCTGCCGGCAGCGAGGTTTTCTCCAAAAAACATTCCCGGGAGCGAAGCATCCGGGGTGAGCCGAGGTGAGGCCAACCCTGGCTGGGACCAAGAGTGGCAGGAAGAACTGGGAGCCAAACCCTCGATGCAGGGAAACCACCCAAACAAAGAAGCCTCAGCCAGCAGGTTGCTCCCCAACCCTCCTCTAACCCTCCTCCTCCTCGGTCCCAGCCAGGGCTGTGCCAGAACCCCCCCCGGCCTTGGCCCAAAGTCCACTTTTGCCCCGTGATTGGCCTCCCTGCCCCGAAACCACGCGGCTGAGACCCGACCCCCCCGACCCGGCCGTCCCCACTCACCATCCACCACGTGTTCGCCCTCACGTCGTAGCACAGCTGCCACTTCACCGAGCCCTCGGCCGCCGGCGCCGCCGCCTCCATCACCGCTCGGCTACTCCAGGAGGTACCCGGTGCGATGCCCGCCTCGCCGTGCCATCGCACACCCTTTTTTCCCCGCAAAAAAACCCACTCAGAGCAGCCCCCAAGGCTGGAAGGCACTTGGGGAAGAGCGGCTGGATGGAGGCGAGGAGGGATCCGTGTCCGGAAGTTTTCTCGGCTGCCCCCGGGAGAGGCGGGTCGGCTGCTCTCAGTTGGGCTCGTGGGTGGGCACTGCACAGCAGAGGCTGTGCCAGCAGCCGGGCGCATCTGCAGGACATCGGCGGGATGGAAGGACCCCAGGGGTGGGAAGGGGTGTCCGAGGCTCCGGGGGTTGCTTTGGCTTTGTCCTTCCCAGGGAAGGAGCTGCTGTAGGTATCACCTCCAACCCCCAAGCTCCTGGGTGGGGCACCCCAAAATGCGTCAGGTGCACAGACATGTCCCCGCGTGGCTGATGGGCTCCCATGCCACCGCTTCCACTGCTGCCCGTCTGTGTCCTCACAGCACGTGTGCCCAGTACCCATCAGCCCCCAGTAACTGCAATTTGACTCGGGGTTTGGGGGGTAGGGGGCTGACTGCTGGTTACGGCTTCGTTATCCTCAGTCACAGCCTTCCTGGCACTGCCCACCGGGACAAAGCCCAGCTCCTGCCGGGTGCCCTGCCTTCCCCCTTGCCCCCTGCCTGCCCTCCTGCCTGCAGCCTGATGGTTTGCCAACCCCACCAGAGTGCCCAGCCAATGCTCTGGCCAAGCCCAGCTCCTCCAGGCTCCTCTCCACAGCTCAACCAGGAGAGGCACCAGCTTCCCGGGGCACCCCTGGAGCCTGGTGACCCGTTGGTGATGCTGGCAGCAGGCGGGTGAGACCCAGGGGTTTACTGGGAGGATCAAGGAGATTTGGGTTTTTTGGCTTTGAAGGTCCAAGAGTCACAGGAGAAGGAGGTTTTATGCTGAGCTGAGGATTTGATGACTTTTTAGACTAGAGGGGTTTTGGGGATGGGGTCTGCCAGTGCCGGGCACAGTCCGGGCACCGCTGTGGGCACAGCGCCAAATGGTTTGGGGATGGGGGAAATGGCTGTGTGGGGAGGGAAATGGTGTGAGAGGCAGGTTGCAGGAATTCAGCTCCTGGAAATAACTAATTTCAAGGCCTGGAGATTACTTTCTGATTTTTTTTTTTTTTTTCTGAATACAATTTTTTATCCTTATTTTCAATCAAAAGCCAGGCTTTTTCTGGGAAACAACTCAGGAGCTTTTCATTAATGTTTCCCCTTCCGATGAGACCCGTTTTCATCCAAACGAGGGCTTGGGGCAGAAAATAAACCCAAAGATGAGCCATGGGAGCAGCTCAGCTTTGGGTGCCAGGGCTGGGAGGGAGATGCTTTGGGACGAGGGTGCTGGAGGGTGGCACCGGGCAGCAGCGGGTGGAGGTCGAGGCAGATGAACTGCACCAAATGAGGAGAATCTTGCTGTTTAATTGCTGTTTTGCTTGAAAAGGATGGTTTTGAAGCGGTGTGTGCCTGGGACAGCCCCTGCACGCCTGTAAGCGTGTGCTGGCACAAGCGTGCACGTGTGTTTACTCACATTTGTGCAGCGTGGCACGCGTGTGTGTTGGTACGTGCAGGCGTTGCGCTGGCTGTGAGTGGAGGAGAGGGTTCTCTTGCCCCAGGGCTGCAGCGCTGGCAGAAGCAGGGAGGTGATGCCACAAGACAGCACCCGAAAATACATCAGGGGCTGGAGAAGTCTTGCTGGAGTAGGGAAGGTCCTGGCATGGCCCTGGCTATGGGGAAGGGCCCTGGCAGGGGCTCTGGGAGGGACCCTGCACCTCGTGCTGGGCACTGCAGCCCTGCCAGGGTGGTGGTCATGGGGGTGGGCACCGTGGGAAATGGAATGCTGCCATGGCTGAGAGGGTACGGTGCAGCCAGCCCGGTTCAGCAGAGCTGGTCCATCCATGGGCATCGCCCTGACTTTGTGGGCCTTCGGAAGGGCTTTTCAGGTGCCAAGAGGAGGCAGAAGGGGGATGAGCCCCCCCCAGAGGGGGCAGGGGGAAGTAGCTGCACAGCTGGCTGCCATGCCAGGTGTTAGCACCCACCTGGCATGGGCCACCTCTGCCGTCCCTAGGGCAGAGCTGCCGGGAAGCAGGGAGCCAGGGGAGCTGATGGGGAAGGGGATGGGGCTGAGGCTGAGCCAGCTGCTCCAGCTGGGGGTGCTGGGGCAGGACCGCCTCGCCATCCCCGCACTGCCCACGGCGATTCTGTCTCCTCTGCCTTATCATGGATCCGTTGGTGTGAAGCCTGGCTCTCCGTGCCTCAGTTTCCCTGGCAGGCAGGGTTCTGCCTGTCTCTGCAGCTCCCTGCATGACCCCCTGGGGCATTACCCCATAGCCCCTGCCCGTGCCTGGGGCCTCATACAAGATCAGACCAGGCCACTAAGGTCCCATAAGGCCCTGCACATATTCCCTTGCTGCCCTGTGCCTCAGTTTCCCTTGATGTGTTTTTGCCCCACAGTATCCCTGACCCCACCTTCTGTTGGTCCCTGCAAGACCTGATGATGCTACAGGAAAGCTGGAGAGGGGCTTTGGACAAGGGCATGTAGTGACAGGACATGGGGCAATGGCTTTAAACTGAAAGAGGGGAGATTTCGATGGGATCTAAGGAAGAAATTCTTCCCTCTGAGGGTGCTGAGGCACTGGAGCAGGTTGCCCAGAGAAGTTGTGGCTGCCCCATGCCTGGCAGTGTTCAAGGCCAGGTTGGATGAGGCTTTGGGCAACCTGGTGTGGTGGAAGGTGTCCCTGCCCGTGGCAGGGGGTTGGACCTAGATGACCTTTGAGGTCCCTTCCAACCCAAACTGGCACATCGCCATCTCCTGCCCCCTGGGGTTTGAGCCCCCTCCATGCCTGCCCCGGCATGGGGTAACCACTACACCCCGAAATTATCCCCCCGTTCTAGGGGTGCACAGACAGCACAACCTCCACCCCTCGAGCTGTACAAGCCACACAACGCCCCCTCCCCGGGGGCAAAAAGGCCACGACAGACCCCCGCAAGGGCTGCACAAGCCAGACAGACGCCCCAGGACAGATTCCCCCCACCTCGGAGCGATGTAGGTGGGGGGAATCCCCATATTGAGGCAGAACCGCCCCCTCCCCTTACCCCGGGCAATGCGAATGTGACAGACCCCCCCGGGACACTACGGACACCATCCCCTCGGGGGGTCCCTACGTCCAGGACCACCCCCCCCCCCCCTTTAGAGCTGCACAGAGCGGGGGTTTCACAGAACAGCGGTTGCACAGAACCTCCCCCCATCCCACCCCCCCCCAAACCGACCCTGGGTGCGGTGGAGATGGGGGGGGGGGCGCGGCTCCTTTAAGGCGGGGGCGGCGGGGCTGACGTCAGGAGCTGTCCCCGGTGCTGAAACAAGATGGCCGCCCTCTAGTCAACCGGGGCGGCGGCCGGTAGCGGCGGCGGCGGCGGCGAGAACCGCCCCCCCCCCCTTCCCCCGCCGTACCCCCCCCCCCCTCCGCCACCGGGATCATGTCGCTGCTCTGCGTCGGAGGTACCGGGAAAGGGGGGGGGGGGGCGGGGGGGTCAACCCCGAGTTTCCCGTTGCACGTCGGGGGAGGGGCTCGCTGCCCCCGGTACCGGGGGCAGCGAGCCCCTCCCCCGCCGTGCAACGGGAAGCCCCGGGGGGGGGGGGGGGGGGGGTCGTGGGAACGGTTCCATTCACAAAAAAAAAAAAAAAGCGGCGCCTGGATTTATGAATGAACCGGCGGGGGCGCGCGCGCGGCGCCGGAGACGGGAATGATATGGGGGGGGGCGGGGGGGGGATGTGGGCGCACCCCGCCCGGCCCAGAGTGTGTGTCGTCCCCCCCCCCCCCCCAAGTACCCCCCTCCCCGCGCCCACCCCTGGCGTCTCTCCCCACGCACCCCCACCCTGCAGACACGGCCCCCCCGCCTTCCCAAACACCCCCCACCCTAAACATCCTCCATACGACCCCCCCAACGCCCCTCGATCCCCACCCCAACCCCCCCTCAAGCACCTCCACATTCCCATCCCCCCCCCACCAAACCCCATCGCCCCCAAATCCCCCTGTCTTCCCCCACCCCCCCCGCAAACCCCTAAATACCCCCCCAAATTACACCCCCAGCCCCAAACACCCCCCTCCCCTCAGCCCCCTATGCCCCTGCAGGCACTGCCCCACCTCGGGCATGGTGATGCGGGGGAGAGGGGTCAGGGCAGGAGCGTGGGGATCTGTTGCTGAGGGGGGTGGGCTCGGTTATGGATGCTGGTCACCCCATACTGGGATGAACTGGGGGGAGCACGCAGGTGGGGGCTCCCTGCACCCCAACACGCTGAGACCTGCCCAACTTGGTGAGAAATCTTGGGGGGGGGGTATCCCTTTCCCCCCCCTTCCCAGGCTCTGCAGCACCCTGATGGGGAGGGGGTGGCACCTGGGGGTCCTGGAGGTGGCAGCTGGGGGCGAGGTGGGGCACAGGGTAGGTGGGATTTCCCCACTGGTGTCCCCTCCCTGGGGGAAAGCGGTAGGAAAATGGGGGCTCCCCTAGTAGGGGGGGCTCTGTCCCCTCCGGCTCCCCCGCTGTGTCCTTGTCCCGTGGGGGCTGTCACAGCCCCCCCTCCCCTGGCGGGGCCACAACACGGGGACCCGGAGCCACCCCAAAGCCAGCGCCTCTGTGTGGCCCCCGGCCAGCCCCGCATTTGGGGTCCCCCCCTCTGGCAGGGGGAGGGCTGTGTCTTTGGTCCCATTTAAGGGACTGTCACACATCGTGACACCCCCAGTGACACCCCCAGAGACACTCACAGTGACACCCCCAGGGACACCCCCAGAGATACCCCCAGTGACACCTGCGGTGACACCCCCGGTGACACCCCCAGGGACACCCACAGTGACATCCGTGGTGACACCCCCAGAGACATCCCCAGTGACACCCACAGGGACACCCGCAGGGACACTCCCAGTGACACCCACGGTGACACCCCCAGAGACACCCCCAGAGACACCTGCGGTGACACCCCCAGTGACACCCCCAGGGACACCCACAGTGACATCCGTGGTGACACCCCCAGAGACATCCCCAGTGACACCCACAGGGACACCTGCAGGGACACTCCCAGTGACACCCACGGTGACACCCCCAGAGACACCCCCAGAGACACCTGCGGTGACACCCCCAGTGACACCCCCAGGGACACCCACAGTGACATCCGTGGTGACACCCCCAGAGACATCCCCAGTGACACCCACAGGGACACCCGCAGGGACACTCCCAGTGACACCCACGGTGACACCCCCAGAGACACCTGCGGTGACACCCCCAGTGACACCCCCAGGTACACCCACAGTGACATCCGTGGTGACACTCCCGGAGACACCCCCAGAGACATCCCCAGTGACACCCACAGGGACACCTGCAGGGACATTCCCAGTGACACCCACGGTGACACCCCCAGAGACACCCCCAGTGACACCCCAGTGGCACCGCGGTGAAGCTGGGGGTGGATGGTGAGGAGCAGCTCCCCGTCACCGCTCACTGGGGGCAGCTATTTTTGTCACCATATTTTTAGAGTCCCAGGGGTGCGGGTGCCACCCCAGAGCCCCCCCCCAACCCCTCCCAGGGGGCCGGGGCCACACGCAGCCACCAAGGGCATCGTGCCAGGGGGTTGTGCCTGGGCGACGGGCACTGAAGTGGCCCCGGAGGTGTGGGGCGAGCGAGGACAGGGGGGTGTGGGTGGGGGGGCGTGTCTGAAGTGGTGCGAGGCAGACGGACAGATGGACGGGCGGGTGGACGGGCATCCGGAGAGACAGATGGAGAGACGGACGGACAGATGGGTGGAGGGGTGGGGAGGGGTGAGCAGGTAGACAGAGGGGTGGGGGGATGGACAGACAGATGGGTGGGTGAACAGAGAGAGAGGATGGATGGACGGATGTGTGGTCAGATGGATGGATGGACGGATGTGTGGTCAGATGGATGGAAGGACGGATGGATGGAAGGATGGATGGACAGATGGAGGGAGGGGCGGATAGAGAGACGGTTGAGTGGATGGATGATCAAAGGACGGACGGAGAGATGGGTGGATGGACAGACAGGTGAACGGATGGATGGACAGAGGGATGAGTGGGTGGAGAAACAGGTAAATGGATGGACAGACAGAGGGACGGACGGAAGGATGGGTGGATGGACAGAGCGATGGACAGATGGGTGGAGGGGTGGGGAGGGGTGAGCAGGTAGACAGAGGGGTGGGGAGATGGACAGACAAACGGGTGGGTGGACAGAGGGAGAGGATGGATGGACGGATGGGTGGTCAGATGGGTGGAAGGACAGATGGATGGATGGAAGGACAGATGGACAGATGGAGGAAGGGGACAGATGGAGAGACAGGTGAGTGCATGGACGGACAGAGAGATGGGTGGGTGGACAGATGGGTGAATGAATGGACAGAGAGAGGGATGCACGGATGGAAGGATGGCTGGATGGACAGAGGGATGGACAGACACACAGACGTGTCGCGGGATGCCTACGGCCCAGCGTGGTTTGTACGCTATTGCCAGCCCGATCCCCGCCAGCTGCCTCCTGCCTCAGTTTCCTCAACTGACCAACACCCCCCACCCAAGAGGGGGCTGAGTCCCCCAGCCTGGGAAGCACCTTGGGTCTTGGGGTACCCCACTTCCACGCGGGTTCCGCTGTCCCCAGCTCCTTGTCAGGGGGCTCAGGCTGAATTTAGCCCGAGGGTGGCACCCTGGGACCCACCACCCCTGTGCCAATCCAGGGTGGCACAGCCTGCCAGAGGCCGTCAGCCACAGATGGTGGCAGCAGGACTTCTCCCTGGCAGTAGATGACAGCCAGGAGAGCCACGTGTTCCCCAGATAATTATTTGTTCCTGTCAGCTCGGGTATTTTTGGAGCTTTTCCTTCCTCTGCTCTCCCGTTTCGGAGGCAGCGGCTGGTGGAGAGCGGTCGGCCTCGGCAGGTGTGGCTGGGTCCAGGGCACGCTCCTGTGCCAGGGGTCCCTGTGCAGCTCCGAGCGGGCGACGTGGGCAGGTCTGGGTACCTAATACTGTACTATAATATAATAATAAATATTAAATAACGCATTATAGAAAATAATAGAATCCTAGGATGGTTGGGGTTGGAAGGGACCTTCAAGACCATCTCGTTCCAACCCCCCTGCCATGGGCAGGGGCACCTCCCACTACACCAGGTTGCTCCAAGCCTCATCCAACCTGGCCTTGAACACTGCCAGGGACGGGGCAGCCGGTATATCAAAAATCTGGAATATGATACAATAACGCACAGTGATCCCGGCCGGCCCCGCGCTCCCAGCCCGGCGACGTTAGGGGGGTCTTTGGGATCGCAGAGCCTCATCCCTGGCCTTAAACCAACCCCCCCACTCATGAAACCCGCCCCTCCCATCCCTAAGTGAAGCTGCAGCTTCCGGAGTCCTGTGATTCCCCAGGAACACGGCCGCCAGTGACGTGGCTGGCGACCTTCCTCCGGGCAAAGTTGCTGCCAAGAGCTGCCCGCCGCATGACCCTCTTGGTGGGTCGAGCCGAAGGATCCCCGGTTATTTTCTGAGCGGTTCCCCGAGGCTAAGCCGGCGATCCTGCCCTGCCTCAGTTTCCCCAGTGGTACCCCGGGGCCAGGCAAGGGCTGCTCGTGTGCTGTGTTGCCTCCTCGGGGCACGTGGAGCCGGTGGCAGCCCCCGCGGCCCCTCCGGTGCTGGCGGCGGGCGATAAGAGGGCGGGCGAGTGGCACGTCTCTGAAATCAAATCACCTTCTCTATCACCAGGGCTATTTTCATCCCTCCTCGGTCACGTTGGTTCCTCCACCCGCTGGCACCCGCGTCATTTAACTGTTCTCCGGGTGCTGTGTCATTCCCTCCCCGCCTGCTCCCCCCCATCCTCCTGTGAGCCCCGAGGACCCCTCTTGCCCCCACCACCCCCTGGCATTGGCAGCATTGATACCCGCCTCTCTGCCCACCTGCCCGTTTGTGGGCAAAACATGGGGATCAAATCCCCCTGTACCTCCCGCTCGTGACACCAGTGTAAAGCTGGAGTGGGGGAGGGAGGATCAGCCAGAATTGGGGATGTTCTGAGCAGGATTTGGCCCAGACGCACCCCACCCTGCAAGCGCCCACCCAGTTGCAAGGGGTCCCCAATGGGCAGGATGGAAACCAGCCCCTTGGTGCCCCCCTGGCACGGGGACAGGGCTGGGGTGCAGTGGGGGGGAGTTTGGGAGTTGGGGGAGCGTCTCCACCAGCGCTGGGGCTGCCGTGGAGTACGGGAGGGTTACAGCACCCCCCCCGCCCCCATCCCAGGTTTCCTGTAGGAAATGGGGGTCAGCGGTTTGGGGGGGGAGGCAAGAGCCTTAATCCTGGCGCTGCTGGGCTGGTGCCTCGGGGCAAGGGCTGGTGCCAGGGGAAGGTGCCCCCAAATCCCCCCTTTTCCCCCCGGGATGTGGATGGTAACGTCATGTGTTTCCCCGAATGGACCCGAATTCAGATGCGGGGGGGTGGGGAGGGTTAAATCCCCCCTCGGCTGATGAAGGCTCCTCATTCAGGGCTGCAATGAGATGTTTCAAATTATCACAAAGTGGTAGGTTTTTTCTGGGAGGGGGTTTGCTCCCTCCAGTGCCCACCTCCAGCTCATGCCCGAACTCCCTCCCTCATGCCTGGCATTGGCGACTCCTGATTTACACCAGCCAGAGGGATCCCACCACCTTCCCCCACCTTGCAGCCGCCGGAGGGGGGGTGTGGGGTGGTGGTGGCCAGGCCTGGGGTCCTCCCACCCCCTTGGCACCCTGCTGGGGGTCCCCAGCCCCCCCGCACGGGGCTCTCAGGCTCAATCTCTTCCCTCCCTCTCTGTCCCCACAGTTAAAAAGGCCAAGTTCGACGGGCCCCAAGGTAAGTGCCTCCCCTTCTAGTTGCTCGCCCACCTGGGGAGGGGCTCAATGAGGGGCTTAGCTCTTGGGCTGGTTGGAGGTGGCAGGATCTGAGGAAGAGCTAGAGGGTGGCAAGGGGACCCCAGATCAGCCTCAGCTCTGGAGGCATCGTTTGGCAGGTGCGGGGGAAGCACCCACTGAGAGTGGGGTGCCCTGGGCAGGGTGGTGGGCTCGTAGCCCAGCCACCCCTGGCAGCTGTAGGGTCCGTCCTGCCTGGCCAGCTGGGGTGCTGAGGGGGACCCCATGGGAGGGTGGCCTTGTGGGGTGTCCAGGGGGTAGGGGTATGGCTGGGGGTGGGGGTGGGGGGACACAGGCCACTGGAGGCCACTTCACCCTCCGCTTGCTCCCCCAGAGAAGTTTAACACCTACGTGACACTGAAGGTGCAGAATGTCAAGAGCACGACCATCGCTGTGCGGGGCAACCTGCCCTCCTGGGAGCAGGACTTCATGTTGTGAGTGTCCCCAAAGTCCCCCACCCCTGGTACTGCCCCCCCTAGCCCCCATGGGGGGGGGTCCCCCCACTGCCAGTGCTCCCCCTGACCCCAGCCCTGGGGGGTTCACCTGAGCCCTGGGGACGCGGGCACGGGGGGAAGCTGGGGTGGTCCCAGGGGGGCTGCTGGGGAGGGGATTGACCTAATGCCTCTGCCCCCTCCCCAGTGAGATCAACCGGCTTGACCTGGGCCTGACCGTGGAGGTGTGGAACAAGGGGCTCATCTGGGACACCATGGTGGGGACGGTGTGGATCCCCCTCCGGACCATCCGTCAGTCCAATGAGGTAGGGAGCCAGGCACGGACACATCCCCCCAGGACCCTAAGGGATGTGTAGCCACCTCCCCGGCTGTCCTTCAAGCGGTGCAGAGCCTTCCCCATCCCTGCTTGGAGAGGACCCTGCTTGAGGCCGGACCCTGCGTGCGTGGGGTTGTGGGGCTGAGGAAGAGGGGGGGTCCCTGGCAGCCATCCTCACCCCCATTTCCACCTCACAGGAGGGGCCGGGGGAATGGCTCACGCTTGACTCCCAGGTCATCATGACTGACAACGAGATTTCGGGCACCAAGGACCCCACTTTCCACCGTATCCTCCTTGACACCCGCTTCGAGCTGCCGCTGGGTGGGTACTGTCCCTGGGCACCACAGGTCCGGGGTGCATCATCCTTCCTTGCCCCCAGCCCCAGGGATGGGGCTTGGGGCTGGGGGTCTGATCCTATAGCCCCAAAAGCTGGGGGGATGTTTTGGGGTGGGGTGGGGGAGTGTCTGTGCATTAATCAGGATCTTTGGCCTTGCAGATATCCCCGAGGAGGAGGCCAGGTATTGGGCCAAGAAGCTGGAGCAGCTCAATGCCATGCGGGACCAGGATGATGTAAGCGCAGAGGCAGGGCTGGGGCGAGGGCTGGGCAGGGAGCAGCGGTGCTGCCAGTGGGCAGCCCTCACCCCCCTGCCTCTCCCCAGTTTGCCTTCCAGGAGGAGCAGGAAAAGCCTCTGCCAGTCCACAGCTCCCAGTGCTGTAAGTGCTGCCCTGTCCCTGCCCCACTCTGGGACCCCCGCACTGCCCTGGCCCCGCAGCTCTCCGCAGCGGGGATGTGTGGGTGCAGGGTCCGTGTCTGCCTTGGGGCGCTGAACCCCGACCTGAGTGGGGCTCAGCCTCATCCCACACCCTGTCCCCATCCTCCCTCCTGTGTCTGCTGGTGTTTCTTTGCTGTCTCCCTGCCCCACAGCGTGGGGGCCCTCCCATGGGGCTGAGCCACAGGGGAGAGGGGCTTGGGGGGCACGGCAATGGGGCTGGTGAGGATGGTCCCCCCAGGAAGCCTGGGTGGGGGAAGTGAGGCTGGTGAGAGGGCTGCTCAGTGGGGGCACTGGCAGAGGGATCTGGGGGGTTTGGAGTGGCAGGTCGGTTTGTCTCAACCTATGCCTCAGTTTCCCCTTCTGTAATGACGCCAGGGCCATGCACACAGTCCTGAGCACAGCTCAGTGCCTCTCTGCCCTGTTGCCTGTGCCGTTTGGTGCCACTGTGCCTAGCCGTAACTGTCCCCAGCCGGGGTCGGTGCCACCGTGCCCAGCCCCAGGCACTGTCCCCACTACACTTCAGTGCCACCGTGCCCATCCCGCCTCGGTACTGCATGGCCCTGCCTGGGTCCCTGTCCCCAGCATGGCTCAGTGCCAATGTGCCCCATCCTGGGTGCTGTCCTCAACCCATTCTGGGGCACTGTCCCCAGCCCAGCTCAGGGCCACCGTGCCTGGGAGATGCTGGTTCCTCCTGCTGCTGCCCTGGAGCTGCCTCTATCCTTATTGTTTCTGCCTCTTTTTTTTTTTTTTTTTTGTAGGCAACTGGAATTATTTTGGCTGGGGAGAACAGCAGAGTAAGTATACTGTCCCCTCCTCCCATCCCAGCGATCTCCAGCGCGTTCCCCTTTGCCGTGCCAGAGCCCAGCCTGGGGCTCAGGGGACCTGGAGCTGGGGTCCAGGCTGTGGCTCTGTGCTGGGTGAGGACAGAGGCACCGAGCGCCCTGTCCTGGGCAGGGCTGTCCCCACGGGCCGGTGGGGTGGGACGTCAGTGGGGCAGAAGGAGGGTCCGCGCACCCTGTCCCTTCTGTATGTCCCATTTCCCCACTCTGCCCTCCTCTCATCCCCCAAAACTTCCCTCCGCAGAGGGGAACGCGTGCAGCACGCCCTCACCCCTCCCCGGCTCCATCCCCCCAGCACAGTCCCACAGTGGTGGGGACACGCTGGTGGCAGTAGCGGGGCAGATTTGGGGCATCCCTGGCCTCACAACAGCCACGGGGCCATGCCCCGTCCCACTCACCGTGGCCCCTTGCAGATGATGACCCTGACAGCACGGTGGATGACCGGGACAGCGATTACCGCAGCGAGACCAGCAACAGCATCCCTCCGCCGTACTACACCACCTCCCAGCCCAACGCCTCCGTCCACCAGTACCCCATGCGGCACCAGCAGCAGAGCTCCCGCGACTCCTACACCGACTCCATGCAGAGCTACGAGATGGATTACTCAGACCAGCGGCCCCTCAGGTAGCGTCAGCGCTGCCAGTTCCCCCCTGCCGGGACCTGCTCTCTCAATCCCCCCCACAAAGGTGGCAGAAGCCAGTAGGTCCCTGGGGTGATGCCAGGGATGCTGCTGCCAGGGTGGTGGGTGATGGAGGGAAGGATGCTGAGTCGAGGAAGAGGGGATGGTGCCGGCCCCAAGCCTTTCCTTCTTACTGGAAAGTTTTCCAGCTTTTTTGGGTCACTGCCCTCCTCTGTCCTCCCTGGGGGCTTCAGGACCCCCAAGCCCCAGCTGTCCTCACTGGGAGCCGAGCTAGTGGGGTGTCGCCTGGCTGGGGACGCAGACATGGCCGTAGGCAGAGCCGCAGGTGGGGCCGCCTGCCCGGCGCTTCAGCCCCACGCTCACAGCACGGCTCGGTTCCTTGCCAGCATCCGGCCCGAGGTGCCAGCCCCGTCCCCCCAGGACACGGAGGTGTCCCTGCCGGCATCCCCGCGGTGGCAGGGGATGCCGGGGCATGGCGGGTGGCGGCGGGCGCGGCACCCCCGAAACCTCGCTGACCATCTTCCTCTCCTCCCCGGCAGACGCTATGGTAGCGTCGACTCTGCCGCAAACGGACGCGGCGACGCCGAGTCCGCTTCCGAGTCGAGCAGGCGGACCAGCCGCCAGCCTTCCCTTGAGAGCAGGCGGTCCCTAGACCTATCGGATAGGTGGGTCGCTACCTCCTCGCGTGCTGTGTGCGGTCGCAGAGTGCTGTGGTCGGTCCTTGCAGCCGCGGTGAGGCCAACACCAGTCTCGGCAAGGGCGGCCTCGTGCCGCTGCTGGGTGCCCCCCTTCTCCCCGTCCCGGACCGCCTCGCGGAGGAGCAGCGTTGGGGTGCTCCAGGGGGTCTCTTGGCCCTGTGATGTCCCTTCTTGCTGCCGCACTCCAGTTCCTGGGGGTGATGCACCAGCATCCTGGTCCCGCTCGCTGGCATGGCGACCCATCATGCCAGCAGGTGTGGGGAGCTGGGGTCCGGGCGACTCAAATGCCACCCTGCGTTTCTGGGCACCTCCCAGGGAGAACCTGGCCAGGCAAAAACCTGGCACGGTGATTCGGGACCCTCGCGATGTGCTGAGGGCGCTTCTCCCCCCACTCTGGGCAGAATGAGGCCGGGGGGTGAGGAGTTCCCAGGTGTGAGCAGCGTCTTCTGCACCCCTGTGCCCCGAGACCCCCTTCCCAAGGTACCTGGATGATGCCAGTACCCCCTCCCTGCTGGGTCCAGCCTGGGCACCCCCCAGCACCCTCCTCCCTGCGCTGTTCCCTGGCTCCCCCCAGCCCGGCCCAGCCCAGCCCGTCCCCTTGGCCCCTTTCCCCCCCTGCCCACCCCTGAGCCCTGGCTGCTGGTGCTGGAGACGTGGTGTCGGCCTCTTCCTAAGGCATGTCCCTGTCCTGTCTGCATGTTTGCTTCTGTGAGCCTCTTCCCACGGAGCCCCGCAGCCGCCCCGTCCCTGGCAGCCTCCTGGGATGCACGGAGTCCCTCTGCCCCGTGGGCAGCTGCCGGAGGGAGATGCTGGAAGGGCCAGGGGCCGGTGGGGCAGATGGAGCAGTGGGAAGGGGTCTGGCCTGGCAGGAGGAATCGGGTAGGAATGATGTGATTAAAGGGAGCGATGGGGTTGAAGGGGTGTCCTTGGAGAGGGGATGCCTGGGAGGTGCTCAGGGAGCGCTGGGATGCCAGGGTAGGGGTTGGGTGACAGATGTGTGGGTTGGGGGAAGGACAGGGCTGTGCTCTGCCCCCCACCCTGGCAGGGGTGAGCCGAGGGGACAGACACCATCCCCGTGTCCCCAGGCCCAGGCAGGAAGGTCAGACCCTTGAGATGACCCCAGCCTGGGAGGCCAGTCCCAGCCCGTGGAGTCTCCCGGGTCGGTGCCTTCGACTCCCGGGACGAGGAGCCCGGCGCTCGCCGGGGACTGTGCCACGGGGGAAGCCACACGTCCTCCTGCCCCCGGCGCGGGGACCCCGGGGCTCTGCGGGGCTGCGGCACGGCCCCACTGGAGCCCCGTCCTTGTCTCCCCCCGGCCCCGCAGCCCCACGGGGAGCAGCCGCTACGCCTCGTCGGCCGAGCTGAGCCAGGGCAGCTCCCAGCTGAGCGAGGACTTCGAGAACGAGAGCCTGCGGGACTCGGAGCTGGACGAACGGGACGGCGACTCCTACCACTCCTGCCACAGCTCCGTCAGCTACCGCAAAGACTCGCCCCGCTGGGAAGAGGAGGAGGACGATGACCTCTATCTGGAGGAGGAGGAGGAAGAAGAGGAGGAAGAATTCAATGAGGACTACAGCGAGAATGAGGAAGGCTATGCTAAGGAGGAGGAGGAGGGCGAGGAGGAGGAGCTGCGGGAGCAGGGCACCTACGAACCCCCCGAGCACGATGCCTACCCCCCCCACACAGAAGCCCCCTGGGCAGCAGCACCAGCAGGTCCCACAGCAGCAGCAACAACCCCAACTGGTCCCACCGCTGAAGCCACAGCAGCAGGAGAGGAAGGAGGAGAGGAAGGAGGAGAGGAAGGAGGAGAGGAAGGAGGAGGACGCCTCTGCCCCCAGGAAACCCCAGAGGCTCCCCAGGCCCAGCGGGGAGTGGAAGAAGCCCCCCTGCCCGAGGCAGCCCCTGAGCCCGAGCCCCCGAAACCGGCTGAGAGGTAGGAGGGAAATGTGGGGCTGTGGCATCCTTGGCATGGCACTGTGCCCAGTGACACCCAGGGTGCTCTGGAGGCAGCCCAGGGCTGGGACTGGTGCTGCTGGTGCCAAGGGGCAGCACCAGGGACGTTTTGCGGTGTCCGGAGCTTTTCCAGGTGCCTGAAGCATTGAGGTGGGGGAAGCCCATCTCGTGCCATCCCGGCGAGGGTCAGCATCCTTGGGCACGCTGCCCTGGCCCAGCCACCAGTGCCGTGCTGAGCAGGGGCACAGCTCAAGGTGTTTGAGATGCTGCCAGGGCTACCAAGGGTGCAGGTTTATAATGTGGGACAAAGCTGGGAGTGGGGGCAGTGGGGGCAGTGGGGGCTTGGGGCTGCAATTTGTCTCCTCTGGGTCAAGCTATTGGCTCCCTGGATGCAGAGGGTTCCTGGAGCTCAGCGTGGTCAGAGGAGGAAATTTCCTTCACAGGAGACAATCCTCTCCCTAGGCCCCTGGCAAAAGCTCGTCTGTGGCCTCCTGTGCTGCACAGATGAATTACATGGTGGCCAGGTCCCTGGTACAGCGTGTGAATAATGCCTTTAATTATCCAAAATGTCCCTTTGCCCATGGTTCGGTGAATGCCAACCGCTCCGTGCAGAGGGGAAGCACGATGGGCTTTTTTTGGTCTTTTGTTTAGTTCAAATGATAGAACAGAGCTGGGGAATCTCTGATTTAAAGAATATTTAATGAGCTTTTTACTAAAAAATACCTATTTAGGCCCAAGGGCTGTGGTGTCCTGGTGAAGGTGGCCTTAGTTCGTGTCTGCCCGCCGTGCCTGTTCTCCGGGCTGGGGGCTTGGCACGTCCTGTGCTGGGCACCGGGGCCCATGGATTAGTGCTGGGGACCCCCAGTTAATGCTGAGGGCCCTGAATTGGCACCGAGGACCGTAGATAAGCACAGACAAGGCTCCCCTGGGCACATCTGGGCAGATTTGTCTCCCAAGCTCCCCATGGCCTCATCCCAGCCTGGTTCTGGGCACCCACCTCCCATGTCATGTCCCACCACGCTCCCCAGGAGGCTGGGATGTTTGGAGGATTTATTTTCTTTTCCTCCATGTCTCAATTTTGCAAGAGAGGAGAAAAAAACCCCACACAACAACCAGCATGTCCAGGCTGGCAAGTCCCCCTGTGCTCAGAACTCTTCATCCCAGGAGACCCCAGTGTGGTGGGAAGCGGCCAGAGGACATCCTGCTGGGGAGATGAGGGCTGAAGGATGTTTAATCCACCTGTTTGTGTCACCAGCAGTCCCTGACCCTTTGCTCCTGCAGGGACCCCTCCGTGTTCCTTGGGTGCCCAGGGCAGAGTCTCCCAAGGGAGGGGAAACTCCTGGCTTCTCCCTGTTGCTCTGGCTGACCATGCTGCCCTTTGCAGCAGGACTTGCCACCTTTTTTAGTCCTTCCTGGTATAAGAGGGGGGGTTTGCCATGGCCATGCTGGCTCGAGGCCCATCAGGATCCCTAAATTGCAGCCTCAGTCCGGTCTGGGGTGTGGGCCTGGTTCCTCCCCCCCCAGCACCTTGCTGGGAGGTGAGCGAGGGGTGCGTGTGCTTGCAGGGAGCAGGCGGAGACGGAGGTGCAGGACCCCAAAGCACGAGCCAAAGCCAACTGGCTGAGAGCCTTCAACAAGGTCTGCATGCAGCTGCAGGAGGTGAGCAACCGGGCACCGGCCGCGGGCTGGGCTAGGGGCACAGCCCTTTCCTGAGCCCTGGCATCTTCCGAACACTTCCACTCCACGATCCCATGGGCATCCCACACCCTGGGGACCCGGGGAGCCTCAACAGCAGTGGCCCCACAACCCCATTCGTGCCCAGTGGGACGCCCCTGCGGGGCAGGGAGTGCTGAGGACCTTCCCCCAGCGTGTGCTGCATGCGGTGTGCTGGTGTGAGCCCCCCCCTCCTCTCCCCTGTATTGAGTTGTCAATTTTTTGTTCTGTTTTTAGACTCCATCCTCCATCTTTTCTTTTTGTTTTGGCTCTGGATTCGCCCCCGGGGGCTTCGATCCCCCTCCCCACCGCTTCTCTTTTCAGTTGTCCACCACCATGGCCCTTGTGCCCGCGTCTCCCCTTCCTGCAGGGAAGGGGTGTAGCCTGTTTGCAGGTAAGCATGTCCGAGAGGAATGCCCCAGCCATGTGTGTGCCTTCCGTGTGTGCAGGGATTGCCCCACCAGGGAGGTGTCATTGGCTCTTTCCTCCCTTCTCTCCCAAATAACCCCCTCCCTGCGAGGGAGGTGGCACGGCGGGACGGTCCCTGCACACACCCCATCCCCAGTGTGCTCCACCTTTTCCCCACACTCCTCTCCTACCCGCTGCGGCTCCCTGTGGAGCCTTTCCAAAGATGCTTCTCCAGTCCCCCAAAACCCTGTGCCCCCACTGCTTTGCCAACCCGAGCCCCTCTGCCAACGCTGCCCACCCCTCGCCCGCCTCAGCCTCTTGATATTTTATTCCCAGTGCAAAGCTCTTTGCTGGAAAGAGCCCCGTCGGTTTAGGAACACGCTTTTCTCTGCCCGCCCCGTAACCTCCTGACATCCTTCCCCAGTGCTGCGGGCGCTGGAGGGGCACCGGGCTGGGGAGGGGTGCCACGTGTGCCAGGGGCTCAGCGCCGTGACGGCTGCCCCGTGTCTTTGCAGGCCCGCGGGGAAGGCGATGGAGAAGCTAAATCCCTGTGGTTCAAAGGCGGGTGAGTACGTGGGGCCGCTGGTGCTTTCCACCCCCCCGGGGTCACGTTTCTCGTTAGGACGCGATTAATGAGCTCGTTTTGGGGGGGCTGGCGCGGGGAGGCGTTGGGCCACATTTTGGAGCTGAATGCTGCTCGCTCGGGGCTTTCGGAGGAGCCAGCAGAGATGCCACCGCTCCGCGTGCCCGCCAGCCGCTGCCAAGGGGAGAGCGAGGAGGTGAGTGGGGCTGGGATGGGGCCGAGCTGGCACGGCGGCTCCCTGGCAACGCCCCTTCTCTCCTGGTATCCGGGGCTTGAGTGGTGCCCTGGGGAATTGGGAACCTCTTCCCTGGCTGGACTGTGGGTCTCGCAGGCGGCTCTGCCACTGCCCCGGGCAGAACCCAGCAGGTTTCCTTGAGAACCTACTGGATCTCACTGGGGCTTTCTTGCGGACAGAGGTGGCGGCTGCAAAGCGGCATTTCTGCCTGCGCTGCGCTGCCTCAGTTTCCCTTGCAGCAGAACAGCTCGGGGCTCACCTTTGGTGTCCCAGAGGGAACCCCCAGCTCTCCCACTCCATGCTGCAAAGCCAAAGCTGAGCCAAACTGGTTATTTTTTTTTTTTCCCTGCGTTTCACTGAAGCAAAACACCTTCACGTAGGGAAAAATGCCAGTTTGCTGCTCAGATCCCCTTCCCCTCCAGTTTGCAGGCTGGTGATCCCTGCCCTGGCGGGCGCAGAGATGGAGATGGGTTCCCACGGGTGGGTCCCAGGGGTCTCTCTGCAGTCCTGTCCACCAAGTCCCAAGTGAACACGGAGCAATAGCTGGGGAAGGGCCCTTTCGTGCCTCAGTTTCCCTTTCCCCGCTGACTCTCCTCTCTCTTGCAGGCCTGGTGGTGGGCTGATCATTATAGACAGCATGCCGGACATACGCAAGCGAAAACCCATCCCCCTAGTTAGCGATTTGGTGAGGTTCCTCTTAACCACCTTGCTCCACGCAGCTGCCGGCTTCGCTCCCGCTGTGCCCCGCTGGACTCCGCCGCCTGCCCGCCCCGGCCAGTGCTTGCCGGGCACCTGTGCCCTGCTCCCCAGCTGCCTCTAACATAGCTTGTGTTTTCTGTTTTTCTTTTCTCTGGCCTGGCTTGGCCGTCCCTGGCACCAGGGGGGCGGCTGTAAGGTTTCTGCGCTGCATTAACAGCATGCCCGACATTAAGCCCGGACGCAAATCTCTCCCTCTAGTCAGCGATCTGGTGAGCGTGGTCCGAGGGGTTAAAGATAAGAGCACCCTTGGTTGCTGCCCACCAACTCTCCAGCCCTCCAGGGGGGCAGGAGTGTCCCAGGCTGGTTGGGGGGGGGGTCTCCCAGCCCTGGCCCCCGCAGTGGGGAGTGTAAGGATGGCACAGCTGGGCTCTCCCCACCCGAGGCTGCTTCTCTTTAACGGAGCTCCAGGGTCCTGTCCCTACACCAAGCATCAGCCCAAGGCTGCCACTGGTTCCTGGCTGTTTTCCCAGTGCTGCAGCCCCGGTGCCATCCTGCCCCACCTGCCCCTGGCTCACCACAGCTCAGGCGCTGGGCAGACGGACCCCTGGACCAAAAGAGGGCTAGCGGTGGCTTTTCTGCGCCGCGCGGACCCCGTGCTCCTGTCCCCACCGTTGTCATGCTGCGCTGCCGCAGCCCAACCCCATCCTGGTGTCCCATCCTGGCGTCCCATCTTGCGTGCCATCCTGTGGTCTCATCCTGAGGTCTCATCCTGGGGTCCCATCCTGAGGTCCCAGCCTGGGATCCCATCCTGTGGTGTCATCCTGAGGTCCCATCCTGGGGTCCCAGCCTGAGGTCCCAGCCTGAGGTCCCATCCTGGGTCCCATCTGGCCAGATCACTCTGCCATCACCCACCTGGTGATAAGAGACAGCAATTTTGGAAAGCAGACACCCTTCGTGCCCAGAATACGTGCCCTTCACCTCCTCCCCCCTTGCTGCCTCCACTTGGTGCCCTCCCCAGGGTGCCTCCATCCTGGCCCCCACCTCCCTGCCCTCTCCCACCCCAGTGCCCCCCAGCCCCCGCCCGCTCGGGGCAGCCGCTGATGCTTCTGCACTGTGCTGTGTCGGTGTCAGGGGTTTGGGGTGGTGGGTTGTGGGTTGTGATGGGGTGGGCAGAGTGCAGGGGTCGAGGTTGGTGGGGGTCTGCTGCCTTTCCCTGCTGTCATTTGGCAGGCTGCAGCCAGTGCTGTGGCATGGAGTGGGAAACCACCTGGGGACTGGCCTGGCGATGGGTGCGGGGTTGGTGTTGCCCCGATTCCTGCTCGTTCTGGCAGGGAAGGGGCCAGGACTTGCTCTGCTGTGGGGTGGTTTGCACTAACAGCCTTTTATTCCCTCCTCACCGGCCCTGGCTGCCTGCAGGCGATGGTAAGTGCCCCCCACCCCGCTCTCCCCAGGGTCTCAGACCCGCCTCAAGACGCTCTGCCCCGTTGGGGCTGAACTGGTAATGCTGTGAGTTGCTGAACTGGTTCCAGTCCCGCTGCTCTTTGGGGTGCTGGATTCATGGGGAGCTGATGTCCCCGCTGCCAGCCCGCGCAGCTGGCACCCACCCCTCTCTGGGGTAGGGGCCTGTCCTGGGTGTTTTACGGCCACTGGGACCCCAAAGGTGTGCGGGAGGGCCACCCAGTGCCCTGCTGGATCTGCCAACTGCGTTTCTTCCCCACAGTCACTGGTCCAGTCCAGGAAAGCGGGAATCACATCGGCGCTGGCCTCAAGCACCTTGAACAACGAGGAGCTGGTAGGTGCTGGGGCGCGGGGTGGTCACGGGGGGATGACTGAGCCCCGGCAGGCCGGGCCAGCAACGCAGATACGGGATCTACATCCCACCAGTATCCCCCTCCGGCAACGCCAAAGCTGCTGAGATGCTCACGGCTGCACCCAGGGACAGTGGTGGTTGTCCTCTGCCCTGCTCGGCTGCCCCCAGCAGTGACGTTGCACATGGCCTGGCACCAGCGGACGGGGACACGCTGCCACGCGGTGCCTGAGCTTCTCTCCCCCTCTCTCTTCTGCCCCTGCACAGAAAAACCATGTTTACAAGAAGACCCTGCAAGCCTTAGTTTATCCCATCTCCTGCACGACGCCCCACAACTTCGAGGTGTGGACGGCCACCACCCCCACCTACTGCTACGAGTGCGAGGGGCTGCTGTGGGGCATCGCCCGGCAGGGCATGCGCTGCGCCGAGTGCGGCGTCAAGTGCCACGAGAAGTGCCAGGACTTGCTCAATGCCGACTGCCTGCAGAGTAAGGAGCTGCTGCCCGCAGCCGTGTCCCTTCTCGCTTTGGAAAGGGAAGAGGGAGCAGCCCGGACTCTTGTCTTGGGCACGGGGAAAGTGGTGAGCTGGGCAGATCTGTCCTGGGCAGGGTGTGGGCTCCTCCAGGGTTTGATTTGCTCGTGCCCGCTGGGCTTGGGGTGCTCTTGGCAACCTTTGGGTGCTGCCTGCTTGCTCCATCTCACCCCTGGCTGTCCTCTCCCAGGGGCGGCGGAGAAGAGCTCCAAGCACGGAGCGGAGGACCGGACCCAGAACATCATCATGGTGCTCAAGGACCGCATGAAGATCCGGGAGCGCAACAAGCCGGAGATATTCGAGCTGATCCAGGAGGTGTTTGGGGTCACCAAGACCACGCACACGCAGCAGATGAAGGCAGTGAAGCAGAGCGTCCTGGATGGCACTTCCAAGTGGTCAGCCAAGATCAGCATAACGGGTAGGCACTGGTTGGGACTGGCACCACGTGCCATGGGGGACCACCTGCCTGTCCCCACGCACAAGGATGCTGAGGGCTCCAGCCTGTCTCCTGCCCCTCATCCTGCAAAGCAGCTTCAGCTGCTGGGGGACACCGGTGCCCGTTTCGGGGCTCTCGGTGTGGCCGTGGCACTAACTCCTCTCTCCATCTGTTTTCTCTGCTGCATGTGCCATGCGTGTGCCTTGTGTGGACGGGTGTGCGTGCTGTCCCGTGCCGTGCCGTGCCGCAGTCGTTTGTGCCCAGGGCCTGCAAGCGAAGGACAAGACGGGTTCCAGTGACCCGTACGTCACCGTCCAGGTTGGAAAGACAAAAAAAAGGACTAAAACCATCTACGGCAATCTCAATCCGGTCTGGGAGGAGAATTTCCATTTGTAAGTTCACGTGGCCCCTCCATCCCTATTCCTGACTGCTTGTGGTCATGCTGGGCTGTGCTGGTTCCCAGGCAGCTGGCCTCATCCTGCCCCAGTTGAGGGTGGAAGGGGACTGCTGGGGTCACTGGGTGTGC
The DNA here is from genome assembly GCF_009769465.1 of Tauraco erythrolophus. NCBI lineage: Eukaryota > Metazoa > Chordata > Aves > Musophagiformes > Musophagidae > Tauraco > Tauraco erythrolophus. The sequence goes on along the minus strand of NC_141492.1, from coordinate 1,975,837 downwards.
TGGTTTTGTGCCACGGAAGGTTTGGCTTCTGGCAGTGAGGGCTGATCCGGGCTGTTGGGGCTGCCTGGGCACCGCGCGGAGCCCTGCCAAGCCCGCTGCAGAGGGTTGGTGCCCCCACATCTGCCGGCTGCCCCAGTTCCTGCCTGGTGCTTGTTTAGGGAAATGGAGGCTGGGGGGAGGCTGGAAAGATTTCCCTGCTCATCCTGGGGCTTGTCCCCTCTCGCCTCCCCAGTGAGTGCCATAACTCCTCCGACCGCATCAAAGTCCGTGTCTGGGACGAAGACGATGACATCAAGTCTCGCGTCAAGCAGCGCTTCAAGAGGGAGTCTGATGACTTCCTGGGCCAGACGATCATCGAGGTCCGGACCCTGAGCGGAGAGATGGACGTCTGGTACAACCTCGGTAACTGGCTGCCCTGGCACAGCCTGCTCGGGCCGGGACCCCCGGCCCCGCTCTTCCGGGTGGACGTGCTGCCAGCCCTGGTGTGAAGGCTGTTTCAGTGTTTTAGTACAGGGTCTGCTGTTAGAAACAATATTGAAAGCCGTTGGCATCAACTGTTTTTCCAGGGTCATTCACAAAACCCTCTGCTTAGGAGGTCTGGAGCACTCTCTGCAGAGGGGAAACTGAGGCACGAAGAGGCCACATCTCTGTAGTGCATGGAGATACGGCCACGTCCCTCTCTGCAATGCCCTGGCTGCATTGTACCCTGGCCTGGCTGCACTTGGCACCAGGCGCCCCCCCTGTCCCCAGCCCCGAGAGCCCCCCCCTACCCGTGCCAAAGCCATCTGCCCCTCTTTGGGGCCAGGAGCGAGCAGAGTTGCTCTGGGGAAGCCTCGTACCTCATCCCCTTCCCTGTCCCCCCGCAGACAAGAGGACAGACAAGTCAGCCGTGTCGGGAGCCATCCGGCTGCACATCAGCGTGGAAATCAAGGGCGAGGAGAAGGTGGCTCCGTACCACGTGCAGTACACCTGCCTGCACGAGGTGAGCAGCCCGGGCAGGCGTGGGCAGCACGGCCCCCACCCCACCGCTGGCCGCCGTGCCACCCTCAGCCCCGGGAACCTGACGGGACTCCTTTGTACCCCCCAGAACCTCTTCCACTTCGTGACGGATTTGCAAAACAACGGGGTGGTGAAGATCCCCGACGCCAAGGGGGACGACGCCTGGAAGGTCTACTTTGACGAGACGGCGCAGGAGATCGTGGACGAGTTCGCCATGCGCTATGGCGTGGAGTCCATCTACCAGGCCATGACGTGAGTCCCTCACCCTCCGGCTGGCTCCGAAGGGCTGCGCTGGGTGGGGTCACCGTTGGCATCTTCCTCCCTTCTTGCTGGTGGCACCTGCCTCCCCGCCAAGGGTGCAGAGCTGCTCACCCCGCACCCGGGCATCCTCCCTCCCCATCTCTGGGTGCACCCCGAACCCCATGCCCCTTCCTATGGGCAGCACCCTCACTTTCCACCTCCCTCCACAGGCATTTTGCCTGCCTTTCCTCCAAATACATGTGCCCGGGGGTGCCAGCAGTGATGAGCACCCTGCTCGCCAACATCAACGCCTACTACGCCCACACCACCGCGTCCACCAACGTCTCAGCCTCCGACCGCTTTGCCGCTTCCAATTTCGGGGTAAGTCCGATGGTGCGTAAACACTCCTTCCTTCTTCTCTCTCTTCTCGTGGGAGGGGGCGGGGGGCTCGGGGGACAAAAAGGGCCGTGCAAAAAAGCCCCGTCCAAACTGCAGCCGGGCAGCGGGGGGGTCAGCCCCTGCTTGCCCCCAAAATTCATCCCGCTCCCGTTTTTCAGGAAGGAAAAGAGCCACCGCCTTCCTGGGAGAAGGTCTAAATTTGCTCCCCAAATTATTATGGTAAAACTGCAACCGGCGTCCGAGCGGACGGGAAGGGGGGGAACCCTCGGTGGCCAAAATCACGAGCAGGTGGCACGGAGCCATCCCTGCAGCTCACCGGGAGTTTTGCACGGCCCTGCGTGCTTTGGGTGCACCCCGGCACCGCTGCAGGCTCGCCCGGCTGTTCCAGCACCGTGGGTGCCCGCTGGGCACCTCGTTCGCGGGGAATGGGATGAGTTTGTGCCGGGGCCGGGTGCACCCTCGGGGGGCTGAGCTCTCACCCTGGCTCCCCCCTTGCCATCCCAGAGGCAGCGAGGTGTTTGCTCTGGATGTGCCCAGGGCTGAGCCAGGATCAGTGCCCAGCCCTGGGGTGGGTAAAGTGCTGGGTAGCCAGGGATGCAGCCGGGGCTGCCTCACCCACCGCTTCCTGTTGCAGGGGGTAGCTAGAGCCAAGCGAGCTGTGCCCCTGGCTCGCGCAGGAGGAGGAAACCGTATGGAAAAATAGAAAAAAAGAAGAAAAAGTGCCTTTTCTCTAACGTGGAGGGTTTTAAAAACTTGTTTCTTTCTCTTTTTTTAGAGAGCCTAAGGTTGGGTCCTAAAAGTGCCCGGCCGTGCCGCTTTAACCCCGAGTACCCGTCGTGGGCAGTTTTACCGCGCTGCAGCCGGTTCGGTGGCGGGGACACGCGGGCACGGCGCGGGGGTCTGGCTTCGCCAGCTCCAGCGGGCGAAGGTTTGCGGGTGCCAGTGCAGGCTGTGGGCTTGGCTGAGCCGCGGCCAGGCGGGCGCGAGACTCGCTGCCTTGTCCCGTCCCCCCTCCTCTTCCTCTCCCAGGACTCGGGGCGCTGCTCCGGGCTCTCCGGAGCCCTGCGGTGAAGCCCACTGGGTTGCCCAAAGCCCCGCTGCCACAGGGGTGCAAAGCCCCACGCCTCCCGAGAAGGTTTTGGGGCAAGTTGGGTGCTTTGCCCTCAGCTCCGACACCCGAACCACAGCCCAACGTGGGATTTGTGTCCTCCTGCCCCGCTCTCCCTGGCCAGTTAAAGCCGCTCAGCCCCACTGGAGACTGTTGACCCCGAGCAGTCGCCTGCCCACATCCCTCCGTGCAGCCCGAGCGAGGAGCCCGTCGAGGTGCCCGGCTCCCTGGGACCACCCTGACCTCATCTCCAAGTAGCTCAGCCCCAAAGACAGGCAGCTGCTGCAGGAGCCCAGCTGCTCTTTCCTTGCCCTTTTTTTTTCTGGAGCTCTTGGAAAGCTTCAGTCCAGGGGCTGCGTGGCCCAGGGCCATGATCCTGCCCACCCTTACCCTGCTCCTGCCCCCAGCCCGGGCTCAGGGGTGTTCATGGCTGCCAGGGTGTCCCGGCCGCCAGCGAGGACACACTCTTCTCCGTTGGGCATTCTGTGCCTGCCTGCAGGGCTCTGGTGAAGGAAGGATGGAAGAAAGGACAGCAGGACAGCAGGAAGGAGAGGGATGAGCCAGGGGTGGCGTGGGCCGGGCTGGGAGCAGAGAGAGCCAGGAGCAGTGGCGAGGGTGGGGGAGGATGGTCCCTGCCTCAGTTTCCCCCGTTTACCTGCCTCTGGGGCATTTCTCCACAGAAGGAGCGGTTCGTCAAACTCCTCGATCAGCTGCACAACTCGCTGCGGATCGACCTCTCCATGTACCGGGTAAGGTGCCTGCCGTGCCTCAGTTTCCCCACCTGTCCATTACGGTCTGAAACAACAGGCGGCTGTTTTCTCCCCTACTCTCCACTCGGCCCGTGAGAGTTTGGTGGGAACTCCGCTCTTTTCTCCCACTTTGGCAGAACAACTTCCCTGCCAGCAGTCCCGAACGGCTGCAGGATCTCAAGTCCACAGTGGACCTGCTGACCAGCATCACCTTCTTCCGGATGAAGGTATTCCTGACGCCTCTCCTGCCATATGCTGCTGACCCCGCCTCCCTCACTGGCCCCGATTCTTTGCACGTTTGAGGCGGTGTTGCCCCTGCGGTAGCTCGGGGGGGGCTGTGGGGCTGCCCCCACCGCTGCTCCCTCCTCGTCCCCCCAGGTCCAGGAGCTGCAGAGCCCACCCCGCGCCAGCCAGGTGGTGAAGGACTGCGTGAAGGCGTGCCTCAACTCCACCTACGAGTACATCTTCAACAACTGTCACGAGCTGTACAGTCGCGAGTACCAGACAGACCCGGTGCGCGGGGGGAACTGGGATGCACTGGGGTGCTGGGGGGGACCTCGCTGCCCGCTCTGACCTTTCCCATCCCTTGCCCTTCTCCTGGCTCCCTCTCCGGAGAGCGTGGAATGAGCCCCGAGCCTTGGCCAGGGATTGAGCCCTATTGAGTCCGGGGCCAGACAACGCAGGGGGGTGTGTGGGGGGTCTCCAGGGTGTTCCCAGAACCCTACTCCGTGCAGTTGAGCCCTGCAGGTGGAGTGACCGGAGCCTCCGCTGTGTTCCCCGTCACTCCAGACTAAGAAAGGTGAGGTGCCCCCCGAGGAGCAGGGCCCCAGCATCAAAAACCTGGACTTCTGGTCCAAGCTCATCACCCTGATAGTCTCCATTATCGAGGAGGACAAGAACTCCTACACGCCCTGCCTGAACCAGTGAGTAGGTGCTGGGAAAGGGGACCCTGTGGGGACTGTCCATGCGGCAGCAAGGGTGGCTTTAGTCCTTTGGATAGTTGGTTGTAACGTCTGTTTTACAGATGGGGAAACTGAGGCAGGTGGGAGGTGTCGGAGGGACGCATCTCAAAGTGGAGGGCTGGTGCACCTCGTGTCCGCGCTTTTCCCCCCTCTCCCCACCCCAGGTTCCCCCAGGAGCTGAACGTGGGGAAGATCAGCGCCGAGGTGATGTGGAACCTCTTTGCTCAGGACATGAAGTACGCGATGGAGGGTGAGTCCCCCCGCGCTGCCCTCAGCCAGGGGGGTAAGGTGCCCTCTGCTCCCACCTCACCTCTTCTCTGGACAAAACCCCATTTCACCCCCTGCTCAGCGCGGTGCCTACCTTAAATCCCACCCAAGAAGTGCTTCCATCCTCACCCCGTTACCCTGGCATTACTCGGGGCAGCTGCCCCCTAAGTGTGGGGCACGAAGCAACCCCCCCGTGCACTCGCCTTCCCCGTGCAGAGCACGACAAGCACCGCCTGTGCAAAAGCGCCGACTACATGAACCTGCACTTCAAGGTGAAGTGGTTGTACAACGAGTACGTCACCGAGCTGCCCTCCTTCAAGAGCCGCGTGCCCGAGTACCCGGCGTGAGTGCGGCCCTCGGGGGCGCTGGGGATGGCGCTGCTGGGGTGCCAGGGGCTGCCTGGCCTCACTGGGGATGGGCTTCTCTTCCAGCTGGTTCGAGCCCTTCGTTATCCAGTGGCTGGATGAGAACGAAGAGGTGTCGCGGGATTTCCTGCACGGGGCGCTGGAGCGGGATAAGAAGGATGGGGTATGAACGGCACCGTGGGCACAGGAGCCGCAGGCGGGGGTGGGCGAGGGGCTTGTCCCTCCACGCCCAGTGTGTGCCCACTGGGGCCAAAATCTCCCCCCGCCGCCTCCTGCCGACGCTGCCTCTCGCTCCCCCAGTTCCAGCAGACGTCGGAGCACGCGCTCTTCTCCTGCTCCGTGGTGGACGTCTTCTCCCAGCTCAACCAGAGCTTTGAGATCATCAAGAAGCTCGAGTGCCCCGACCCCCAGATCGTCGGGCACTACATGCGAAGGTTTGCCAAGGTGGGCAGCTGCGGGGGCCGCTGGGCCAGCGGCACCCCTGGGACCCGGTCCCAGCCCTGGGCTGGGGCTCCAGGGCTCTCTGCCACCTCCCAGCCAGCTGCGGGCAGCGGCGTAGGGCACGGACTGTGCCACCTCTAGCAGCGATGCTGGAGCAAACATGCCACCGACGGACCCGGTGGCTGTCCCAACTTTGCTAGCACAGGAGATTTGCTATTTAATGAGTTAATTTGTTAATTAATCTAGAATGAGTAAATGCCACTGGCGCCCTGTTGTGAGAGGGAGTTGCATGGGGGTTTGATGGCTGATGCCTCCACAGCTGTGCTGGTGATGGAGTCCAGATGTGCTGTGGCTGTGCCCCTGGCACGTACGTGGGGCTGGAGTGTCCAGGGGTCCCAGGGAGTGTCCAGGGTCCCAGAGAGTGTCCAGGCATTGGGTTGTTTTACTGCTGTGGGACTCATGGTTTCCTTCTCTCCCTCTCTCCTCTTCGCTGCTGTCTGGGTGGGTCCCATCCCTTGTTTGGCTGCAGACCATCAGCAACGTGTTACTCCAGTATGCTGAGATCATCTCCAAGGATTTTGCCTCGTACTGTTCCAAGGAGAAAGAGAAAGTGGTGACGTATCTCCCTTCTGCTTGTCACCTTCCCGGTGGTGCCCGGCAGGACTGTCCTTACATGGGGACCCCGGCCATCACCAGCTCCAGAGCTGGTCCCTGTGACTCAGGTCCTGTCTGATGGCAGTCCCTGAGATGCTGCCAGGTGGGCCTCTGTGCCACCCCTGCTCCAGTGACCACCAGTCTGCCAGTGTGGAGTGGGCCCCTGTGGGGAACCAAAAACCACGGACGTGCCGTGGGTGATGGGCTCCAGTCATGTTTGTTGGTGCTGACCTCTCTCTCTCCATCCCACCCCTCCAGCCCTGCATCCTGATGAACAACATCCAGCAGCTCCGTGTCCAGCTCGAGAAGATGTTTGAAGCCATGGGTGGGAAGGAGGTGCGTATCGGAGGTCTCCAGGAGGGAGAATGGGATCACGTTGTCCCACCCTCTGGCACCCTTCTCTCCCACCACGTCAGACCATGGATGGGCTTCACCCTGCCCAGGGCTGTGTTTGGGGTGCAGAGACCCTCCCAGGGCTGGGCCCAGGGACCCTGACAGCTTCTCCAACCTGTCCCTCCTCCAGCTGGACACAGAAGCCAGTGACATCCTCAAGGAACTGCAGGTGAAACTCAACAACGTCCTGGATGAGCTGAGCCGGGTCTTTGCCACCAGGTACACCTGGGCGAGAAGGTGCAGGCAGTGGGCCAAGGAGAGGTCTGGGGGCTCTGCTCGGCCAAGTGGGTCCTGGGCATGGCCGGGAGGGGATGCTGAGCCGCCTGGGTGTCACGGTCCCCAGTTTCCAGCCACACATTGAGGAGTGTGTGAAGCAGATGGGCGACATCCTGAGCCAGGTGAAGGGCACCGGCAACGTCCCTGCCAGCACCTGCAGCAGCGTTGCGCAGGATGCTGACAATGTCCTGCAGCCCATCATGGACCTCCTGGACAGCAAGTGAGTGTGGGGAGCAACAGGGACCTCCAGCCTCCCCAGTGCCCCTGGCAAGGGGTGGCATGAGGGGTGCCATGCCAGGACCTTCAGCCCCGTCCCCTCTCTGCAGCCTGACACTCTTTGCCAAGATCTGCGAGAAGACGGTGCTGAAGCGGGTGCTGAAGGAGCTCTGGAAGCTGGTGATGAACACGATGGAAAAGACCATCGTCCTGCCCCCGCTCACTGACCAGACGGTGAGTGACGGGGAGGAGGAGGAGGAGGACCAGGGACGAGGGACCCTGGAGCTGAGACACAGGTGGCTGATGTGGGCCGGTGTGGGACATGCTGGCCAGGTGCCCTCGCTGGCTGCTGAGGACTTTGGTGACCTCCCCAAAATTGCCCTTAGCTAGTGGCCAGGGAAGGTACAGAGGAGAGAAAGCCTTGAGCCACGTGCCCGGTGCAGCCCGGCTTTGCCAAAGGACCTTCCTGCCATCTCCATCATAGCACCAGGAGGGGACACTGGTCCTTTCCTCTCCATCCTTCCCTCCGAGCTGGGGCAGCGTCCCATGCCAGGCTCATCAGCACCGGCTGTGGGCACAGTCCCCGTGCTGGGGAGTGAACTGGGAGGCTCTGGGAGCCACCACGTGTTGGCCGTGCAGTGGAGCTGGGGTTGCCCAGGGGGAGCAGGGACCGGCTGCGTGGGGGTGGCAGTGATACGGGGATGGGGGGCACTGAACAACTCCTTGCCCAGGCTGAGCGGGCTCCAGGGGAGCCGAGCAAAGTGCAGGGAACGGTCCCTCCTCGGAGAGAGGTCAGCTACTGGCTTCCAGGCTCCATCGCATCGCTGCGTGTCTGCCCACCCTGTCCGAAGCATCCCAGGACAGCTGTTCCCTGGGAGTCAGGCAGGGAAGGGTGGCACCGAGGGCTCTGAGCTGGCCACGCATCTGTCCCTGTCATTGGCACTGCCACAAAGCTGGGCTCTGGCTCTTACTTAGGATGCCCGGAGCTGCCGGGCGCTGCAGCGCCTTTCGGGGGCTGCGTGGCTTCTCCTGCTGCGTCTTGTAAGGGACAGACAGCGCGTTGGTGGCCCGTCAGCCCTCGACGGTGCCACCTCACAGCCCAGCGCCTGGCTCAGGTCAGCCCCGCATCACTCCTGGCCGGGCTCGCACACCAAGGTGCCAAATGTAGTGGGAACGCCGGTGCCACTGGGTCCCAGCCACCATCCCAGTCCCCATCCCTGTCCCTTCCCGGCCACGTGTGGCTATGCCATGTTCTGGTGGCAGCGAGCCCTGTGCTGAGGGCAGAGGAGGTGGCGTGGACATGTGGGTCTGGTGGGGGATTTTCCGCAGGGGCAGCAGCCCTTGGAGGGGGCTGTGCTGGGATGGGTCCCTACACCAGGGGACAGCCCACCCCGGGTGCCTCTGGGCAGGTTGGCAGCACGGGGCGATGTGTCAGAGCTGAATGTCGAGTGGGCTCTGCCAGGTCCCTGGGGCTGCGCCCCCCTGGGCAGAGCCCCCTCCCACAGTGACGAAGGGCTGGGCAGGTTGGGATGGGACCACTTCGGGGCCGTGGAGACCTGCAGTGGTGGTGGCAGGGCATGGGTGCCCATCAGATGGGTGGACACCCTCGGCTGTGCCGTCCCTCCAGGCTGGTGGGACTGGGAGGGCAGCCAGGACTGGTACCCCGTGGTGGGGCAGCTGGGGCTGGGGAGGATGGAGGAGGGGGCTGACACTCACGTCACGGTTGTTCTCTCCAACTGCTCCGCTCGCCTCTCAATGGCAGATGATTGTAAGTACGGCAGCTCCCTGTCTGTCTGTCTGTCCGCTGTGTGTCGGTCCTGGCCTCGCCGGGTCCTGTCTCGTGTGGCTGCCCGCGCCCTGCCCACACCCTCCTCTGGTTCCCGACTCAGTCCACCTCTGTGGTCCCCATCCCCGTGCTGCCCGCTTGGCACTGGCTCCTGGTGGACACTTGCCTGTGGCCCCAGCTGGGTTCAGGGGGTTGGAAAGGTCCCGGACGGATTCGTGGTGCTTGGATGCGGGTCGGGGGGGCGAGGGTCAGCGCTGAGGTGGGAGGGGGCTGGTGATGGGGCAGTGCCACGGAATCGGGGACGGCCAAACCCGGGCTGGTCCGTGTTCTTGCTCCATGCTGGAGACACGAGCAGGGGGAGCGGTGTGTGATGGGCACTCAGGGCTGCTCTTCCCGACCCCTCGTGCCTCAGTTTCCTCTTGAGGCTCTGGCTGGGGTGTGACGGGGTGGTGGGTGGGGTGGAGGGGGGCTGAGGGCCGAGACTTTTCCTGCCTGCGGAGAGATCTTGCTGGGACACGACGGTGCCTGGCCCGGCTGCTCAGCAGTGAGGCAGGTCACTGGCACGAGTTGGGAGAACTTATCCTGGGTTGGGATACGGCCCCAGGAGCCCGGACTCCTGGGTTCCCTCCTGGGCATCGCTGCTGGGTCCTGGCACGGCTTTGACTGAGTAGTTTTCCTTTCTTCTGCTCAGTCTGTGGCCATGGGCTCATGCCCTGTGGGGCAGGGGAAGGGCCACGACCACCCCCAAGCCTGTCCCCACCCTGCTTCGACCATGGGCACCTTTGCCAGGAGGAGCGGTGGTGCGGGCGCCAGCAGTTGGGTGCCGGGTGCCAATCCCTGCTGGGGGGCAGACGACTGCCCATCCCATGGCCCTCAACACCTTTTGTTTCCAACAGCAGCATTTAGAGAGACCGTGGGGCTGAGCCTCTGCTCTTGGGGACCCCCATGTCCCAGCCTTGCTGGGGGACTGGGGTGGGGTCACCTCTGTGGGGTACAGGGTCCTCTTGTTCACCTGTCACCCCTTGCCTCAGTTTCCCTCCGGGGCAGCCCCACTTGGCCCTAACTGTGCTGCTTGACCCTCCCACAGGCTTCCCTGCAGCTGACCCCCCCCCGCTACCCCCTCCTCATTCAGCCGTGCCCCGGCTGCCCCCGGGAGGCTGTTGGGGACCCCCCCATGGCGCTGCTGCCCCGTTTTATGCCGTTTCTCTTTCCGCTGCCATGCCTGGCTCGGGGCAGGGTTGTCCCTGGGTCCGGGACTCTGCGTGCCAACCCCAAGTACGGCTGCCCCCTCCCCTTTCCCTCCCCAGCCACTGCCGGAGCAGGAATGTGGGGGCACCTCCTGGTATCCCAGTGGGGACCAGTCCCCGTGGACTCAGTGCTCCAGCAGGGGCCAGTCTCCCACCGGCCCCGGCTGTGCCGTAGCAGCTCAGCGATGTCTTTGCTGCCAGCTTGCAGCCACCCCTGTGCCCAGCCTTGCCCTGCACCCCCCGCCCCGTGTCCCTCCCCACCTCTCCACTCAACCTCTGACGTTACTTCTACAGGGCACGCTCTTGAGAAAACATGGCAAGGGGACAGAGAAGGTAACTAGCCGTGGGCTCCATGTGTGTCATCGCCCCGTGGCCACCTTCGTGGCCCCACACCCGCGCGTTTGCGGGGGTCCAGGCTTGTCCGTGCTTCCCCTGTCGTGCTGTCTGGATGTGCCGTTGCCTGTGTTGGCGTGTTGTCGTGTCGAGGTGTGCTGTGTTGTCCGGGCCGTGCCGCAGGATGGGGACAGGGACCTGTTTCTGTGTGGTGCCTGGGGTAGGGAGCGGGTGTCGTGTTGTGTTTACCCCCTGTGGGTGGGTATACGGGGTGTTACGGCCATGGGGGACGCTGCCCTATGGCACTCAGCACCCCTCCAGGTGCCCAGCTGGGACAGCGTGGGGACAGGGTGCCCCAGCGTGGGAGATCCTGAGCACAAAGCCGTCCCATCCCCCAGGGTGCTGAGCCATGCTGGGGATGCGCTGGGCACGCGGGGGGCCACGGGGCTGCTGAGATCCCCTGGAACTCTGAGCCCGCTTCCCCCAATGCTTGGGGGGCACTCAGCAAAGCACCCTGAGCCCCAAAACGTGCCCAAAGGGCTTTGTGTGGGCACACGGGCTCTGCCCCTGCCTGGGTGCTCCAGGCTGCCGCCTCCCGAAACCCACCATGCTGGCATCCAGCTGGGCAATGCCCGCGGCTGCCCCTGGCTCTCCCTCCTCTTACCAGGGACGCCGGGTCCTGCCCCGGCTTGCCAAGCACTGGGCAAACCCCAAGGCGGTGGGCAGCACCCGCCCTCCCTCCAGATGAGACCTGGCGCGCTCGTCACAGGTCCACCAGCAAGTGCACGGGGCTGAGCCTTGGGAGGCATGAACTGGTGCCAGTGGCACCAGTGGAGAACTGGGCGCAGCCAGAGGAGAGTACAGGGCCAGAGCCTGCAGCGCTGGGGGATGCGGGGGGCCCGGACCGGCGGCCGGCTGCTGCTGGGGCCACCAGTAACTGTCCCTTGCTGTTCTCTTCCAGAGCAGGGTGAAGCTGCCCAGTCACACTGAAGTAAGGACATGGCTCTTCTGCTCCCCACTTGGCTCTGGTCCCTCCTCTCGCCTCCTCCCTGGCTCTTGTCCCATGTGCTGCGGGGCTGGGGGCGGGGGGGGGTCCCATCTCAGTGCAGCATCCTGTTGGTCTCAGTTTGGGTGACAGCGGTGTCCCCAGCTCCCAGCCCGCTCACCGGCTGGGGAAGACGGGGACAGCAAAGGGAGGGTTAATGGGACAGAACTCTGGGGGGTGGGGGGTGGGTGGGGGACAAAAAAGGGTTAATGGGGGGGGGGGGTTACAAAATGAGGGCATGGTGGGGGTAAGTCCATGCAGGAGGTAATGGTTAGCGTGGTAGATGCTGGGGTTTCTCCTTGTTGGGAAGGACTGGAGCTACTGGTGCTGGGAGGAGGGAAAGCTGTGGGAATTGGTGGCTCTGCCTCGCTGTGCCTCAGTTTACCCAGTTGCACACTGGAGAGCTTGAGAAGGGGAGCTTGGGCTCAGCCTGGGGAGCACGTGGCAGAGCAGGGAGGCGAGTGGGATCTGCCTGTGCCATGGGGCTGCAGCCCTGGAGCCGTGGCAGTGGGCCCCATGGAATGGCTCCACAGCCCCCGCCCACGGGGGTGGCACGGCACGGGGCAGAAGGCGGCCGGGGGCTCCCAGCTGCGGCGTTCCCTGTGGTGCAGTGGCTGGGAACCTCCCTGGGGCTGGCACCTCCAAGGATTCGGATGGTAGGGGGCTGTTTGCTCAGCTACCAGCGTCACAGGGTACAGGGGGGCCGTGCCACATCCTCCCCATGCCCACTGTCCCCTGCACTTGCTCTCGCTCCCCCTGCCCCGACGTCGTGCGATTGTCCGTGCGGTGCCAGCGGCATGCCGTACCGGGCTCGGCTGGATGCAGAAACGGGTGCTTGGGCACCATGGGGAATAGGAGGGGACCCTTGGGCCAAGATGTTTGTGCCAATCAGGGTGTGAGGTCCCTGATGCCAGGATGACATCCTGCCCTGGGGTCCCCAAGCCTCCAGCTATGCAGCTGTGCTGAGAACTCCAGGGCTGGGACCAGGGCTGCTCCAGCTCCTAGCACCCCCAGCACCACGCAGGGCATGGCCAGTGACCCCTGGGGCTCTGGTGCCCTGGAGCCTGGGGGGACCAGGGAAACCCCAGGAGCTGCAGCAAGCTCCTGGCACCGCGTGCCCAGCCTGGCCATGGCACTCCCAGCACAGCTGCTCACCGGGGCTGTTCCTGTCTCTTTGCTCTCCGCAGGGCACGCAGATGATTTTCAACGCGGCCAAGGAGCTGGGGCAGCTCTCCAAGCTGAAGGTGAGGGCTGGGGTGAGCTGGGATGGGTGATCTGAGCTCTTCTCTGTGCCAGGGCAGGTGGCACTTTGCAGGCTGTCTCTGGCACTGTCGCAAGGACCCCACTGGTGCTCGTTTGCTGGCACAGCTGGGGCGAGGGGAGCGGGGCCCTGGTGCCACGCTGAGAGCGGGTTTGTGCCCCGCAGGACCACATGGTGCGGGAGGAAGCCAAGAGCCTGACCCCAAAGCAATGCGCCGTGGTGGAGCTGGCACTGGACACCATCAAGGTGAGGGCACTCGGAGGGGTGAAGGGGTGATCCTGAGGCACAGACCCTGGAAGGCACCGGGGGGGCTCCAGCAGAGTCGCTGAGGACTCGAGGACCATCTCCCCCCTCCAGCAATACTTCCACGCTGGTGGTGTGGGGCTGAAGAAGACGTTCCTGGAGAAGAGCCCCGACCTGCAGTCGCTGCGCTACGCCCTGTCCCTCTACACCCAGGCCACCGACCTCCTCATCAAAACCTTCGTGCAGACCCAGGCTTCACAGGGTAGGAGGCACTGCCCTGGCCCCCCCTACCTGGGCACCCTGTCCCCATGGCCAGGGACCCACCCTACCTCTGCTCCGGTGGGACTGGGGATCCCAGCCAGGCTCATGGAGGGGTGGGAGTAATGGGTGGGGTGGGAAGGGCTTTTTTCTCCCACAGTTTGTAGGTGAAGAGGAGCTGTAGGTGCCCAGAGGTAGCCTGGCACCCCCAAGTCTGCCACCAGCAAGAAGAGTGTGTCCCCAGTACCAGGGCATGGCTGGACTGGCACAGAAATGGGGCCCGTGGGTGGGGGAGGTCACCCTCTGGCCACGTGTCCCAGTGTGTGTCCCCTCTGGATGGCTCCTGTCACCCAGCGCAAACAGAGGTGCCTCAGGTGCCAGCCTGGCTAGGGCTCGGACCTCTTGCAGGATTAGCTAGATCCGGACACTGTGCCAGGGCCAGTCCTGGGCACGCTAGGTGCCCTATGTACCCCATGATTTGGGATCCATCCAGGGTGCTGGGTGCCTCTCAGGCTGCAGGGTGCAGGGCACCCTCTGGGTGCCCTTTATTTTGTCCCTTGGCTGCTCGAGGAGGGGAGGGAGCTGCTCAGTGCCAGCCACGGGCCAACGCAGTGTGCCCCAGCCAGGCTTGTCCACGTCCTTGGGAGCTGTCTGTGTGTCTCCAGCAAGGGACGTCTGTCCTGTCTGAGCCTCCTGTGCCAGCCGTGTCGGGGGGGTGGGCTTGGGTGTGGTGGGTGCCAGCACCCCTGGGTGCCATCTGGCCCCAGCACTCCTTGGGCTGAGAGCCAGGGGGTGCCCGGCACTCCCGTGTCGCCGCAGTGTTGTCCGGCTGCTCGGCCGTCCGTCTGTCTGCCAGATCTGATCTCTCTTTCTCTCTCTCTGTTTTCTCCCCTCTTTCACCATTCCCGTCCCCCACGCACGTCGTCTCCTTCCTCCTCTCTCCGTCCACTCTGTGCCATGTCTCTGTCTCTCTCTCCCCCCTTCCCACCAGTTCATGGTGGGAAAGGCATTAGGTTTACCCTTAGTGAAGAAATTTATCCTGAGAAGGGTACGTGTGCCGCTTGCCCCCCCTGCACCTGCCTGCTGCTGCCAGCCTGGGCTAGTAACAGTCCCGGCGCTGGGAGCCGGGGTGGCCGGGAGCCCCGGGAGCCCCGTCCCAGCCTCCGGCCGTGGGGATCCCCAGCACGGGCACAGCTGGAACCCTCCAGCAACAGCCTCCTGCTCCCAGGGCTGCTTTGGGCTGAATTTGGAGGAAACGTGCTCAGCCACCCCAGACTGGGGAGGGGGGCTGTGTCGCATGGGGGGGGGGGTTGCAAGCTCTGGGCACCCCGCGTTGTGCCTGGGGGTGGGCATCTGCCGTGACCTCCCCGCAAGCCATGGAGCTGGCCCCGTGGTGGGACGTGTTGCCCACTGCCACCCACCCCGCTGCCAGGAGGACCATTCCTAGCCTTGCTCCGTGGGGCGTGAGGAATGAGCCCAGCTCCGTAAGCCCCGCTTGGCCACCACCGCACCCTGCCAGGGGGGGCCCGGGCTGCGCCCTGCGCTTGGCCACCCATACCTGGGCACCCTCCTCGCCCACCATCGCCTCCATTCCAGCTCAGCATGTGGCACTGGGTGGCGGGTGCCTGGGGGAGACGGGGTGCTGGGGGTTGAGGGGGAGGATGAAGGTGGATAGAGGGGAGGCTGTGCCATCACCAGCCTCCCCCTGGCCTGGCACCCTCACACCGGGGGCCACGCAGTGACACATGGGGATGTGTCTTCCTTTGCGCTCTTGTTTCCACCCCGGGAGCTTTCCACTGAGCTGGGTTTGATCTCCTCGGGTCTGTCTGACCCGTGGAGCCCGTCCCGCCGCCTTGCACCCTCTCCTTCACCCATGGGTGCATGCACAGCTCTTGGTGGGGAGGGGGTGGGCTGGACTGTTGGTCGCAGGTCGCCCGGATTCCCCAGGCTCTGACCCCAGGGCTCGGGGTGGTCCCTGGGACGGAGGGGATACAAGAGAGGGACAGGTCAGTCCCAATCCCCTGGCAGGGCTGTGGCTGCCCCGTGGCACAAGGGCCAGATCGGGGCCGTCCTGCCCAGTGCTGTGCCCATGCCCATCGCCACGCACTGAGCACTGATGTCCATCCTGTGCCCATAGTAGGGGGAGCAGGGCCACTGTCCTGTGCCCATCCCACCTGGCACCGCAGCCCCTGCCTGGGCAAGGGGGGCTCGCTGGGCCCTGCCGATGTGGGGTGGGATAGCCCAGTCCTGGGGATGTCCTGCCATGCCCCAGCCCAGCCTGGTGCCAGCCACAGCCATCCCTGACAGTTGCTGCCCAGAACTCTGGCAGGGCCAAGCCCTCCTGCCCACCCCGTCATGCCCCGTGGCCGGTGACCTGCCTCCTGCAGTGGGGTTGGTGGTGGGCAGGGGATGTCAGGGACGCAGCAGGGGGAACGGGCACCCATGTCTCCTCCCTTTGCCACGCAGGCTCTGGTGTGGATGACCCAGTCGGGGAGGTGTCCATCCATGTGGAGCTCTTCACCCACCCTGGCACCGGCGAACACAAAGTCACCGTCAAAGGTGGGTTCTGCCAGCTGGGGTGCCAGGGGCTGGCAGAGCCCCACGAGCCTGACGTGCCCCCTCCTTGCAGTGGTGGCTGCGAACGACCTCAAGTGGCAGACATCGGGCATCTTCCGGCCCTTCATTGAGGTCAACATCATCGGGCCCCACCTCAGCGACAAGAAGAGGAAATTCGCCACCAAATCCAAGAACAACAGCTGGGCCCCCAAGTACAACGAGAGCTTCCAGTTGTGAGTGGCATCATGGGACGGGGGGACATGGGGCCGGGCTGGGAGATGTGGGGACACCCTCCTCTTGGGGTCTGCCGGTGGGTTTGCTCATCCCACAAGGGGTGTTTGAGATGTTTTCTCATTGGGAAAAGCAGAGTTTGGGGAAAAGGGAAAAACCAAAAGGGTTTTTCAGGGATGGTGGGGAGGCAGCAGCATATAGGGTGGGCCTGGGAGCGTGCCCCTCCCATGCCAACACTGCCCGTCCCTTGCCCCCCGCAGCACGCTGGGCACGGAGACGGGCCCCGAGTGCTACGAGCTGCAGGTGTGCGTGAAGGATTACTGCTTCGCCCGCGAGGACCGGACCGTGGGCATCGCCGTCCTGCAGCTCCGCGACATCCTGCAGCGCCCCGGCTGCACCTGCTGGCTGCCCCTGGGCCGCCGCATCCACATGGACGACACCGGCCTCACCGTCCTCCGCATCCTCTCCCAACGCAACAACGACGAGGTGGCCAAGGAGTTCGTCAAGCTCAAGTCGGACACGCGCTCGGCCGAGGAGGGCAGCAGTTAAACCCCTTCCACCCCCCCGCCAGCCCTCTCCCCCCACTCCTGACCCCTTTACTACCGCGTCCTCCAGCCATGTATAAGCCATAAGAGCGGCCACCAGTGGGGTCTCCTTCCCAGCCCAGGTGTGGGTGATGGGGGGCTGCAGTGACAGACCCTCCCCATCCCTCCCTGGGTCAGATAGTGGTGCAGAGGGCAGCTGTGCCCCCGTCCCACCCCAACAGGAAGGTGCTGGGGCTGGTGGGGCTGCAGGGAAGGGCTGGACCCCAGACTGGGTGATGGGACAGATCTGCCCCTTCCCAGCCTGTCTGAGATGGAGGAACCCCAATGACCCATCCCGGACCCTTCCCTGTCCTAGCCAGCCCCAAACCTCATCCAGCAACACAAAGAAAGGGTTCGGGGAGGTGTGGGGGTGGCATCTCATCCTGCCTGGGGATGCTTGAGTGGCTGGCACAGCACAGTGGCCCCTTGTCCTCATCCTCCGAGCATCGCTGGGCACCCCGAGGGACAGGGAGGCTCCCACCCACCGAGCACCCTGTACATATGTAAGTAGCTGTACATACCTGGGGCAGCCGGACGCCGCCTGTGTCCTGCACCTGGAAGGGCTATTGGGGCTGGCACAGCCCCCCGCATGCCCCGCACAGGGTCCTTCCCTGGCTGGCAGTGGCATCCCCAGGGCCGGGAGTGGCAGGGAGCAGCCCCTGGCCCGTTATCCTGTCTTCCAGCCCCCATGAGCTGCCCTGCTGCCACCCTCGGGGTGCCAGGGCTTGGGGGCAAGGACTGGGAGCACCAGAGCAGAGGAGCCTCGTCTCCCTTTGCTCTGCCCGGCGGGTACCAGCCATCCCTGTGCAGTGCAGCAGTGCCCGCGGCACCTCCTTGGCGCAAACAAGACTCTTCCCACCCCCAATCCAGAGGAAACCCCCACCCCGTTTCCCACTAACCACCATTTCTGCGTGTCTCATGCCAGTGCCCAGGTGCGCGGTGTCGGGGACGGCCACCCTCGCCGGCCGGTGTGCCGGGGAAGACAGAGGCTGATGACCCCATGACAAGTCAATATACCTCTCTAAGCCCCCTCCCCATCCCAAAACAGGGTACCCTGCCTGGCCCCCACGGTCCTTTTTCCAGAGGGTTTGCCTGGGACCAAGGGGTTGAGCTTCCCTCTCTCATTTCTGTTCAATGTTTACACCCCCTTTTCTACCGGCTGCTCCCGCACGGCCAGGCTGGGGCTCAGCCCTGCACCCCCTGCCCGTGGTGCCCCTGGCCCTGTGCCCCCTCCCCAAACCGTCCTGTTTGGCATGTGATTGAACTGACCAATTCTGCTCCTGTAGCACATGTGTCACTGATGCCCGTGTGTGTCTGTACCACCCCGCGCGGCACCGGCCGGCGGCGGCTCCCATGGATGCATGACAGTGAGATGTTTTGCACTATTTTGACCTTTTTTGGGCTCTGTAAAAATATTTTATTATAACTGACATTAAAAAAGCACACCCTTCGCTGCGGCTGCTGGGAGGGAGTGGGAGAGGGGGGGCACCCAGGGGCTCGTGGGCTCCGCTCCCATCCCAACTTGCACCGTTGGCACCGTGGAGAAGTAGCCCACGGATGCTGCAGCAGCTCTGGCCACGCTGAGAGCTGCTCTTCGGTGCATCCCCCTCCTTTGCAAAGCCAAGAGCTTCAGGACAGGGGTTAAACAGAAGTGGGACAGCCCCGTCTTGAGAAGTGACCCTCTGTTTTCAACCACCACGCTGAGAACTCACAGCCTCCCCGAGGGCAAACCCACCCCTCGCTCATCTCGTGGCCTTCCACCATGGAGTGGCTGCGTCCAGTGGCCGAGAGAAGAGCTGTGGTCATCATCGAGCTGGACGACTTTTGGCGCAGTCACCTGAAACGTTCTTGCCACTACGTAGGAGTGATACGGATTTGAGGAACGCGGGGCCCTGATGCCCTCCGGAGAGTCCCAGGACTGTTGCTGGGCTTTGCTAGAAGCATCGAATCGTGGGATGGTTTGGGTTGGAAGGGACCTTTAGAGATCATCGAGTCCAACTCGACTCTGCCTACTTGGAGCTCTTGTCTTTTCCCGGTGATCCCTGCTGGATCCACCCTTTCGTGAGGTTTTTCTGGATAAATGCAGTGCCATCTCTAGCTTTAACCATCAATACTGGGGCTCCTGTGCCCATGGGAAAAGAGGGAGAATGTCTACCATTTACCACTGATGGTATACAAAGTCTATTAGTAATATTTATTCCAAAGTTTGGCCACTTGGGATGGGTTATAGGAACCCATTGGCATGGGAGTTGGGAATTTGTCCATTGGTTTCCTGCTAGTGGAGCTGGAGGAGCAGGCAGGACAATTTTCTCTCTCACCTTCCAACTTGCAGGCCATCACTGTGACCTGTTTCATGATTATCCCATGGTTCCTGTAAGGTGGGTGTGGGGAGCCTGTTGAGCCTGTTGTAAATCCCATTTTTCCCAGGAGGCCCCATAAACATCTCCATTCTGGGTCTCACTCCTGTTGGTCAGATCAATTGGTTTTAAATGGGGAGTTTTTGAATATTTTGTCCCTTACTTTTATGCGTGGTCAGGTCCCCACTGTCTTCCAGAGAGCCCCAAGGACTTCATCTGGCTTTGCTGAGACCCACAAGGACCTCTTCTTCTCTCCAGAGTGCCCTGGGGCTTTTGCTGGTGTATTGGGTTGATGTGGCAAGGTTTTGGCATCTCGGGGTGGGGGTGGCTTCAGGGAGATGGCAGAAGCTGCCCCTCCATATCAGACAGAGTCAGTTCCGGCTGCTGCAGTTCCCACTGCTGGGCAAAGCTGAGCCCGTCTGCGATGGTGGCAGCACCTCTGTGATAAAACATTTAAGAAAGGGTTAAAAGCTGCATCACAGCAGCCAGGAAAGAGTAGTGAGAATACGTGAGGAAAACATCAGACACCAATGTCAGTGCAGAAGGAGCAGGAAGAGGTGCTCCACGTGCCAAAGCAGAGATTCCCCTGCAGCCCGTGGTGAACACCACGGAGAAGCAGGTGAAGGAGGTCCACAGTGGAGCAGATAACCATCTGCAGTCCATGGAGGACCCCACACCAGAGCAGGTGGACATGCCCTGAGGAAGCTGTGACCCTGTGGAAAGCCCATGCTGGAGCCTCCTGGCAGGACCTGTGGCCCCACTGAGAGGAGCCCATGCTGGAGTAGGTTTTCTGGCAGGAGCTGTGGCCCTGTGGGTGAGGGACTGTCTTCCATGGGAGGAACTCCATCCTGGAGCAAGGAAAGAGTGTGAGGAGGAAGGAGCAGCAGAGACAACTTGTGATGACCTGACCACAACCCCTGTTCCCCATCCCCTGCACCGCTTGGGGGAGAAGGTAGAGAAGTCAGGAGTGAAGTTGAGCCTGGGAAGCAGGAATGGATGGGGGAAGGTGTTTGAAGATTTGGGTTTAGTTCTCATTATCCTACTCTGATTTAACTGGCAATAAATGAAACTGATTTCTCCAAGTTGACTCTGTTTTGCCTGTGACAACAACTGCTGAGCGATCTCCAGCCATCCTGCCATCGCCCTGCTGAACCAGCTTCTGGTCCTTTTCTTGTCATTCATGTTTCCCCTCTTTGCTTTTTGCCTGTAACCTCTTCTTTCACCTCTACTACTCTCCTAAAACTCTTTACAACAAACCTGCTAATTTCATGCCTGAGCACCTGCTCCATCACCTGTGTTAAAATACAATTTTAAATACCTATATGAACCCATACAGCTACAATTATATTCCAAAAACCCAAACATGATGCATCAAGCAGGACATATAGCAGCCTATATTGAGTGGATGACGCTGGAACCCATTTCTGCAGTTCCACACTTCATCTTTTGTCACCAATGAATGTGTTTAGTTTAACCCAGAGTTTTCTTTGCAAGTGAAGAAAAAAAAAAGGGGGGAAAAATAAGGTCCCTCAGCAAATTACAGCTGCTTTTTATATGGCAAAACAGTGGTTAAAATACATATTATTTCAGTCAAAACAAGGAGAAAGAGCGAATACTGTGGACCACAGCTTTGGAATCACTGCAGTGCAGCTGTGTAGATTTTAAGGCCAAGAAAAATAAAATAATCCTGAAGATGATCTATTCTGTCCTCCTGTGCTATATAAGCCAAAAAAAAAATAAATCCCACCCCATCATTCTTGCTTTTAAGTCTTGGGAGCAGAGCTCGTGTGTACTATTGTTGTTTGCAGCGTGCCATAACGCATTCTTGGAGCACCTCAACCTGTTCTCTCATCTTACTAAAATATCATCCATCAGCTCGTTATTTCCAGCCTTTTCTCAAGCTGTAGGCAGCACGGTTGTGATGAACACGGTTATAAACGCAGAAATTTTAACAATTTAAAAACAAATACAGTGACTGGCAGAGTTTTCTCACTTACACCTGCTCTGTTCCAATCGAGCAACCAACAATCAAGCTTGTAGCAGACTGATGGCTTGAAGACAGTTTCTGCTCCAGTATCCAGGTTGCCACCAACAGATTCATATCTGGGCAAAGGTGTGGGTGAATGTGCTTGCACGAGGCAGTAGGGCATCTCTGACCATATCATAGCCCCTTGGAGGGATCCCTCTGCTCCTATGTGCGGGTAGTGGTCCTGTAGCTCATCGTGTAGCATCACTGACACCAACTCAAACCAGTGCTTGACCTGCAGTGTCTGTATTTAGAAACTCCCACTGACTTGCAAAGGATGGGGCTGGGCCATCCTTTCCAACCCAAACCATTCTGTGATTCTATAATCCCATGGATATACTATGTCCTGGTCTTGAATTACAATGGCTTTGGGATCCTCAGGCTTGAGAAGTGCATGAAGAAGATGATAGGATGAAGTGTGAGAGTTATGACTCAGTGACTCGAACTTAAATGTAAGAATCCAACTGTTTTCCATACTCCAAGTGAGGTAGGATTGGGTGAGGTACTGATCAGCTCATTTCGGCGTATGCAGGCGGGAAGCAAAACCATCCAAGACCACTGGAGCAAAGGAAAGGGCTGTGTTCAGGGTGTTATTTGACTTTTTTTGGGGGGGTTAGCTGTGACTCTCTGTTACAGAGGTATAACATGAGTGGGAGTGCTGAACACTGCCCCTCAGCCCCACTGCAGGGAGAGCAGAGTCACCAGTCTTTCAGGGTTATGTACCTTGAGACATCCAAAGGGGGCTGAGACACAGAGATGGACACAGTCTCTAACTATCAGGCTTCAAGTTGTTTTGTGAAATGATTAGGACCTGAGGTACTTAATCACTTATTATTTTAGAACATGGGCTGCTGAAGTCCTGATGGGTTAGTGTTCATATTACAATGTATTTATGAGGAAGAAAACCAGAATTTTTTTAATATAATCACTTATCCACCACTGTGAGCAAGACAAGATTGCATTCAGATGTCAAACAAGTCTTCCAGTTATCGTCTAGCGAAGAGTCACCCTCTGAAATCCTGTTCACCACGTCCAAAGAAAGCTCTGACGGGGCCCGACGGTCAGTCGGGCTGTGGTCCCGCTGGTGTGATGTTGGGTTATGACGTGGTCCACTGGAAAACCTCCAGTGTGGCCTTTGCCAATGTGGACAGCACCCTCGTGTGGGAAACCAAAGTCCCTGCTCACCCAGCCCGTCTTGGAATGATCAAACTCTAAACACAAACAAATTAACAGCCATGGATGCACTAGGGATGAGCTGATCAGTACCTCACCCAATCCTACCTCACTTGGAGTATGGAAAACAGTTGGATTCTTACATTTAAGTTCGAGTCACTGAGTCGTAACTCTCACACTTCATCCTGTCATCTTCTTCACGCGCTTCTCAATCCTAAGGATCCCAAAGCCCTTGTAATTCAAGACCAGGACATAGTATATCCATGGGATTATAGAATCACAGAATGGTTTGGGTTGGAAAGGACCTTAAAGGTCATCCAGTTCCAACCCCCTGCCATGGGCAGGGACACCTTCCACTAGATCAGGTCTGTAGTTTCCCCAGGTCTGCCCTCACGTCCTTATAAATTAGAGTAACCTTGGAGAGTTTCTAGTCAGCAGGGACCTCCCCAGGCTCCTCAGACTTTTGGTAGATGATCCAGAGCGTCCTGCTGTAACATTTATCTCCTTCATGGATGAATGCCATGAGGCCCCAGGGACTTAGATTCATAGAACCATTTAGGTTGAAAGAGACCCATAAAGATAGAGTCCAACCATAAACCTAACACTGCCAAGTTCACCACTGAACCATGTCCTTCAGTGCCACATCTACACCTCTTTTAAATACCTCCAGGGATAGTGCCTCAACCCCTTCTCCGGACAGCCTGTTCCAGTGTTTGACAACCCTTTTGGTAAAGGAATTGTTCCTTATATCCAACCTAAACCTCCCCTGGTGCAACTTGAGACCATTTCCTCTCATCCTGTCACTTGGGAAAAAGAGACCAACACTCACCTCACTACAACCTCCTTCCAGGTAGTTGTAGAGAGCGAGAAGGATCCCTGAGCCTCCTTTTCTTCAGATTAGGCAACCCCAGTTCCCTCAGTCATTCCTCACAAGACTCATGCTCCAGACCCTTCACCAACTTTGTTGCTCTTCTTTGGACACACTCCAGCACCGCCATGTCTTTCTTGTTCAAAACCAAACACCATAATCAAGGTGCCAAGGACAGGGGGACGATCGCTTCCCTAGTCCTGCTGGCCACTGTTGGAACCTTAACAGTGGAAGTTCAAAGTTGGTTGGATGGGGATTTGAACAATGTTATCAAGCGAAAGATGTCCCTTCCTATTGCAGAGGGTTGGAACTAGATTATCTTTAAGGTCTTCTCCAACCCAAATGATTCCAATATTTCATGAAAAGCTCCAGGAATGCCCCAGTGATGGTCCTCAAGCTCCCTCACACCGCCCTGCAAACAGCACACCCCCCCCAGACAACCTCAGACGCTGAAGTTATCTGCAAAGACTTTTATTAAACTTCAAAGGATTAAAAAGTGGCCAAACCTCCCAGCGCAGGACTGCTACCGGCCCTGGCTGTGCCAGTCGAGGCACTTGAGTTCCAATAAACAACTTCCCAGAAGAACAGCACACAAAGGGCTGCACCCCCATGGCCTTCCCACACCTCGGGGGGGTCAGGCAGCCCTCAATGGGGCACCAGCAGTGGCCCAGGGCCAGACTTGGTCTCAGAGACGGACAAGGAAGGCCAGGTTGAGGGCATCAGGGATGCAGAGCTCATCCAGGTGCAGTGGGGAAGCAGAGAAGGGCAGGTGCACAGGGAAGAGGTGGCTGGTGTCCACCAGGAGCTGGCTGGGTCCCTCTCCATACTGGTCCTGAAGCTGCTTCTGTGGACACAGGGCTCACGCATCCAGGGCTGCCCCAGTGAGGGGGCCCAGGCAGAAACCCCCTACCCCCAAGCACTAGACCCTTGGTCCCACTTACCTCAACGCTGCTGATGAAGCTGGGGCTGATGCGCTCCTCCAGCCCAACAGCCGGAGTGTAAGCCCGGAGGATCTTCACAACCTGGAGGAGATGGTGGAAACCATGAACAAGGAAGGGCTGGATGAGCACCTGGCACACAGCGAGCCCCCAATCCCCGCCGTACCTGCTGGGGTGACAGAACGGTGCACAGGCTGCAGAGAGCTCCAGCATCCTCCTCCGTCACCTTCTTCACCTGCAGCAGCTGGGCAGCCTGGACCAGGGGCTCCAGCACCTCCCGGGCCCCGATCTGCTGCAGCCCCTCTGACCGCAGCCACTGCTCCAGCTGGCTGATGTTGTACCTGCCAGGGGCACCAGGTCAGAAGGTGGCACAGGCCATGTCCCAGCTCCTCCAGATGCACCCATGCTGCACGGGGACTGACCGGAGCTGGATGCCACGGCTCCAGGAGCACGTGTCCTTTCTCAGCAGCAGGTAGTTGAGGGTGGTACCACTGACGAGGAAGAGGAGCTGGCGCATGGCCTGGTGCCCCACGCTGGGGGCCAGCCCGTGGTGGTCCAGCACCGCACGGAAGGAGCTCAGCTGCTGCAGCAGCTCCGGCAAGGTGTAGGCAGGGGCTGTAGAAGACCGGCGGTGGCCAGGAGGGCAGGAAGAGGACAAGCCCTGTATGGGCTCACTCTCCAGCATTGCAGCAACTAAAGGGTAAAAAAGGCTCATCATAACAAGGCAGAGACCCCACGACACACCTCAAGCAGCCAGGACTCTGTTCCTTGGCTCTGTGTCCCAGCTGGGGATGCAGTGGCCAAGGACACCCCCAGGATAGCCAGCCCAGGGTAGCCCAGGGGCTGGCCCTGCAACAGGAGGCTCCAAAGCAGGACATGGGCGAAACAAAGCTCCCCATGGATGCAGCCCGAGGGCCCCAGGGTGCCGAGCTCACTTTAGCTCCCCAGCCACCCCCTCCATGCCAGGATGCTCAAGGAGCAGATGGTCCCTCATAGAAGAGGACCACCCCCCACCCCACCCCATTCAGAGCCGACTGTCCCCCTCTGGGCGCAGCCCCTGTAACAGAGCTGAGCACAGCACTCCCACCCTGCCCCAGTGTGCCAGGGGGCCCCGCGAGCCCAAGGCCGTACCAATCATGGGTTTGAGGCACTTCTCGGCGGTACGGATGAGCTGCTGGTAGAGCTGGACAGCCAGGGCCCCCAGGCTGCAGCAGGAGCTCTGTGGGTCCACGTTCCGCAGGCGATGCTCGTTCTGCCGCGCCGTGTTCCCCCGCCAGTAGCTCTGCGGGCACAGGCTGGGTCAGTGCCAGCAGTGCCAGGGGATGCCAGCACGGAGCAGTGCCAACCCCAGCACATCCCTGCCTATCTGAGTGGGGGTCAAAGAGGACGCAGCCCCAGGCTGGGGACAAACTCTGTCCCCCGCTATGTTCCCACCCTTCCCAGGGAGGTGGTGGACCCCCCGCCCCCAGCACAGCCCCACCTCGTCCTGGCTGTACTGGCGCAGGCAGTTGAGGAGCCGGCAGGTGTTGGCGAGCCAGAGTGCCACCACGTCAAAGTCATCGCTGTGCTTCTGCGGGAGATAACGGAGCACGGGGTCACCAGGGACACGGCGGTGACAGCAGCGAGCTTTCCTGTCCCACCATCGCTCCCTGAGCCACTGCTGAGGGCTGCAGAGTCATGGGATTCTCTCGCAGGAGCCCCGCGGCACCCAGGGGCACCCCTCACCCGAGATGCTCAGGATACACACTGCAGTCAGGCACACGCTGTGCCCTGGGGACCCAGCTGCCACCCCAGTGTCACCCCCACCTCAGCCAGTGAAGCTTCTGCTCCTCAGCCCGACTCACAGCCCCGAGCCCCGCACCTTCATCACCCTTTTGATGGCACTGATGGCTGCATCCAGGAGCGAGCGGGCCCGTGGCTCGTCGAAGCAGTGGTCCGCGTGCCGGAAGCACAGGAAGAGGATGTAGGCTGGCAGGTCTGGGAGAGCTCCCGGGCTGCCCTGTGGTTTGTAGTCTGCAGCAGAAAGGAGAGTTGGGATCCAGGGAGCTGTGGAGCTGGTCCTGAGCCAGGCAGGATGCTGCCCCAGCAACGCTGAAAGGATTAGCTCACCCTAACAGGGACCGAGCTGGGGTAAGGAGTCCCCATCTCTCCAAACGCTACCTGTGATGATGGCCTTGATAATGCGCCCTTCATCCTCCTTCCTCCACCCTAACATGGCCTGGGATGGCCCAGCCAGGGATGGGACCGTGGTGGACTGGGACAGGACCACCGCAGATGTTGCCAACTCCTGCGCTGGCCCAGCAGCCTCTCTCTTCACTGGGGAAGAGGAGCACAGGTCACATCCTGCTGTGTCCTGGGCTGTGGGACCCAGATCAGGTCCCCTCAGTTCAGTCCAAGCAGATGTTCCCCAGCATCTCTGTTTGGGGGAAGACTTGGCTCCCCATATTGAAGCTGGACAATGCTTCAGCCTCAAACCAGGCTGGTGACCCTCCAGCCAGCCCCCTGCCTCCCTCCCATACAGGCACTTGCCTGTGAGCTCCTGGATCTGCTTCATGTAGGCTCTCAGCTGCTTCTGGAGCTTCAGTGTGGTCCTCTCCTGCTTTTCCAGCTTCTGGGCCAGCTCCTGGGCAGGGACAGCCCCAGTAGGGCTCAGCCAACCTGCCTCTGCTGGATACCCTCCAACCAGCACCCAGTGAGTGCAGCAGGGCTGGGAGGACGCAGGAGGGTCCCCCACGTCGCTCCCTAAGGAGCTGCTGCAGGTTACCCCAGGGCAAGGTGGTGGAAGCCAGCCCCAAGCCCAGTTCTTCCATCCCACCTTACCCAGTTCTCCTCCTTGAGCCGCAGGACATGGTGCTGCAGCCCCTCCTGCCCCTGGTGCTGCTGCAAGTCCTGGATCAGAGCTGCCTGCTGCTGGCTCAGCTGCTTGAGCGAAGAGATGTTGAGTTGCAGCCCCTCTACCTCCTCCTCGTGCTGCTGCTTCTCCTCCTGCAGCTGACTCACCAGCAGCCTGCGCAGACGTACGTGGGGAAACTGAGGCACCCGCCTCCTTCAGCTGCCACAGCCCATCCCTTGAGGGGGCATTTCTCCCCTGAAACCTCAGAGCTGGGAACTAACCCCCTAGCAGCCCATTGTGGGGAAACCAGCCTCAGCTGAAGACCATGTCCCCGGGACTGCACTCACCTATTGGCAACCTGCACCGCATCGTACGCGTGCTTCAAGTCATCGTCCACTGCCGCCTTCTCCAGGCTCCTGCCCAGCCCCAGCATCTCAGCTATGTTCTGCAGGAAGACGAGAGCCAGGTGAGGCCACCCCATCAGTCTGGATCTGACCCTCTCTTGGGAGCGGGGCAGGGCCTCACTCTGCGCTTGAGAAAGTCCAACGGTTTCCTCTCCTCCAGCTCCGCGGGGACCTTGGACCTCCGCAGCTCCTCCCGGGTCCGGGCCAGCTCCTCATTGACAGCGTTGAGCTGTCCCAGGAGGAGAAGGTACGCCTTCTCGAAAGGATCCTGGCCCACAGCACCGTTCAGCAGCACCTCAGCACCAGGCTGTGGTCCCTCTGGCACCGGCTGCCAGCGCTCCTCCAGCCCCTGGGTGCAGAGACAGTGTTGGCAGAGCAGCCAGTGCTGGGCACTGGTGCCAGAACACCCCCAGACCCTCTCCCTGATGGAACCAGCTCCCAGCCAGGAGCTCTGGGACACAGCTGTAACCACAGACAGGGGAAGGGACAGTCTATTTGTCACCCCTCACCTGCTGTCCCCACTAGCCTCAGCCTGCTGATCGGAGCCGTCTCGTGAAGGCACTGTGGACATGGAGGACAAGTAGCTGTTCTCGGAGCCCAGGAAGCTCTCTGATGAAGGTGACCGTCTCAAGGTGCTTTGCTGAGCAGGGAGAGAAAGACAAGCTGTTTGCCCACACCCCAAGTGCCCACTGGCACATCAGCAGTAGCCTCAGGAGGACACCTTGGCTTGGAGAACCCCAGCACATGAGCTGGGAAGCCCATTTCTCCCACAGAGGGGACACTAGGCCAGCCAGGGAGCCAAGGGAGGGGTTCCTCTGAGCCTCCCCCGCATCCCCGGCCAGCCCCTCACCCTGTGGAAGGCCACCTCGTCCCGCAGGTTCTCATAGCCCTGCTCCAGGCGGGCATACTCCTGCACCAGGCTCTGGTAGCGTGCCCGCTCCTCCTCCAGCTCCTGCAGCAGCCCCCGGCTCTCCCGTGCCGCGCGCTGGTGCTGCTCTGTGGGGAGAGACACGGTCCGGAGCGGGGGGACAGGCAGGAACACACCAAGCCTGCAGGACCAGTCCCTATCCAGAGGGACGGGATGAGGGGATCGGAGGAGCTCTTTTACCTTCCAGATCCCGTGACTGCTCCGACATGCGCTGGATCAGGGCATCCCTCTCCTCCCCCAGCTGCAGCTTCATGGTCTCCACCTCCGCTAAACGCTGCAGGAAAGAGGGGCAGCTACAACCAGAGCCCTGCCCAGGGCTATCCAGAGGTCTTCTCCAGGGACCACCCCATGGCAGGAAGCACAGCATGCTGCCAGGTCCCCGGAGAGCCCCAGCAGAGCAAGAGCATCCCCTGGACAGACGGACCTGCCTGAGCTCCTCGACCTCCTGTCCCAGGCAGCTCTTCACACTGTTCCTCTCCAGCTCAGCCAGCCGCTCCTGCAGCTGCTGGACCCAGGCATCCCGCGCTGCATCCTCCCGCAGCCGCTGCATCTCGGCCCGCAGGTGCTGCACCTCCTCAGCGTGGGCAGCCTTCAGCCCCGAGAGCTGCTCCGCCAGCCGCTGCTTCTCCTGGGCCTTGGGCCAACGGGCAGAGAACATCAGAGGTGGGTGACCAGGAACAAGTGTGTACCCCCACGTCTCCCATCAATGACAGCCCGTGCACGCTCTGGCCAATGAACCCAGACACCCCATCTCCTGCCCATCTGTTTGGAGCCCTGAGCCTCCAGCATCACCCCAAACGGAGCTCAGGTCTGGAAGAGCAGCTCTCTGTGACACGCCATCCCACGTGGAGCCACACAGGACACTACCCACCCTGGTCAGGGGGCTTCTCTAGCCCTGCTTCCCCCAACCCCCTGAGACAGGATCCCACCAGAGGAGCCCGCCCACTCCACTGCCACCCCCAGAAACAGCACGGTGACAGCCAAAGCAGAGACACTCATTCAGACAGCGACGGCAGATGCTGTCAGCAGGACATGGTGGGATAACGCACCATGCTGGAGCCATCCCTGGCACGTGACACTGTACTGCCAGGCTGCACCCAAGAAAGCAGCCAGGAGGGTGCCCAGCCCATCCCCAGGGCCACTAGTCCCACATCCATAAGGAGCATCCAAAACCCAGGAATGAGACCCAGATGCACGACACATCAGGCAGGGTCAGCTCCCACCCCAGGCCCAGGACGGACTGATGGCACGGGCAGGAGTCCTTCTGGCTACACAGGGAAGGGTAAGAAGTGGTCAGCAAAAAGTAGCGGCCCCCACCACCCTGGGACCCACAAAGAGCTGAAGGTGGCACCCACCTGCTCATCCAGCCTGCACTGCAGCTGGATCACCTTGATCTCCATCCCCTTATGCAGCTGCTTGTAGTGCTCAACTGAGCGTGCCTCCGCGCGCAGCCGCCGCAGCTCCCGGCGTGCCCGTGCCCGCCGGTAGCAGCACTGCAGGTAGATGACGGCCCCGCGCAGGCGGGCATAGCGGGTCCGGGCCAGCCAGCCCCTCACAGCAGCTTGGATCATCACGGCTTTGTGGTGCCACACCATCTGTGGCAGGAGAGATGGGGCTGTGGCACTGCCAGGGGCACAGCCCACTCCAGGTGAGATCAGGGCACCTGCTGCTCTGCCAGGCTCCTACCTGCCGGTGAAGCCGCCGGGCAAACATCCCCCGGGCAAAGGCTTGGATGGTGATGGCAGCCCGACGCATGTGTAGGTAGGAGCGTCGGGCCAGAACCATCCTCAGGGTCTTCTGCAGCATCACGGCAGCCTTGGTCCTTCGCAGCATCCCGGCAAAACTGCAGGGAGGATAGTGCTGGGCACAGGGTGGCAAAACCCACAGCCCAGCCCATACCATGAGGACACTCAGGTCAAAGCCCAGCTCAAAGTCAACACAGCTGCCAGCTCACACCAAGGCTGAGCTCGGACTCAGCTTGTTGCAGCTCCCTCCAAGCCCCATCCCTGGCTCACCTCCGGGCCAACATGCCCCGGGCATGGCACTGCAGGCAGATGGCTGCAGCACGTGCCCGTCTAAAGCGTCTCCGTGCCAGCCAGCCCCGCAGGTGCCTCTGCAGCAGGATGCAGGCTGCCCTCAGCCGCTGGTACCGCAGCTCCTCCAGGTAAGCCACTTGGCCAGCCCGGAAAAACACCTTGGTCTTGCCACACTGGTACTTGCTGGGGTCCTGCGTGCAATGGTGGAGTCAGTTTGAGGCACAAAGCACACCCCAGCCAGTGATGCTCCTCATGTCACTGATCTCCTCAGCCACCCTCCCAGGAGGCTGAATTCATAGAATGGTTTGAGTTGGAAAGGACCTCAGATCATCTAGTTCCAACCCCCTGCCATGGGCAGGGACACCTTCCACTACACCAGATTGCTCAAAGCCTCATCCAACCTGGCCTTGAACACTGCCAGGGATGGGGCAGCCACAGCTTCTCTGGGCAACCTGCTCCAGTGCCTCACCACCCTCAGAGGGAAGAATTTCTTCCTTAGATCCCATCGAAATCTCCTCTCTTTCAGTTTAAAGCCATTGCCCCTTGTCCTGTCACTCCACACCCTTGTCCAAAGCCCCTCTCCAGCTTTCCTGTAGCCCCTTTAGGTACTGGAAGGTCTCCCCAGAGCCTTCTCTTCTCCAGGCTAAACAGCCCCAACTCTCCCAGCCTGTCTCCAGAGCAGAGGTGCTCCAGCCCTCACATCATCTCCGTGGCCTCCTCTGGCCCCGCTCCAACAGCTCCATGTCCTTCTGATGTTGGGGGCCCCAGAGCTGAACGCACCACTGCGGGGGGCGGGGGGGGTGTGTCTCACAAGAGCAGAGTAAGTTCCTCTCCATTTCCTAACTCATCCATTTCTGTACCCCCTGGGCACGCAGACATGGTGAGAAGCATCTGCAAGGGATGCTCTGGTACCACAGGTACAGCTGCCAAACAAGACCCTTACTTGGAGCAGTCTCTCAAGGGCAAGGCTGCAGATCTGCTTCTCATCGGTGCCCATCAGCTCCTCTCTGCTCACCAGAGGTCTGTACCTCTCCAAGAACTCCTGGTACACCCACCTGTGGGGGACAGAGGTGGGGTCAGAGGTGCTGTGGCTGGAGGAAGGGAAGCACCCAGTGTGCTGCTGAAGCAGGGGAGTACCTGGAGGGGTAGCCTGAGGCACTGATCCGGATGGTCTCCAGGACCCCACAGGCTCGTAGCTGCTCCACTGCTCGCCTGGAGTCAAACCTGGGCAAAGAGGGGCTGACCTAGAATGGGTCCCAGCCAGCTTGGCATGCTCCAAGCTACGCAGGACCAAGGCAGGAGGGACATAGACTGGAGGGACAGCAGTGCCCCAAGGTGTCCCCAGCCCCTCCAGCCTCTCTGAGGCACTCACACAAAGGGCTGCTTGCCATCGTTGGGTTTGATGCAGCGGATGTAGTGTGGTGTGGTGCTGCCCAGCATCTCCATCAGCCTGTTCAGGGAGGCTTTGAACTGCAGAGGACAAGGCAAGCGTGGTCAGGGCCAGCAGGAGCATCCTGAGGCTTGTGGGGTTCCCCATGCCAGGACACACAGAGGTCCCCCTGGGGCTACCCCAGCCCCAGGTATCCAGGGCCAGCACACATTTTCCCCCCACACCCCATACCTGGCTGGAGATGGACTTCGTACTCTTTTGGCTACTAGGCAGCGATCTGCGGCTGGGGCGACCGGCCAGCCTGGGCCCGCTGGACCTGCGGGACTGCAGGGACCTGGGGCCATCCCCTTCCTCCAGGAAGAGCTCAGTGAGCAGGGCAGACTGAGCAGAGCAGAGCTGTGAGCACCACGCAGAGCTTACAGCCAGCATCACCCAATACCCAGAGCGCCATCACCACCAGGAGACAGCCCCAGAGGACCACAGGCTCCAGAGAGGCCAACCCAGTGCACAGTCCTCTGCCCTGCTACAGCCCAGATGTGCCAGATCCAGCTGTGTCCCTGCCCGCTGCTTCCCTCCGGAAAAACCAAGTGCAAGCCACGGGCACCTTCCCAGGTGTGCTTGAGAACCCTCCAAGATGTGTCTTACCTTCTGCCAGGGCCATGCAGGGTGGAAGGGAGAAGTGACAGCGTTACAGACCTGGAAGCAGCAGGACCCCTCCAGCCCTCTCAGCAGGGACATAGCCAAGGGGTCCCCCCACATCTCAGGGCACCTTGCCCATGGCCAGCACTGCATGTACATGGCATGTACCCTGCACAGCTTACACCTCATACACCGTCAGTCCTTCTCAGCCCCAGGCTCCCAGAGCCACCACCAGCCTGGCTCTGCCCAACACGGCCCCTGCTCAGGGGGCCTCTCACCTTGCTGGCTCGCAGCAGCCCCACGAGCTCCTCGGGGACAGTGTCCCTGTTCTTCTCCACAAACCCATCGCACTGGTACTCCACCTGGCAGGAGACAAGGCACACGTCACCGTTAGCCTGCAGCTTCCCAGACTGGGTCAGTGCAGGGCTCTTAGAAGTCCAAGCTGGAGTCAGAGCTCATGGAGCTGCCACCAGTAGCTCTAGGCAAGGCAGGCTGGGTACCCACTGGGGCAGGGCCACCGGGGAGCCCTACCCAACCAGTGCTGTACCCACCACAGCTTTCCCTACCTTGCCAGCAAAGTGGCAGACAACAAAAGCATCCGTTGGCCTCTTGGGCTTCTGGAAGTGGGAGCTGCTGAGACAGTTCTGGTAGAGCTTCTGGGCCCAGCTCCCATCACTTCCTTGGGGCATCTGAAAGGCAAATGGGTCAGAAGGGGCAGTGGGGCAGCTCTGGGCACTCCCCACCACCAGCTCCCAGCACCCCTTGCCCACCTTGCACTCCTCATTCAGCAGGTCCAGGATGCCAAGCCGGCCCTCGATGAGCTCAATGCATGGCTGGTTGTCACAGAAGTCAACAAAGACCCAGGGGATCTCTTCGGTCACATATTCCTCCTGCTCCAGCTTGAAGACGTGCTGGGGGGCAGGGAGAGCAGAGAAGGACTGAGCCAGGAGGGGACAGTCAGCAGGCAGAGTGACCTGGTTTCCATAAGACACCTGAGCAGCCCTTCTTCTGGACCAGGAGCACTTTGGGAGAAAGGAGGGGACCATGCCCAGTTCCAGCAGCCTCCCAGAACCCCACATTTGCATGGGCAGAAGCACCAAAAGCCGCAGCGCAGCAGGGATGTGCAGGGCCCACCCTCACCAGCTCCTGGCAAGGAGACACATCTGGGTGACACCCACCAGGTTGAAGAGCTGCTGCAGCTTCTCGTTGGCATAGTTGATGCAGAACTGCTCAAAGCTGTTGAGCTCAAACATCTCGAACCTGTGGGCACCAGAGACCTGCCTGAGGCAGCTGCCATGCAGATCCACCCCAGCCACGAGCACCAGGCAGCAGCACCCAACCAGCCCCATGCAGGGATGGGGACTGCCCCATGGTCCAGCTGGAGCAATTGGTGGCTGCAGACCCATAGACACAGCTGACGCAGGAGAAGACAGCCCAGGAGAGGGGAATACTCTTACCCATAGATGTCCAGGATGCCAATGGAGGTACAGTGGCCCTCCAGTGACCGCAGGGCACAGTTGACCCTGCTCACCATCCACCTGAAGACCTCCCCGTACATATGCTTGGCCAGGGCATCCCGGGAGTCGAGCGCCTGCTGCCTGGAGAGGGGCTTCAGGTAGGTCTCACCAGCAGTGACCAGCTTGCGGTGGCAGAGCCAGCGCGTCACCTGCGATGCCTCGACGCCCAGCAGCGCGCAGAACAGCCCTAGGGCCTCGTCAGCAGGCTGCAAAGGGACAGACCCTCTCACTGCCATGCTGCTGAGATGTGGCTCCTGCCGACAGCACCGCTCAGGGGCCGGTTTGGGACGCAGGGTGTGGGCATCAAGCCCTCACCCACCTCCACGAAGCAGCCGTCGCCGCGGCGGTCCCTCCCTCTGACCATGATGTTGCCCAGGTGCAGGATGGCAGCCAGGATGGTGAACAGCTCCAGCTGGTCGGCCTCGGAGACACCTGCAGTCACCAGCCAGACATGAGGGACACCCCAGGCTCCCCCCATCCCGTGCCAGTCCGACCCCCTGCGTCACACAAACCAGAGGGACCGGAATGGCTGGTAGTGAGACAGACTTGCCAGTGCCAGGATGTCAGGCACCAGCACTCCTACATCCGCATCAAGGTGAGGGTGGTGGGACAACCAGCCCTGGGGACCACCCTGCCCACCCATCCCCACTCGTGCCCAGCCAGAAGGGTACCCAGCAGCAGGAAGGCGTGTCGCGTGCTGTCCAAGTCAGTCTCGTCGCTGGTGCCCTGGGCAGCGGCACACTGGCCCTGGCAGGTGTAGTGGAAGAACTCTGCCCCACCTGTGGGCGAGATGCCTCAGGATGGGAACCAGCACAACCTGCCCCACGGGGCTCCCGACCACCCTTGGCCCACCCCAGGGTGCCCAGCAGCAGCAGAACCTCCTGCAGTGCCACGTCAGCAGCGGGGAGGGCAGGAAGGCCTGGCAGTGCCCAGCATGGGACAGGCTGGCAGCGAGCTGTGCCATGGGGCTTGTGGAGAGGACATGGGGGTACTCACGGAGACCCAGGCCCTGGAGCTCAGGCAGGGTGGCCGAGGCACAGAGCTGGTAGAAGATGTGGTAGTTCCTCTCCGCTTTTGCCTATGGATGAGCAAGGAAAAAAACCAACCATGGAGAAGCCAAGTCACCTTGGGCCACCACGCTCCTCTGCAGTAGTGCTGCACCTGAGATGTGGTGACAAAGGACACCTTCTCTTCTTCCAGCTTGGCTCAGCAGTGCTGGGGTTGCTCCCCCAGGGGATGCCTAGGAGGGGCACCCTCCCACTCCAAGGACTGGGGCTCCCAGTCTGTCCCCACACCACCCCAGAGACCCACCTGGAAGGTGACACGGGACTTCTCCAGCAGGTAGGTTTTGATGGTGGCCCCTGTGACACATGTTTGGTTGAAGCCGATCTCGATGTACTTCCCAAAGCGGCTACTGTTGTCGTTCCTGGTTGTCCTTGCGTTCCCAAAGGCCTGGCAGGGAAGGAGTGCAGGAGGTTTTAGCCAGCCCCAGCTCTCCAGATGCTCTGGAGAAGTTCCGTCCTTGCCACCCATTTTACAGGGAGGGACAGACATGGCATCACATCAGCAACAGAGGCCATGAGGAGCACAGGGAGAGCCTGCAGAGACATCCCAAACATTCCCACGTGGAGCCCGGGGACCCAGCAGGACCCACCTCCATGATGGGGCTGGAGGCCAGCACCTTCTCCTCCATGCTGGAGTTGCCCAGGCAGCCCCCGACGGTGGTGAAGTATCTCATGGCGTACTTGGCCGACGCAGTCTTCCCCGCGCCCGACTCACCACTGATGATGAGGGACTGGTTCTTCCCAAACCTGCCGGAGAGGGACATGAGCTGGGGACAGCCCGTGACCCAGCAGGACCTCTCTCCACAGCCATGCCATGGTCCAAAGAACCTTCAGCCCTTCCCCACCGCAAGCCCAGGGACGTTCTTACCTCACCATCTGCTTGTACGCCTCCTCCGCCAACGCGAAGATGTGGGGATCCATGTCTGTTATTTCACGGCCGCTGTAGGCGTAGATCACCTCCTCCTCATAGATGGGCAACGGCGCGTACGGGTTGATGGCCACAAGGATGATACCTAGAAGATGACAGCTGTGCAAAGGGCAGGGGCAGGAGGGGCACGGGATAGGGAGCAGGACAGGGTGCCCGGGGCTCACCGCAGTAGGTGTAGACCGCTTTGGCCTCCAAGAAGCGCTGGCGGAGGGAGTGCAGCACAGCTGGCTCGTGCAGGTAGCTCAGGGCCACCAGGTCATTGGCGCCCGAGAGGCAGTCGGGGTTGCAGAGAGGTGGCAGCTGGAACTCAACGG
Source organism: Tauraco erythrolophus (assembly GCF_009769465.1). Lineage (NCBI taxonomy): Eukaryota > Metazoa > Chordata > Aves > Musophagiformes > Musophagidae > Tauraco > Tauraco erythrolophus. The sequence continues at coordinate 1,939,809 of NC_141492.1, read as the reverse complement.
GGTAGGCCAGTGCCTGCAGGGATGGAGATGGAGCAGGACAAGCATGGAATGGGGTCAGCTGGCCCTGCGATGGAGGACGGGGCTGCGGGGAGCAGCAGGGCAGGAGGGACGCTGTCTGCGGGCCATGCTTGGACTTAGTCACTGGGAATCGCAGCCCAGGCGGCACAGCGGGCTGAGCTGGAGGCCTTTGGGAAGCCGGCAGGAGCGGGCAGCGAGGACCAGCTCACCAGGCACCCAGGGGACACAGGGCACAGTGAGCCAGACGCGGGCACAATTGTCCGGGCTCCTGCTCAGACACCGGACAGGATGCACCCAGGAAAGGTTTGAGCATCTCTGCTGAGCAGCCCAGGCTGGTTCGGGGGTGTGGAGGTGAACCATCTCCCATCTGAGGGCACCCAACCGTATGGCAAGCGCAGGAGGGACCCACTGAGCAGTGCAGCTCCAGCCTTACCGAGCCATCCTCCAGGCGGAGCTGGAGAACGGGGTCTCCTTCCTTGTAGCCTCGGGTTATTTCTGCCACCCTCCAGACTTCGACACGGTCAGGGATCCACACCCGGGCACCCTGTGGGGACACGGGAGGGAGGGGACCCCAGCAAAGTCACGGCCAAGAGACAGGGAACACATCTGGCCACCAGCTTCCAAACAAAGTGTCCAAGCCCTCCCGACAGTTGTCACTTAGCACATCAGCCCAGTGCTCAGCATCGCTGTGACAGGGTGCCCCACAGGACTCAGCGCCCTGCTGGGTGCCCCATGGGACCTTGGCTCAGGTCCTACCCAGCTGCTCTCCAGATGTGCACAAAGACACCTTTGCTGGAGACCCACCACCCCCCCAGCTCTACTGCCCACCCCAGGAAGGTCAGCACCTCATCTGTGCCCGCACCAGAGGCTGGCACTGCCCCGTGCCCGCTGCAGCAGGGAGGGTTTCTGGAAACACAGGAGGCACCGAGCACGGGCGTTCCTGAACATCTGCTCATTACTGAGCTGCTCAGACATGTCGCCAGCTCTGCGGACCCCGCCACCGGCCAGAGCACAGGGACAGCAGTAAGAAAAAAAAATCACCCTGTGGCCTTTTTGTCCCCCCCCTCCCCAAATTTGCAGCTCCCTGGGGCCAAGCGCAGGAGGTGGCCTTGTGCCAGGGGCCAGCGTGACCCATGGCAGGTCACAGTTTCCCCTCTGCAGACTTCAGGTGCTGATGAAGCGGGAGCGCTGGGGCACCATGAGCCCTGGCTTCCCTCTGCACCCACACCTGAGCGTCAACACCCCCCAAGCACCCACAAAAAGCCTCTTTAGAGCCACCTCGCAGGGAGTGGGACCCCACACTCAGCAGGAGCAAAGCAGCACAACACCAGGGGGGAAAGAGGTAAAAACTGGGAAAAAAAAAAACAAACAGCCTTAAAAGCCTGTTGCGGGCACCCTGTCAGCTGGCAAGAGAGTGAACACCCAGCCCCAAGCTGGCACAGGGTGACCAGTGCTCTGGGCTGGGGAACCACAGCTCCCACCGCCCCAGCTCCTGGCACGGGTGCCCGCTGCCCTCCTCTGTGCCAAGCTGTCAGACACCATCTCAGCAGCTTCTGCCAGGCTGTGGGGAACGGAGGCTTCTCCCAGGTATCTCCCGCTGCTCCGAGCGGGCAGAGCTGAGGCCCACGTTTGCAAACTTGAAAGGAAGGGCAGAAATCCAAGGGTTGCAGCTTCGCTCCCAGCTGAGATGGGAGCGCGTATCCGCTTCCACAAGCTCTGGGCGCTATTGCAGAGCAGCAACGGGGCTCTAGCACACCACGCTGCCACCCCAGCGGGCAGGGACCAGCCTCTGGCTGGAAAGCAGGGTGTGAAAAACCATCCTGGTTTCACCCATTTTGCAAATCCACGCACTTGCACGCCGCAGACTCGGAAACGTTTGCTGTAAGCCAAAGCGCGCGTCAACGCGTCATTAAAGGTGATCAAACAAGCACTGAGCAGGCTGGGGAGGAAGAGGAGGAGGAAGGAAGGGGCTGAACTTTGGGTTCGCATCCAAGGAGCTGTCAGAAGACCAAGCGTCTGACTTCGCAGTCAAAATAAAGACAGTGGGAGGGGGATCAGGCTGCCGGGGCCGCTGGGCAGAGGTGAAGCAACAGGAGGTCATTATCTTTTATGACCAGTAGCCACTGGAAGAAGCTAAAATTGCACCATGTAGAGCTTCCCAGCAAGGCTGCCACTGATTTTTAAGTCTGAAATCACAACTGGCCAAAAAGAGCATCCTTATGCTAGCCCATCCTGCTTGCCCCTCGGCTCCGACGGAGCACCATGGAAGCTGGACGGTACCATCAGGGCTCCACGGGGCACTCAGCTCAAGTCAGTCGTGCAGCTGCTTTGGTGCCAGCCGGATCAGCTGTTTGGGATGTGGCAGCCCACAAGGCCTCCGGCACAGAAAGCCACCGTGCTTCGCCCAGGCTGGCACCTCAATGGCACCACGGTGGTGAACGCTGCACCTCCGACCTCCACAGCACCCTCCAGCTTCGCAGCGTAATGTACCTCCAGGGAAAGGACCACGTTTAGGGTCTGCTCTACGGCTGGAGCAATCGTTTTTGCTACACAGCAGCAAAACCCAGGAGCAGGAGCCTTGTCCTGCTGCCGAGATGTCCTCGACTGGCAGAACCGGACCGAGGCAGAGAGAGGAGGACATGGGACAGGATGCAGGACATGAAAGCAGCCAGGCCAGCTGGGCAAGAAGCAGGACAGATGGGTGCCCAGGCAGCACCAAACCCTTCTCACCTGTGAGCAGCACCCCAGCGAGGTGCCACACTCACCAGGCCGTGGTTCTCTGCGTGCCAGGGAGCCCTGCGAGCAGCATAGCTGGGGTGCAGCACCCATGGCAGCACCCATAGCTGGTGCACCACCAGGCACCACCAAACCAGGCACCAGTGGGGAGGTGACCCAAGGGGACACCCCAGGCCGCAGCAGCTGCAGCCACGCAGGGTGCTGAGCCCCCGGGGGAGGCACAAGACCCCCCCCAAAGTCTGCAACAAGCACCCCAGGCTTGGGGCTCCCCCTCCTCAGCTGCAGAAGGGGGGGCCCTTACAGCTCCCTCTGCACTCCCCGTGGTGGGACCCCCCGGACCCCCTCACCTGAGCATACAGGTCCCCCGCAGCCATGACGAGTCGCGTGACCCCCCCTCGCTGCCCGCAGCCCCTTTATGGCCGCTAATTGCCGCTAATTGGAGCGGGAGGAGGAGGTTACCGGTCCCCGCCCCACTCCGCCTCCCGTTCTGCCCCACAGCCCCTCCCCGGGACGGAGGAGCTCCTGGGGGGTCCTGGGACTGGTTCCCCTCCGCTGCGGCACCCCAAGATCCCTCCCAGCCCAGGCACCCCAAGGACCCCTGTGCAGAGCACCTTGAGACACCCCCCCCCCCGCCCATTCGGGACACCCCATAAAGGGGCACCCTGAGATGCCACTTGGGGCATCCTGAGAAGCCTTATCTGGGACCCTCTGCCAGGGCACCCCAAACTCTCTCCCTACCTGGGACACCCCAAGAGCCCATCAAGGGCACCCAAAGAGCCCTCCTATCTAAGACACTCCAAAACTACCCTCATCCAGGGCACCCTTGGCCACCCCGGGCACTGATCACATACACCCTAGGTCCCCTATCCAGGGCACCCCCAAGCACCCACATGCCACCACAGCACAGTCCCCCTCCCCACTCCCCTCGTTACAGAGAAACTCCAGTAACGATGCAAACCTGTGGCTGTAGCACCAGTGGTGTATTGACAGCTGTCTGTGGGTCCCCATGGCCCATGGGTGCCACCGTCCATGGGTACCACTGTCCATGGGTGCCACCGTCCATGGGTGACACCATCCATGGGTGCCACCGCCCATGTGTGCCATTGTCCATGGTTGCCACTGTCTCTGGATCCTCACCGCCCATGAGTGCTGCTGCCTGTGGGTCCCTACAGTCTGTAGGTACCACTTTACTGTCTGTAGATCCCTATTGCCCATGGCTACCAGCTGTCCCTGGGTCCCCACTGCCCATGGGTGCTGCTGCCATGGGTCCCTGCTGTCCCTGCTTGCCCGCAGTGGCCTGGCCAGCCCGCAGAGCTGGGACAGAGCCTGGGCGACTGGCTGGTGCGTGCAGCCGTGGATTGGGTGACAAGGGGATGCCCGAGCAGAGCGAGAGGTGGGGACAGCGAGCAGGAGTGCCCGTGGGGACAAGGAGGTGGCCAGACCCACAGCAGGGTCACCCAGCCTGGAAGGGACAAATCCACCTGCTGGGATGAGGCAGATGTCCCCATCGTTTTCTGCTCCTGCCCTGAGCACCCCAGCTGGCACCTGCTTTTTGCCCAGCTGGCTTCACTGAGCCCTGGCAGTCCTGCCATGCTGCCCTGGCTCTGGCACAGTCCGGGAACACCGAAGCCATCCCAGAAGGTGCCAGCTCCAGTAATCCAGCGGATCACAGTGAGTGGGATGAGGAAAACGCTGCCTTTCCTCCCTGCTTCCCCCCCAAAAAAGCGAGTGCGTTCTGCAACCAGGAACGCACGAAGCCATTTTCTGATGAAAAAATAACGAATGTCTAATTGCCCGAAGGGCTGTCAGCAGCGTGTGGCTCATTACCAAACCACGTAGGTGGGTTCATGCCACGTGCAGCCCGTAGACACGGACTGGAGCTCCATTAACAGCCGAGCGTTCAGCCGGTGGAGAAAACAGGCGCCCGGGCGGCCTTTGGGCAGGTCCCGCTCCCCAGCGGGGTCAATGGCGCTTCCCGACAGCCGCCTCGGAAGCCCCGGCACAGCTGGCGAGAGCTGCCGGCAGCGCGGGGTGCAGCAGCTCCAGAGCAGCGAGACGTGGTGGCGAATCACACCGTGGCCGGATGCCACCAGATGATCATAGAATCACGGAATGGTTTGGGTTGGAAGGGACCTCAAAGACCATCTGGTTCCAACCCCCCTGCCACGGGCAGGGACACCTTCCACTACACCACGTTGCTCAAAGCCTCATCCAACCTGGCCTTGAACACTGCCAGGGATGCAGCAGCCACAGCTTCTCTGGGCAACCTGCTCCAGTGCCTCACCACCCTCACAGTGAAAAATTTCTTCCTTAGATCCCATCGAAATCTCCCCTCTTCCAGTTTAAAGCCATTGCCCCGTGTCCTGTCACTACACACCCTTGTCCAAAGCCCCTCTCCAGCTTTTCTGTAGCCCCTTTAGGTACTGGAAGGTGCTGGAAGGTCTCCCTGGAGCCTTCTCTTCTCCAGGCTAAACAGCCCCAACTCTCTCAGCCTGTCTCCACAGCAGAGGTGCTCCAGCCCTCGGATCATCTTCGTGGCCTCCTCTGGCCCCGCTCCAACAGCTCCGTGTCCTTCTGATGTTGGGGCCCCCAGAGCTGAAGGCAGCACTGCAGGGGGGTCTCAGGAGAGCAGAGCAGAGGGGCAGAATCCCCTCCCTCGCCCTGCTGCCCACGCTGCTCTGGATGCAGCCCAGGACATGATTGACTATCTGGGCTGCCAGCGCACGGTGCCAGCTCATGGTGAGCTTCTCATTGACTGACATCCCAAGTCCTCCTCAGGGCTGCTCTCAACCCATTCTCTGCCCAGTCTGTACTTGTGCTTGGGATTGCCCTGACCCACGTGCAGGACCTTGCACTTAGAATCATAGAATCATAGAATGGTTAGGGCTGGAAGGGACCTTCAAAGGTCATCTAGTCCAACCCCCCTGCAAGGAACAGGGATATCTCCAACTAGATCAGGTTGCTCAGGGCCTCGTCCAACCTGGCCTTGAATGTCTCCAGGGATGGAGCATCCACCACCTCTCTGGGCAACCTGTTCCAGTGTTCTACAACTCTCATGGTAAAAAATTTTTCTCTAATATCCAATCTGAATCTACCTCCCTCTATTTTAAAACCATTACCCCTTGTCCTATCACAACAGGCCCTCCTCAACAGCCTCTCCCCATCTTTCCTTGGCCTTGTTGAACTTCATGAGGTTCTCACAGGCCCACCTCTCCAGCCTGTCCAGGTCCCTCTGGATGGCATCCCTTCCCTCCAGCGTGTTGACCACACCACACAGTTGGTGTCCTCATCAAATGTGCTGAGGGTGCCCTCGATCCCACTGTCCCTGTCACCCACAAAGGTGTTGAACAGCATCAGTGCCAGTATTGACCCCTGAGGAACACCACTCGTCACTGGTCTCCACCCATGGAATGGCTGAGGCCCCGGGGTGCGTTCTCCCCATCGCCCCATCCCGCTTTGAGCTCTGGCTGCCCCGCGGAGCCCCGGCTTGGCCGTGGGGTTGGCAGGAGGGTCCGTGCCCCCCGACACGCAAGCAGAGGGTGAACGTTGCCGAAGCACCAGCAGACGTAGGGACCGGGAGGCTGCCGGCAGTGAGACACCGTAGGTACCACATGAGTTCATATATAGTAAAAAGTCTTTATTAAGAAGGCTTTGAAGTCAAAAAATAAAACTCTTGATACAATTTTCATAACCGTCAAGTCAGCTCAGCAAATATATAATCAGTACTTTAGCCATGTAAGGTTAAAGGTCCGTTATTTTCTTTTTAAAATAAAATATATTTTAGTTTTTAAAATTTATTCAATAAAGTACATATTTTCCTATAAATTCCCTACATATACATAAGAGGTAAAAAATAAAAAAATAGAAATAAAATTAAAAAAAAAAAAAAACAACAAACCAACAAAATACCAACCACAAACCAAAAGGAGATAGAAATCTGTCTGGTTTTTGTGACGTGGCGTCTTAAATGTGCCCCATCCGTCCCGTGAGCTCTCCCACCCGGCCCGGCCCCCTCCAGCCACGACCCCTGACCTCTCATCACACATTTTTGGGGCAGTTTTCACATTGGCAAAATAGACCTGCGTTACAAAAAAAAACCCCAAAAATAATAATATATATATATATTTATAGAACCGTCGAGAATTATCCAAAAAAATAACTACATACAAAAAGAACGACGACGGGAAACAAAAAATTATAATAATAATAATAGAATGATTTTAAAAAAATAAAGACAACCCTTGCGTGTCCTGAAATAAAAAGTGCAACCGGACCTTTTCTTTCTGTTTATTTAAACTTTGCAAACTGAATACTGTTATTTGGGAAGGACTGCTGGAGAACAGCTGGGCTTCCTCCTCCCAGCCGCCGCAGCCGGGTGAAGACTTAAAGCTATTCTGTAAACATCAGAGTTTCCTCCTCTCCGCAGTGTCACGCTCCTCTTCCTCTTTTTGTCTTCGGTGGCCCCTTCTTCCCCCCCCCCACTCCCGACCCCTGGATTTCGGCCGCCGTCCCGCTCCGGCGTTGCGGTCAGCAAAGCAGCAGCCTCTCCTTCCCCCCCCCACCCCACGCACCCATCCGATCCGTTATTAAATAAAAAGGTTGATTTAAACAATTTAAAGTCCTTTAAAAAGCTGGGGTGGGGTGGGAGGGGAGGGCTGGCCGCCCCGGCGAGCCGCACCCGGCTAGGAGAAGATGTGGATGGCTTGCGTGGCAGGAGTGTGGCAAGCGGGACACTCGGGCTCGGCTTTGCCGCAGATGCGCATGGCACACTCCATGCAGAAGAGGTTGTGGCCGCAGGGCACCAAGGCGGCGATCACCTCGCTCTCGAAGCACACCATGCACTCCCGCGAGCTCTTGCGCTGCCCGTCGGAGCTGCTGGAGTCGGTGGGCGAGCCCGAGGCGGCGGAGATGCTGCCGGGCAGGGAGGAGGAGGAGGAGTAGCCAGTACTGTTGGAGAAGGAGGACAGCGAGCCTTGGGTGGGCAACCAGCTCAAGGTGTTGACCGGGTCGCTCTGGATGCGGCGCGCCAAGGGGTGGTCCAGGGCCCCGCCGGTGCTCTCGGGGAGGGTGGGCGAGTGGCGCGGCGTGGCGGCGCCGCTGTTGCGTCTCTGCGAGCCGTTGACGGAGGAGCAGCTGCTGAAGGCCTGCAAGGGGTTGCCCGTGCGCTCGAAGGGCGACCAGATGGTGGTGGTGGGCGTCGTCAGGTCGAGGGCCAAGAAGTCGAAGCCGAAGTCGCACTCCTCCGAGCCCAGCGGGGCCGGGGGCTCGCCGAAGGTGAAGCCGCTGCTGGTGCTGTAGGGGCTGGTGGGGCTGGCGTCCGCCACGCGCCCGCTGTAGTAGGACTCGGTGGAGGTGCTGCCCAGCGAGCTGAGGCTGTCGTTGCGGAGGGCGGCGGAGGGGCGGCGGGCAGGGTGGGGGGCTTTGGCCCACAGGCTGGCCGTGCCGCCCTGCAGGTCGAGGCAGACGTCGGTGCCGTTGGAGTGGAAGTCGTTGTCGGCGTTGACGTCGACGAAGGAGCCTGTCCGCATGGTGATGTGCGCCTCGATCTCCTCCCGGGCCCGGTCCACGTTCTCGGGCATGCCCGTCACCTCGAAGACGGGCTCCTTGTCCCGGCTGGGCGTCACGATGTAGGTGTGCGTCTGCTGCTGGATCCGCTTGATGGTGGCTCCCTTGGGTCCCACCACCAGGCCCACCACGCGGTACGGGACCCTCACCTGGATGGTGGTCTGGCCCGGCAGGTTGGGGGGCCCCTGCATCGCTCCCGTCAGCCCGTTCACTTTGTTGCGCGTCGCCCGGATCATGGAGAAGTGCTCCGCGGCCGAGAGGATCTCCCTTTTCGCCATCTCCACGTCCTCCTTCCTCCCGGTCACGATGAAAACGGGCTCTTCGCCCCTCACCGGCGTCTTGATGTAGGTGTTGGTCTTGGCGCGGAGCGCTTTGATTTTGCAGCCTGCAGAGCAAGGAGAAGGGGGGGAAAAAGGACACATCAAAGCTGAGACCCGACAGGGACCCCCTGCTCACCCAGGACGGGGAGATGCAAGACCAGCAGGAAACAGCAGGTTCTCCACCTGCAGCAGAAGCACCCTTGGAGAGAGGGGTCCCTCCTGCCTCGGAGGCAGCCGGGGGCTCGCGGCTCGGTGCTGGGGGGCTGCATCAGCTCGTCCGGGACACACCAGGCTCCCGGCACTGGCCAGACCCTCTGCACCACCGTGAGGGTCAAGGACCTGCGGGACACAGCCTGCAGTCCGGCTCCCAGGGGCTGGGACAACATGTGGGCAGAGAGCGGTGGGGGCAGGAGCCACGGGGACACGTTCTGGGCCGTTGAAGGGATGAGAAGCCGGGTTTGCTTGAATGGTGTTTAAGGAGGTGCAAGGAAAAAAAAATACACTGAAGATGGAAGGGAAGGAAAAGGCTGGTTTGGATCCTGCAGATTTACAGAATTCATAGAATCAGAACGGTTTGGGCTGGAAAGGGACCTTCAAACCATCTCGTACCAACCCCCCCTGCCACGGGCAGGGACACCTTCCACTACACCAGGTTGCTCAAAGCCTCATCCAACCTGGCCTTGAACACTGCCAGGGATGGGGCAGCCACAGCTTCTCTGGGCAACCTGTTCCAGTGCCTCAGCACCCTCAGAGGGAAGAATTTTCTTCCTTAGATCCCATCAAAATCTCCCCTCTCTCAGTTTAAAGCCATTGCCCCGTGTCCTGTCACTACATGCCCTTGTCCAAAGCCCCTCTCCAGCTTTCCTGTAGCCCCTTTAGGCACTGAAAGGTGCTGGAAGGTCTCCCCGGAGCCTTCTCTTCTCCAGGCTGAACAGCCCCAACTCTCTCAGCCTGTCTCCACAGCAGAGGTGCTCCAGCCCTCGGAGCATCTCCGTGGCGTCCTCTGGCCCCGCTCCAACAGCTCCATGTCCTTCTTGTGCTGGAGACCCCAGAGCTGAAGGCAGCACTGCAGGGGGTCTCAGGAGAGCAGAGCAGAGGGGCAGAATCCCCTCCCTTGCCCTGCTGCCCACGCTGCTCTGGATGCAGCCCAGGACACGGTTGGCTTTCTGGGCTGCCAGCACACAGTGCCGGCTCATGCTGAGTTTCTGATCAACCAGCACCCCAAGTCCTTCTCCTCAGGGCTGCTCTCCATCCATTCTCTGCCCAGTCAGTACTTGTGCTTGGGATTGCCCTGACCCACGTGCAGGACCTTGCACTTGGCCTTGTTGAATTTCATGAGCTTCACAGGAGCCCACCTCTCCAGCCTGTCCGGGTCCCTCTGGATGGCATCCCTTCCCTCTAGTGTGCCCACCACACCACACAGTTGGTGTCCTCTGCAGGTACCAGCCTCTCAGCTGGCGGCTGAACTCAAGAAACAGCCCCAGCAGCACCTCAACAGCAGCAGCCCTGGAGGGAAGGAGAAGCTGGGGCTCCCCGTGGCCGGGTGGCATGGGCATCCTCCACCTCCCTGCCCCTGCCCCAGGGCAGAGGCTTTGCCCTTGTTCGCCGGGGCAGGAGGCCTCCCAGGGCACCGGCTCCCTCCATTCCAGCAAGACCAGAACGTAATTCAGCAGGCAGAGCCCAGGCTGGGACGCAGGAGACGGGGTCTTTGGTGCCAACTGTGCCTCTGGCCGCGAGCGCAGCACCGCTCTCTGCGACCCCAGCCCCGCCACCTGCCCCCCGCTCCGGGTGCAGCAGGGCCAGTGACACCCTGTCTTCTCCCACCTCCCGCGCACCCCCTGAGCTTTGCAGGACGCCCGAAGCAAAGCCAGGAGCCCGCAGGGATGGAGGTTGCCCAGTCAGAGTCCCAGGACCATCCCTGACCACTGCAAACGCTGCGGATCCTCATCGGTAAAGAGCTGCGTGCCGGAGGGCAGAGCTCAACTCCTCGCACACGCTGCCAAGGCTGCAAGTGCCCGGCTGGCTCCTCCGCTTGCTTGGGGCACTCCTCCTCCTCCTCTTTCTCCTCCTCTTCCCAGCTGCTCATGAGGAAGGGCAGGGCTGCTCTTCCAGCTGCAAGGCTGGAGAAGGGAGAGCCTCAGGAGGCTGAAGGAACTCGGAAGAACCAGCAAGATGTTCAGGCAGCTCTGTCCCGACCAGGCGGGCAGTCTGGTGCTCTCTGGCAGATGGAGCAGAGCCCTGGCAGGGGCCACGCTACTCCCGGAGACCCGAGAGCAACACGTTGACCAGGGCATTAAGCACCGCCAGAAGTAAAAAACTGTCAAAATAAGCGAGCGGCAGCTGTCCCGGGTGTCCCAGCCCAGCTTTTCGGCAGCGCTAACCCCTCCAACAGCCCCATCCAGTGAGCCGACGGGTGAAGGCATCAGCCTCTCCAGACCCTTCCTCCAAAAAACCTCAGAAGCAGCTCGCACCAGCCAGCACGGCCCCTGCCCAGCTCCAGCCTGGGGTGCCAGCGGCTCTGTTTGTGCCCTGCCTGCTGCCTGCAAAGGTCCCAGGATGGCAACAGGCAGGTTGGAGGGGAATCCGGGAGGGGAGCAGGCAGGTAAGTGGCTGGATAGAGCCAGAGAGGCAGGAAACTTGCTGAGATCTCTCTCTTAAGGCGGAAAATCCTCTGGATTTCATACAAGTCAGGCTGAAAGCATTTGAAGGCCACCTCCAAGCACTGGCTGCAATCAAACCAATGTCCCTCTCGCCTTGTCCTGCTGCTGCCCCCGTCCCAAACCCCACCTGAGCCACCGCTCGGCCATGGGGTGTCCCGGGCAGCAGATCCCAACAGCCCTGACCGGGAAGGATGGGCAGCCTGCCCGGGCTGGGATTCAGGAAAACATTTAAACACACAAGGCACAGCGAGCTACGGGTCTGCGACACTGGGAACTGGTGAAGAGACAAAACCCCCCAGCAGTGTGATCCCTGTCCTCCATCACATCTGCACCCAGAGGGGTGGCTGAGCCACATCTGCCCCTGCCCATGCCTGAGGAGATGCCAACACCCTACGGTCAAGTCCCCCAAAGCCCCCTGAGAGCCAGATGTAATCAAACCCCACGACACATGTGGTTTAACCATCAATCTGCAACCAGGGCATCGATCCACAACAGTATGAGATATTTCAGATGAGTCTCCACAAGCCCCCACCTAAGCATGCTGTGAAAATGCCATCCTGGATGGCTCCATCCCTGCCAGAACAGGGCCGTGCCAGATGGGGGCTGTGGAGAGGAGCAGGGGGTGCCCAGCGTTGCCAGGAAGCCCCTCCACGGGCACGTCCTCACCCCAACATTGCCACCATCAAACGTCTTACCTCAACCAAGTGGCAGCAGTCACCGTTCCCATGGTTTACCTCGCCACGGGCCAGCGGGCAGCATTGCTGATAAGGAGGAAAATAAGGTGCCAGACTTTGCTGCAAGTCTATAAACGAGGTGGCTTTAAAAGCACTTTTCAGATCCAAAAGAAAACACACCCAAAAATGAGGGGGAAGGGGAGGGATGGAGCAGCCCTGGAGATGCTGCAGCCCCAACAGATCCTTTCTCGACGCCAGAGCCTGGGTTTCAGCAGAGCCTGGGAGCGGCTCAGGTGCTCCTCGGCACAGCTCCAAGCCCCCGTGGGCCCAAACTCATCATGACGACCCGTGGCCACGCTCAGCTGCAGGCAAACACCCTCGTTCCGCGGGTCTCAACACACGCAACCCCACCAAGTCACAGCCCCTGGTGCCACCACCCAGTTCTGCCGGCGGAGGTGGCACTGATGGAGGGGCGCAAGCTGGATGCTCCTCTCAAACCCTCCTGTCTCCAGACTCCACACCCTTCTCTTCCTCCCACTCCCGGCACGCTCCGTGCTGCAAAGCTGCCCCGTGGGGCCGCAGCGCCCTGGCTGGACCTGTCCCACCTGCCCTCAGGCTGAGAAATCACTAGTTATGGATAAGAAACAGAATTCCAGAGGATTCTCCCTGGGATTATGTGGTGATGGAGGAGGCACTCCATGAAAGGCAGATGCTCTCCCTGAATCTCCTCTCTTGGCATCGCCAAAAAGGACTTCACCCTCTGCCAGGGGCCCCAGGCAGAGCAGGGCTGCAGCTATAGCAGAAGCCCATGAAAACCAGCAGAGCGCAGGCCGGGGCAGCGGGCTGGGATGTGCTTCTCCATCCTCTGCTCTCCTGCTGTCACCCAGGCAAGACATGAGAGACCCGAGGCAGCTCATCCACTCGCTGATCCCCGGACACCACCTGCTTCGACATAAGGTGCCCTCCTCCACGCCAGGGGTACAAAGCCAACCAGCCCACTTGGCCAGGGCACGTCTCCGTTTGCTCAAGGAGCTTTGCGCTTGCAGTGCCCGGCTCCAAGCCACGAAAACCCAAGAAAGAGCAAACAGAGCTTTTCCAGAGGAGCCTTTGATGGCATCAACCAGGAGGACAGTGTTCATCCCAGCCTCCACAGCCCAGGAGCTGGCTCACGCCTTGCACCCAGCCCTCCGGAGCGTGCTACCCACTGCAGAATAACGTTGCCCTTCCTCTTCCTCAGCAACGCAGCATCTTCCAGACTCTGATGCAGAGTTACAGCGCTGCCGGTCGCCTTCATTCATTAAGATGGGGAGAGGCTGTTCAGGAGGGCCAGTTATGATAGGACAAGGGGTAATGGTTTTAAAATAGAGGGAGGTAGGTTCAGGTTGGATATTAGGAAAAAATTTTTTACTATGAGAGTGGTAGAACACTGGAACAGGTTGCCCAGAGAGGTGGTGGATGCTCCATCCCTGGAGACGTTCAAGGCCAGGTTGGACAAGGCCCTGAGCAACCTGATCTAGTTGGAGATATCCCTGTTCCTTGCAGGGGGGTTGGACTAGATGACCTTTGAAGGTCCCTTCCAGCCCTAACCATTCTATGATTCTATGATTCATTCCAGGCGAATGGCACAGGATGCACCAGGAGCGGGGCCAGGCGTGGAGGAGAACACGTTGCACCTCCGTTGCATCTCATCTCTCTTCTCGCCGAACGCTCCTTCCCACTTCTCTGCAAACAGCAATTAATTCACCCTCGCCGCCGCGCTGCGGGAGGGAGGCACATCACACCTTGGTTTCTTCTCCAGACACGGGGAAAGCGAGGCAGGGAGGTTGGGCTCCTCGCCGCGGGCCAGAGAGGAGGAAGCCAGTGCCAGCGCCAAGAGGCACGGGCAGATGCTTCAGCGATCGGATCAATCCGTGCGACCGACTTGAGGAGTTTCTGGCTCTGTACGAACTGGAGCGCTGGGAGAAGCCTCAAAGGACGTGGCGTGATGGGCAGAGGACAGCAGAGAGCAGCAGCCCAGGGCTTGGACCACGCGAGGATCCACCGCAGCCCCAGAAATCCGCCATTTACAGATTTTCAAGTTTACAGATGCTCAGGCTGGCCCACAAACTGAGACCTGTCGTCTCTCCATGTGTCCTTCGAGTGCCGAAACACCGGCCGTGCTCCGGCAGGGAGGAGAGCTGCCGTATTTCATCCTTCCCTGGGTCTCCCCTTCCAGCATCCCAGCGTCTTCTACAAATGGCAACTTTCCCAAATCCCTCGCAAAGCTGCGAACTGTCCCTCCGTGTCACGGATGGAGAAGCGGAGCCCCAGGAGAGGAGTCGGGGCTGGCGCCATCCCTCGAGAGGCACGCGGCGGAGCAGGGGAGAGCAGCACCCGCAGTGCCCGCGGCTCTCGGCTGCACTGGCCACCCAGCACCCTCTTGGCCTCGTCGGGGCAAAAGCTGCTGGAAAAGCACCTCCAAAGCCAGGACACCAGGAAGCGACACCAGCACAGTGCAAGAGCCATGGGCAACTCTAACACCCAGCCCGCCCCGTGCTTCCCAGCTCCCTGCTCCGCCGTGATTTCCATGATTTCCGTTATCACCGCTCGTTTTGCTGGGTAGGGAGATCAGCCCACGCCACTGCAATCGATGCCCACAGCACTTTTTGGAGATGGTCCCTCCCACAGCAGGAGTCGTGAACGGGCTTGCACACAAAGGCACGGCCACATAATCCTGCCGGGCCACGCTGCCTTTTGGTGGGTATGTGGGCAGGGAGGAGAAAAGCCACAGATCCCAGCTGGCACACGCCGCTCCGCACCATCGCCATCGCTGACCCGGACAAGGGATTTCGGCAACCGCCTCTCCAGCTCAGTCAAGAAAACAAAGATTTGCTTTACGCAACAAAGATTTACCTGCTGAGCTGCTGCTGCTCCCTTCTGGAAAGGGTTAAATTAGTGGATCTGGAGGAGAGAAATTGAAGAAAAAAGCAAACAGAAGTAGGAGAAATGGCGTTTGACAGCCTCTGCCCCTCCTCAGCCCACGTGGGACAGCAGCGCCAGGGTCGGATGGGCAAAGCGCTGCCCCAGCTGCCAGGACCTCCCGGCCTTATTCCTGCTCAGCCTGATGGCAGCGAGGAGCTGCCGGGCTCTGGGAACAGCAGAACCGGTCCCAGGATGCAGGACAGAATCCCACCCTGGCCCCAACTCAAGACCCTTCCAGGGCTCCTGATATCCAAGTCTTCGCCCCTTCTATGTTCCAAGCGCGGCGGCACCACGAGCGCCCGCTCCCTGGCTCACGGCTGGGCTGGGTAGGGCAGGAAAGACGAGAGCAACAGGGACACGGTCCGACGGTGTCCGACCCGGCCCCATGGCATCGCCGGCAGCACCTCTCACCGCCGGACCAACGCTGGCTTTGACGAAGCACCTCGAGGCTTGGCACCATGCTGCTTCGCAGCCACAGCCGTGCTGCCACGGCGCTACCGAAGACCGAGGGAGACTCGCACGGAGGAACCTGGGGAGCACAAGGACCCAGAAGCCAGCACGGGTGCAGGAGGGTGAGGTGGGCGAGAAGGGCTCCGTTCTTCTGAGCTCGGCGCGAGACCTGGCGAGGCGGGCGGCTGCCAACGACCTCGGCATCAGCCCTGCTCGGGCTGCAGCAGCCTCGCACGTCCCTGATCTGAACCACTTGCCGGCAGCACCGGGGAGCAGCCAGAACACAAAGACACTCTGCTGATACCCCCGTCCCCTCGGGTGCTGCCCACCTGCACCCCCCGCCAGTGAGAACTGAGGCTGCCATGCGCTGAGCCCCCCCTCTTCCCACCAAAAACCCAGCACAACGGGACCACGGTGTCTGAACGGGCTGGGAGCTGTGGAAAAGCGGAGACCAGGAGAGGGGGAGGAAACAGCCGGGGGGAAAACTCCCGGGAAGAGCCGGTCCTGCCTGCGGGCTGGGGCAGCAGCAGGGAGCTCCTGCCCAACCCTGGCCCCAGGTCCCCTCCGAGCGCCCCAGCAGAACACGGTGCCCCCATCCAGTATTCCCCCTTAAACTATAATAAGCTATATAGCTTGTTATAAGGTATAATAATATAATAGGTATCTAAGGTATAATAATTTCTTTGGCAGCTCTTTTCCAGGAGCCCCCCCGAGCCTGTGGAGCTCACCGAGCACCCAAACTCTGCACGCGGTGTTTGGGGCAGCTACCTGGGTGCACGTTTAACTCATCGGGTGCCGGAGGCGTGGCACTGGGGCCTCACCGCAGCGAAACACCCACCCCCAGCTGCTGCAAGAAAAGGTGCCAACCCAACAGCTCACCAGCCCAAAAGCAGCCGTTCCTCCAACCCCCGTGAACTTGCCGAGCCAACATGTTTCCCAGCAGGAGCCGTATCCCGTTACAGGTTTGCTTTCAAGTTCCTGGACCCCGGGGGTTCTGCAGAGCCCATCAACGAGGCCACCAAATCCAGGTCCCCATCCAGCACAGGGAGAAGACGGATGGATCCTTCGGAGCAGGGTGTGGCACCGTGCCCTCTCGCCTCTGGCGGGGCAGCATCCTTCACCACGGCACCCAGCTGCCCCAGCGGAGCTCGGCAGCCTGGTGGGACCCCAGTGCCGGGGCGGTGGGACCAGCCAGGGGTGCGTGGAAAGTTGGGAGGCTCGGAAGCGGGGCCGGCTGGGAGGCAGCGCAGGCCAATGGGAAGCGCAGAGCATGATGTCACCGCGCTCATCACAGCATGGCTCTGGCTAACAAAGAGAACAATGAGGCTGCCCAGCTCCCCGCTTCCCCCCAGGAAAAAACCACCCCCCGAGGCCCCCTGCCCCGCAGCCCCATGGCCAGGGAGGGGTGGGAGCCGCTGGAGCAGGGGCAAAGCTGGGAGGGCCGGAGCTCTGCGTGGGGAAAACGTTCCGGAGGTCAAAGCTCCCCATGAGCCGAACTGCCCATCACTGCTGGGATTCCTGTGGGCAGCGCCTCGCTTCCTTTTTATTTTATTTTATTTTTTTCTCTTAAATCCCCCTCCTTGGGGTCCGTTGGTTGGTTGGGCTTTTTTTTTAAAAAAGGTGAAACTTTGGTGAAAGGCTATTTGGGATTCCGAGACAAAGCCTACCCCAGGCACACCCACCCTGGGCTGGGGCTGAGGCGTGTCCGGCCGCTCTTTTGTGACAGCTGGGGGCGAGCGGGGGCTTCGTGCCTAGTAATTAGCTTCACCTAATCAACGAGTCAATTAATTACCGTTTATATACAAAGCCTGAGCTATCCAGTATGCATCATTTACAGACCAAGTCTGAGATACCGTGCTGGAAGGGGCGGGGGGGGCGGCGGAGAGGCACCGAACTCCAAGAAAACCAAAAGCTTTCTCCCGCACTTCGGGTCTCGACCGCTCCCACGGACCCGCGTGGCCCCCGGGAACTTCCCGTGTGCACGCGGTGTCCATCCCACCGGCCTACAGAGTTTAATTAATCGTTACGGCCGGCGCGCCGGGGACAGGCACAAAGAGCCGCGGCTCGGTCCCGAACCCCCGGCGAAGGCGCGGCCGCGGGAGGAGTTTCGGGGCCGCGGGATTTGTCGCCGTTAAGTTTCCGCCTCCGCGCTGCCGGGCACGGAGACAAAGCCCCAAAACTGACCCAAATAAAGCGGGGCCGGGCCGGGCCGGCGCATCCCGCGGGAGGCGGCGCCGCAGCCACCGGGAAGGAACGGGGCGTTCGCGGGCGGACAAAGGGGGGGTGGGGTGGGGGTAGGGGATCCCCGCGTGTGTCGTGTGTGTGTGTGTCCCCCCCCCCCCAACGCGGGGCGGGGGTTACCTTGCCGGCCCACGATCTCGGCGACGTGCTCGGAGCTGGGCACGGGCACGCACTCGGTCATGTTCACGCTCTTCTTCCTGCTCCCCAGCGCGCCCAAGGGCTCGGCCAGCAGCGCGGCGGGCGGTGCCAGGTGCGGGGCGAAGTTACCGAAGGCGGCCGGGGGAGAGGCGGTGCCGGTGGCTGGGGGGGAGCCGCCGCCGCGCTCCCGCGCCTGCAGGCCGCCCGGCCTCGCTGCTCCCGCCGCCGCCTCCGGCTCCTCCGGCCCCGCGCCGCCCGTCTCCGCCGCCCGCAGCCCGCGCTCGCCCGCCTCCTCCAGCCCCAGCAGCGAGAGCTGGTCCAGGGCGAACCTCAGGGCGGGGGCTTCGTCCTGCGCCGCCGCCGCCGCCGGCGGCCCCTCCCGCTCCCGTCCGGGCTCGAGCTCCGGCGGCTCCTGCCCGGCGGGCGGCGGCGGGCTGAGCAGCGCCAGGCAGCGCGGCGGGCCGCGGGCGGGCTGCCCGCCCTCGGGCTGGTAGATCGAGCCGGGCATGGCGGCGGAGCGGCGGCTGACCGGCAGCGGAGCGGGCCGGGGCGGTGGCGGTGCCCGCCGCACGCCGCCTCTCTGCGCGCCCCCCGCCGCGCCGCCCCCGCCCCGCCCCGACGTCACCCCGCCCCGACAATGGGCCGCGCCCCGCCCGCGCGCATGCGCCCGCCGCGCCCCGCCCCCCCCGCAGGAAGCGGCGGGCACCGGCCCCGTCCCGCCCGCCGGGCCGGGCTCTGCTCCAGCCGCGCCCGCTGCCAGCCCTCTCGCACGGCACAGCCACGGCTCGGACACCGAGCGTTTGCCCCCGGGAGGACCCAGCCGGGCCCTCGCTTGCGGAGATGCCGCAGAACCGGGAACCGGGAGAGGCGGCGGGTCGGTGCCGCCCGTTACTCCCCCGGTCACTCCAGCTCTCACGCCCCAGCGGGCCCATCTCCACGAAGCAGGAGCAGATCAGAGGAGTCGGGCACCGCTTTGCCCACCCCTTTCGCTGGCACGAGCCGCCGTGCCCGGGAAAGCGGCTGCTGAGGCTGCACCCGCTCCCCGCGGCACCGGGACACGCCATTCCCCTCCGCCCGCGGCACCGGGACACGCCATTCCCCTCCACCCGCTCCCCGGGACCACGCACCGTTCGTTACACGCTCGAGGGCACGGAGCTACAGCCCAGCCACGCTGGGCTGTTTCCTTCTTATTCCCAAGTTAGAAAAGTTAAGAAAACCCAAAATCTTTTTGTCCTTTGGTTCTTTCGTTCCTGTTTTCCGAGGGCTGTTTGCTGTTTCCCAGTCACCTGTTCCTGCTTCACACGGAGCCACAACTTCAGCAGCTCGGATGGCCCAAGACCACGGGGATCTCACCCACCTTCCCAAGCCTCCTTCCCCCAAAACCCACCGCAGTAGGTCCCTGCCGCGGCGGCCTCTGCCCCCGCGACGGCAGCCGGCTCACTGCAGAACTGCTGCTTCCAAACCATTCCTTCCATCCAGGCCACGGCTTTCCAGGGACCTTCCACGGGCAGAGCTTTGAGGAGCCCTCGCTGGCAGCGCTGGCACAGCCCGCTCACTATGGAATGATGTATCGAGCCCAATTAGCAGCTCACCCCAACACCCAGATGCTCAAATTCCACAGGTCCTAGTCTCAAGCTTAGTTCTCTCCATTTTCACATAATCCAAATCACTGTCTTTGGGACTAATTCAACCATTGGCTTGGGATCATTTTTAATTGCAAGAACCCGTGTCTTGGTCTGGACACCCCCACTTCACTGGAGTTCCACAGATCCTGGGAAACATTAACTCCTCCTGGTCAGTGACCCAAACACACAAGCCAGACGCTCTGTCCTTGTGCTTCCAAGTTCTGCCCTTCAGCTGGTGACTCTCCCGTGGAGAAGGAATTTCACCTTTTGATACTCTGAACAAGTCACCTTAAACATCTGTGAGATCTTTCCAACAAAACAACAGCCACCAGGAACTGCCTCCTTACTTTTTTCCATTTCTCCTACCTGCCAACTAAACCTAACACCTTCCAGCCACTGAAAAGTTTCATGGAACAGGTAACGAGCTGCTTCTCCTCCTGTTTTACCTTCAGAGGTCTTGGCAGCGAGCTCCCACCACCTCGCTCTTTCTGGATGGTTGCTGTTGAGGAAGATCGTAGCAACTTCAGTTTTCCCCAAAAGTGTTCACGGCCGAATTTCACGGAGATCTGTCCCTATCCATCCAGATTCCTCGGTGCTCACACGGATGCATCCGTATGAGCACAGCTCTGGGAATCCTCCCACTTCAGATTCATGTTGCCACGCTGTGAGCTGCTCAGAGAGCTGGCAGGCTCCAGGTGTGTTATGGAGAGCTTGCACCTACTGAGGATGGAAGCTTCTCCTCCAGGGACAGATGTGGCAAAAGCTGCAGATTTGAGCCACGCAAGCTGGCTCTGAGACATCTCCTCCTCTCACTTCCCAAAATAGTTAACCTAGGAACTTGAAACACCCCACTATACTACAAAGGAGAGTGGGTTTTCCTTACTTGAGACAGAAAAGTACAACCTCTCCCTCCTGAGCTTCTCCCATTTCCAGAAAATGTAGAAGACTCTCAAAAATGACTTCTCTGGGCAGCCTGCATCAACGCAGAAGACAACACCTGTGTCTGAACGGCTCCTACGTCCATGCTGCAACTCCAGCACTGACCAACACGCTCCCTCCCACCACAGGCCACCACGTCACCCTCTCTCAAACCCACCTCAGGAACTGCACCGCCGTCTCCAAACGCTGCCGTTTTTACCTACTCTCTACTCGAGGGACTGAGTCCTTTTGGGAAACCACTACATCAAGTCCAACAACACTTGGAGAAATTGTCAGTTACTTTTAAGTGCTTTCGGCAAACCTGGTTTGTAGATGTTATGCCTATGATTTATGCCATTTTCAGCAGAACTAGCTCATGCTTTCTTCTTAGATTCTTAATTTCACTCATTTCACAGAGCTGTCTTTGTGTTTTTTAACCCGAGGAATCAGCAGGTCTTTAAGAGACTTGTGTCTCCCATTAAGAGAGAAAATTTATTATACAAATTAGAGAAGCTGCTTAGCAGAACTCTTGTTTCTTTACCAAAACACAACCATACAGAAGATCCAACTTCCCAGAAGAGAAAAGGCACTTCCGTGCTGCTTCCAAGCCCATCCCTCCCAGGTGGTTTCCCCATTTCCTATTACGGCTCATTCACAATTGCTTCTGCTGCCTCTTTGTGTTCCCTGCAATCATTTGGTCTCTGATCATCCACAGAACAAAGATGTGTCCCACACTGCCCCATACAATCCCCTATATATGTACAGGGAATTAAAAGAACACTGTACTAAAGCAAAGCAGAGGTGTAACAGCCCATTAAGCTGTTTTCTGCATGGGGAAACAAAGCAATTTAACTACAGCAGAATAATTAGTACCACCCCAGCTATGCAAGCCCAACTCCCCCAAGTACAATTCTGCAACAGCCACTCTTATTCCAAATTAAGTGTGCAAAGGCAGAAGTTACAACACCCTAACTAGAGCATCTATTCTGCTACAAAGACCACCCTTTTGTAGACCAACCCCCGAAGAGGCAATTACTGAACATATAGGGGGAAACTCCTCCCCAGCAAATAAAAAAACCCCACCAGTTATCCATTTGCCTAAATCACAGCACGTTAGCCAAATGCTATAAACGGGATTCAAAGTGTAGGGGCAAAAAAGTACTTCTAGAGAACTCTTGTAGTTGCTCCGCTCACTCTTTAGGAGATCAAACTCTGCTTTCTGCACCGTTCTTCAAGCACATGCCAAAAATACAGGCTTTGAGCACAGTGCAAAGAGGTGGTGCAGCTTGGAGAAGAATTATAAAAAAGTCCTTCCTTGTGTGTGGGAAGGCTTAAGGGAAAATTTCAGCACATCAGGAGCTGAATCACTGCATGTAGGTGGAGCCAGACAGATTGACAGTATCTGTAACTTGAAAAATGACCTAAGTCTGAGATCAATCATCTCCCGATGTAGCTGACTGAGGCAACAGCACATGGAGACGGCTCAAGGTGATGAGGCTCAGTGTCAACATGACATGCAAAAACCGTATTACAGCTGACCAACTATTCTGTAACTCAAAACATGGACAATTCTTGGCACCAACAGGCCGAGCAGCCTTTTTTTCTGTTACCTCTTAGTATCACCAGCACCACGTTATCTTATCAGATTTCCCTACTACAGCAGGACATAAAAAAGGCAGTCTGGGGGAAGCCATTAGCAAACATCTCTTTTTTTAATGCATTCGATTAATGAAGAATCTAGCTTTCAGGTAACGACTTCTGAGAAGTTGTGGAGATGGAAAACTAAGAATTAATTGCAGATCAGAAAAAAGCATGAAAAATAAAAGACGGTACACCAAGCTTTCAAGTTTTACAGCTCTTCAGATCACTCAGCACCATAAAATGTGCTTGAGAGGCTAATCCAGGACATAGAACTGGACTCAAATTACAAATAAACTCAAGTAAAAACTTAATAGTATTCATCTCCTTCTGAAAGCCTAAACTTGGGGGTTTATATCAGAAGACCCATCTTTTGTACATGCAAATGAAACCAGACCCTTACAGCGACCAGTTAAGAGGTCGCTCACTGCCCTACTGTTCCGATTCTGCATGGTCCCAAACTATCTCCATTTGTGATTCTGCAAGGTAAGAAAAATCCACTTAAGAGATTTCTTTAATGAATTGAGTAAATATTAATTTACCATTCTTGTTAAGTATTATTTATTACTAGCAGTTAGTGTTATATCAGTGCTCATCAATACTAAATTAGATTGCTAACCAGTAACTGAGAATTTCAAGGGCATTTGATGGGTCATTCTGAAGTTCAAAATGTTTTTTTTCTCCTCGTTCTCATAAAAGCTTTGTAAACACCATTTAGCAAACACTGTTCTGTGATGTTCTCTTATACTCCAGCTAGTCTTGGGCTCAAACTGAAGGGTAATGGGTTTCCCTCGTTAGTTCAAGGGAACAGAGTTGATCCCTGCTAATCTGAGAACAAATCCAAGTTTTTAGCTCACTACATCCCATACAGGACATTACTTTCTGTGCTGCAGAACAAGTACATCACCTTCTCATGGCTACCTGTACACTTATTTGAAGCAGGGAGCTAAAACATGCAACACTGGGAACCTCGACCAGCCTCAAAGGGAAAGATCTGTTATGTTCCAGTGTACGCAGAAATTTCTGTTCAGAGTGACAACAGCTAAGAACATACATTTTACTTGACAGAGAATCCAAATATTTGCACGGGCATCTGGACTCTTGGAGATTGTTCTTATGCACATAATACCAAATAGAACTGTCTGACTGGAGAGTTAGTCCTGAAAAACTTACTTTTCCGTCATTAAACATTCTCCTGCTCCCTCCCCCTTTAAACATGTTACCCTACCACCTTTTCAAAGACTGGGAGAAACAGTCTAGAGAAAACGGGCTCTCTTTAAAGGAAGACAAAAGGACATGACTCAGACGTACTGGAAGACTAGTTATCCTTTCAGATGTTCTGCTTTATCTACCTCCGGCAAAGTAGTAAAGAGTAGGAGCGGAAAAAAAAACACCACCACCAAAACCAAGCAACCAGGTATAGATTCAGAAGGAAGAGCTGAGCGTGCAGGTAGGTTATCAGAGCCCAGGAACAGATCCCAACAGAAGGTAGTGAGGAATCTGGGTGCAGATGACATGGCCACGCTTCTTTTAAGTGCAAAACTTAGCACTTGAGGTACCAGGGCCTCTTGCAATTTGCAACAGCTGCTCTGAACCCGTAAGTGCTGCTGGGGAGCCTGGAGGGAGCAGTCAGGCTGAGCACGCTGTTCTCCTTCACTGGAAAGAGCTACCAAGGGGGTAAGCTGCTAAAATACATTCCCACAAGCTGAAGCGTTCCAGTTTGCCACAGAAGCAACGTTCAATGGCAAACAGGAGGGAAGAAAGGCAAGAATATACTTCATAATGATCTTAAAAGAACAATTAGAAGTTGATAAGCACGAGTCAAGACAAAGTTAGACAGGGATGAATAAGTATTAGGCCAGAAAATTTAAGGCTAGAAGTAATATCCAACAACAGAAATAAGCCTGGAAAAAGGCTTCAGATGAGCAGCTTGTACGTACCGAAGGATAAAGTCTTAAACCTGGGAGACTGCTGCTCTACGGCTGCACAACACGTACTACAGAGACAGAACGACCCTGTAGAAGGTACAGCAGCATCAGGGGATTTGAAGTCTTTTACAAATATGTGGATGCAGCCTTGAGCTGTGCAACTGGGTGCCTTTCACAGGACTGGCACAAATACTAATGAGAACTTTTAACTAACAGGACAGCTTGCTGCCCCTTCCCTCTGTTTCTCAAATTACCACAGCCAGCTTGTAAAAAAACCTAGTTTTCAGCACAACAGCTGCAAAATACATGTTTTGGAGGGTTTTTTTGGTGGTGGTGGTGGTTTGTTGGTGGTTTGTTTTTTGGTTTTGTTTTTTTGTTTTTTTTTTTTTTTTTAAACCTTCACTCATACTTGCATTCAACATTTTTCTCACTTTACAGCAAAGAGCAATAGGACAGTCCCTTAGAGCTATAAAGAAGCAAAATTACCTCGACCAGTAGCTGATCAACTAGCACTGATGAAAAGCTTTCATTCAGCAGAGTCTGCCTTCTACACAGTGCGTGCTTTCAGCTTCCACAGTAACGAAAATGTGTTTTACTGATGAAAACACGTTTCAGGTTTGGAAAGTTCATTTCAGCTAGCCTCCTCTCCTATGGGAAGCAGAACAAGAGTGTACACTTACCCACGAGTTCTAACTTCAAAAATATTTTTGATGTAATATTATCAGTAGAAAACAACTCGCAGCCATGACACCAAAGCCTCCACACGCAGGGATTAACGTGTCTACATTCCCAGAGTCCAGCCATGTCATTCACCACTGTTTTCCCTTCCTGATGTGCTCAGTTTACAAGTAAGAAAACTCCTCCCTTTTCTTGCTCAACAGCCAGTTCAGCAAGTTCGATTGCAGATGCGAATCGAGCTAACTTTTCCTGGGCAGAACCACCTACAAAATCTCTGCAGGCCAAATCCAGACTGTACCAATATCCATGCAAATTCGTTGTTTTTATTGATTGCACAAAATTTCATCCAATTAGAATTCAGTAAAAATAACACTGGTGATACAAACCAGGAAGATAACTACATTCCCTTTAACTTTGTTAGTTTTGCAAAACAAAGGAGAGAGAAAAAAATAAAATTTGAGCCATCTTAATGGAACAGCTCCAACACACTTTGCACAAGATAAAAATCAGAAGTTTTAAATCACAGGGAGTCTCTGTAAAAAGTTACCTTTGCAGAGTAAAATGGCATTTTGAGGGTTTTCATCCCTATCTACCAACATTAACCAAACCAGTCCATCCCCCTCATCTCCTCCAACCAGTGCCCTCTAGAATTAGGCAAGCTGCTGTTTCCAGATAAAACAAGAAAAACCTGACTGAGCATGACACAGCATAAGAAACGTAGCTTTTGTGAACTCAGGTGGTACATATCCAAAATTACACTGTCTACAGAAAAAGATGCAAAACCTTAGCTGTACTGGACACGATCCCAGCCCTTAGTGAAGCTGCATAAGGACCATTAAGATATGCTTATATATTACCTCCAAAGAGGATTAAATTATATCAATATAACTATCCATCCACGGAGCTTGGTACTATTGTTTTAGTAGAAAATAATCAAAATGTTTTACCAGTGCAAACAGTGTGCAGGACAAGCCCACAGCTATTTCACATTGCAGCTCCCTATCACGTACATTTCTAATATCTGATCGCAACAGGAAGGGGTCATTCCCATTAACAGAAAGAATTACCAGTTTGAAAAGCAATCCCTCACCAGTCCTCCTCCAAGCAGATGAACTTGACCTCAGATGGAACAACGGACGACGCCACTGTTAACACGTTCTCATGTAACAACTGCTGTATGTTAATAAAAAGTAAGTTTTGCCCCAATTCCACTCAATTACTTGTTCTAAGTATGTTATTTACTAATCATCTGCTTAACAACATATACCTCAAGTGACAACTGCTTTCTCCATCTTGGGGACACATTCAAGGATGGTAGCCACGACATGCCCATCAGTCATGTCCGTGGCAGTAGGCTCTGGTAAGACAAACTCACCCAGTTATTACTGCAGCAACATGACAAAGACATCGAGGTCGTTTAAAAGGAGTATTTTATTTACTTACCTGTCCTGATAAGCAGGTAAAGTTATTTAAGTTTCTCTGGATGTGACAGGAGTCCTGGGCCCCTTTTTGGTACTTTGAACAACCAACTCCTCCATACAAATGAAAACATTAACGAACTTTTTTAAGGACTGAAGGAAAGAAAGAGAGCTGGTCAGGGAAAGTAGAGTGGTGAAAACAAAAGAGGTGGCACACAAGTTGGCAGCAATTTAAGCTTGCTACTCAATGCATCAAAATATTAGTATCAACATCTTAATCATCTGAGTTCTAGTGCTACATATGCTTACAATATATTTAGATTGAAATAAAAGTAAAGACATCATTAGATATTAACCAAGTTTTTAAAAAAGAAATAGTGTCACAATAAGACTGCCATGGCCAAAAGAACACCTCTATTATGGGTTGTAAACTGCTGGAGTTAAATTCAAAGGACCACGTCAGCAACTTGCCCGTTAGACGGGACACCCTGGCAGCCTCTACGGTGAGGACACAGGAGGACTCTGCAGCAAGAACAAACTGGCTTTCCCCAAGTTTCACTCCGTATTCCCCTCCGCCAGGTCCCAAATATCAAGATCCAAATCTCAGAATGGAGCCCACAACAGAAAGGCAAGAGCGTCTCTGCTGAAATAACTGGAAGGGGCGTAGCACAAAAACTCCAGGTAGGGGCTTGACGCAGACTAGAAGAATCTCTACTTTGTGAGAAACATTTAATTCAACACAATGAATTACAAGAGGACAGATTTACAGAATAATAACCGTAACAGACTGTTCAAAAAGGAAAATAATTGTCACTGGCTGCAGTACGAGGTAAGGTTCCCCAAAGCAATACCTGGTAGAGCAGCAGCAAAGTACAATTCAGTCTTCTTGCAGTACTCCAAATGAGCAATATCAAAGATTTTTGTGTTTGCAAATCTTTAAGAAAAGAGTTAACATAGTATTGATCACTTTGGCACGGGATATTTTATAAAGAGCTTACACCTATTCAGATCACTAAGCTGAACTACCCCCAAAGGCTATTACTTTCCAGGCAATTCTCCCGGCCCCTTGCTGTCACTGCTCATCATTCTCACACGATAAAGGCTCTGGGAGCTACTTTCTTCCCCAAGTTTTGGGATACCAACAACTTGTACACCATAGCGTTAGTGGCACGATATTTAATCCACCACTTCATACTGTACTCTCAGCTGAGATGTCCATGCAGGAATTATGCAATGTATACCCTAAGACTAAAATAACTTTTGCAACCCAGTCCACGCATTCTCCAAGCTATAAAGTCTCGTCGTCTTCCCCTCTCCCTATCCTCCCTCCTCAGATAAATTCAGTTTTAGCCACAAGTTACCCCGATATGCTCACAGATGTACTAGAAGAGACTGAGGAATCAATCAAGGTACCCATGGTGAAGCCAAGTACTTATAAACACATTAAGGCAGGTTTCACGTTGTTTCATTTTTGGACACAAAATGCCAGTCACTTCACTGCACATGCAAATAAGAAAGATTTAATACTTAATAAAAAGCTTTAAATTCGTTTTTAGATATCAATTATAGAAAAATCAACCTTTTTTCCTTTCTTGTTTTAAAAGAGGTCAGAACATTACTGCACACGAAAGCAGATGTGTAGACACACCTACTGGAATGGATCCCCTTCCCTCCACACACACAGAAACAGAGGTCAGGGTTCTTGGCACCAGCAGAGAAAGGAGGAAGTTTTCCTCATTGTCAGTCAGAAATGAGTCATCCTTGCATTCTGAGTCGAGGAGGTCTCCCTGACCAGACTAAAACCAAAACAAAATATACCATAGAGTGGGTATATTTATCTTTGAAACTCTATTCGGCTACGCTTGGACATACACGCGACTCCGTATCAAAATCGTGCACAGTGGTGCATTCAGTGTAGTACTGGAACGAACTAAAAAGAACGATTGCCATTGATGTAAGACCAATTCCTCAAGTGTAACTTCCCCTACTAATCCAAACCTCAGGTGGAAGAGGCGCTGGCAGTTCATCTCTTGAGACTACACTTCCAAGACCAATGTGGTCTTGCGAGGAAAAGGAAATCCAGCGACCCGAATTGACACATGGAATGACAATCCACAACATAAAATGATCCCCCTACAGCCTGGTACAAACAGGTAGCCTAGAGCAGAGTAGCCAAGGAGTGAAACAGCATCTCTCTCACTCGCATTAGAGAGAAAATTGTTTCTATGGCTCACTGTTACAGGTAATTTGATAGAAAAGCCTAAAAATGTATCACCTATCACTGACCCACAATAAAAAAAAAAAAGGACAGGGAATTTGGTTCCTAGTATTTTCCCTCCCACCATTTTATATTCCTTTATTACCTCCCACTTTTGCATTCTGGATTACTCTACCCCTTTAGAAAAAGGAGGGGGAGTAGAGTTTAGTCGAGTTCCATCTTCAAAACTACCCAGCAATGAATGAACCATCAGCTTCTCAACGTTTCCTGAAGTGTACATCAAAACGCTCATCGGTACAGTTGGGTTCTTGGTGCAATTTCCTTGGCAGACACTCTTGGCTTTGTAAATAGTTGTGCTGACCTGGCTGATAGGGTTTATACTGGGAATTCTTAGATGGAACTCCCTAAAAGAAAGAGAGAAAGAGACCTTGTGAGTCAGTAAGAACTTTTTATATCTTTATAGCAAATGAGCCTTTAAACGAATAAAGCACCATTGCCATAACATATCCATTTCTTTATCTGCTGTTTTTCACCTTCAGACAGTTTCTTCTGGTTCTTTGCTGTTGCCAGACCTTTGCAGTAGAAGGAATGCACGATATTCACTGTCCAAATAAAGCCACTGTTAGTGACGTGGTGAAACAGGAAAGCATAGAGAGCCCAGATATAGAATCATAGAACCATGGAATGGTTTGGGTTGGAAGGAACCTCAAAGATCATCCAGTTCCAACCCCCCTGCCATGGGCAGGGACATCTTCCACTACACCAGGTTGTTCAAAGTCTCAGCCAACCTGGCAGATGAGGATACACACTGGGATAAGGTGGCGTCTCCCAACGGCCAAACAGATTCCACGTTATAATCAACCTTCCACAGCTTGAAGGATTGCTTAACATAAATCTCTTTTTCTTCTACCTGAAACACAGCTGCCACCCCCTCCAAAGGAACTTTGCTTTTTTCCTGGTATTTGTCCTAAAAAGTCTCTTTTTTCCCCTCCACGTTCCTGGTTCTTGCCTCACAGGCTCTGGAGTCGACGTAACGAAGCACCTGAGGTACTGGCTGTCTCAGTAACAGAACACTAACTGCTTTTCTTAGGCTAAAACTTAATTGACAATGAAAATCAGCCAGTTCTGTTTTCACCTCCCTGCATGAGCTCCACTGAGGATACATACAGCGCTCCTGGCGTGGGTTACATCAAAGGAAAACAGCAAGGAAACACTCTGCTTCGCAGCACGGAGCACTGTCCATGTCTAGTGCAACATCTAAGGGAACTCCTGTTGCTGTACCTTGGCTTTTTTCTGAATTACTACACAGTAACGACTCATCACTCAGAGCTCTTTTAGTTTACAAGACAATAAAAAAACCCTTCTAGTCGCACCTTTCAGAAGTTCCGCTGCACAAGTGAAAGTCAGACATTGCTTGAAAACAAGCAGCAAGTCCTTTGGGATGCTTTTAAGGGATGCACAATGTAAAGGCACATTTCTGTCACTCCTGCAGTTACTACTGTTACATTATCTTAAAACTTTTCAGATATTTCCAGATTTTGAATATAGATGTTCTTCTGTTACTTTCCGTTTATAAATTCCTGCCACATAGAAAGTTTTCTAGCAAATTCCTGCTTTTGATGGTCAGGTTGCTTTTTTCTAACTTTCTACAAATATTATTCAAAAAATTCCACAAATGTGCCCTCTAAAATACCCTGCAAGAAAACGTGTATTAAAAACACAAGCTAGAGAAAAAGGCGGGCAGGAGGAGAAACTGAGTCCACGAGATGGCAGCTGTGCTTTCTGCCCACAGTGTCCTCCAGCCTTTTGTAGGAAGTAACAAAAAAATAAATAGGGGGGAAAAATGACATCACAAGACAAATAGATTTTTAAGTAGTAATGCACTTTCAAGACAGAATCCTTCAAGCGCTGACATACACATTCTGGTTACACCTGACACAAGGTCCAGAACACTCCATGGCAACACAAGCACTCACCAGACACCATACCCATCAAAACATTTTATTTTTTCCTGAAAGCGTGGCTACTACACCCTGAAAAGTACACGCTAAAAAGCAAAAGTTTGTCAATATATACTAAGATCCTTCTAAAAACATTTCTGCCTTCAACGTAGTACAGTTTAAGACGAGAAAGGATGCTGCCACATTACCTGGACTATACATTCTCCATCTCCTGGTCGTGGTCCTGCTCTTCTTCCTCCTCTTCCTCCTCCTCTTCCTCACCTCCTTCTTTCTCTGAAGGAGCTTCCCCATCTCTTGCTATTTCTTCTACGTGGGCAAGCATGTCAGCCATCAGGGCTTCCTCCAGCCTCTTTCGCACCTGCTGCACCAGTTCCTCTTGCTTCCTGCCCCAAATCAATGAACACTGACATCAATCCTCAAAGCTGTAAATTTCGAGGGAAAGGAATCTTAAATCCCTCATACATGAGGCTGGGCAGACAAACATGGCTTTGGAAGAGCCCTCTAAGAACTGCATTGTAAAAAAATTGCATTGTAAAAAAATTGCCCGGCATTATACTGTAAGAAAAGCTGAAAGAAACACTTCAAAAGGTTGTCCAATATTTTCTTTTACAAGTCCTTAGCCTTGATTGTACCATTTTTAATTCTGGCTAAAATCTGCCTAATCTAGCAGCTGATTCAAGACTTTTTTTTTTTTAAATTCCTAATATTAATATTAATTTAAACAAGAAAAAGTCAGCTATCTTGCTCAGATTTCCGAAAATGACACTGGAGAAAATTAATTTTCTGACCATTTCAATCTTTTTGCTCACTCTCCTTTTGAGTCACAATTTTAAATTTTACAGCTCCTTTTCTGTCAAAGTCACAGTGAAGTAAAGAAGTGATCCACAACCTGTGGCTTACGTGACTCCTATTTCATCTCAGCCACAGGAAATCATAAAGTTACAAACAGGCCATTTTTCCTGCTTGTTCATGTATAAATCAAGCACAAAAAAAGGCATCCTGTAATTCAAAAAGATTTGCCAGTCAAACAGTCAAAACAATCACTACTTTAAACACTGTTAATGAATGCAAAGTAGTGTCCTTTCAGGTTGCTGCCTTTGGTATCTTCAGTTCTCTAGCAAGTGCTTAAAGCTGAATTCAACCAGTTTTGATTTAGCAAATAATTCGTTACTGAAAGCAGGCTGCATCTAAAGAAACTGCATCCTTGTTCGCTGCCACCACAGCAGTTGGTGCTTTTCTTTGCTCCTGTGCTGACACAGAGTAAGGGGAAGAGAATCAATCTGCACTGTTCTGGATTTCTCCAATCCCTTCTTTGCTCAGAGGTGCCTTAATCAAGGTTACTCAAATTCAGACATCTTTTTCAATAAAAGGATAGTATAAATACTATGGATTGGAAAACAAACAAACAAACAAAATCTAGAAAACCCAAAATGGGAATGGAAGTTGTTTCCATTCTGCTTCTGGAAAACAAACAATAAAAAGTCACAGAATCATGGAATGGTTTGGGTTGGACCCAAAGATCATCTAGTTCCAAACCCCCTGCCATGGGCAGGGACACCTTCCACTACACCAGGTTGCTCAAAGCCTCATCCAATACTAAAGAATACAATAAAATACTCTGACATGAATGAAAAAAAAATGAACCCAAAACCTCAGAGTAACTGAACATGGTCAAGACAAAAAGTAATGGGCTTTAAGTAGATGCCTCTAAGAGAGCAACTTCGTGCAACAATTTTTTTTCTATTCTACCGATGAAGAGATGTGCAAACTAATTCAGCAAGCCACAGTGCTGCATCAGGCATTTAAACTTGCCATTAAAAAAAAAAAAAAGGGTACTGTTTTACCACGAGAAACCAGTTGGACTTCATGATCTTCAAGATCTCTTCCAACCTAAACAATTCTATGACTCTAAGACTGTAAGTGATATTTCTAGTCAATACCGAATATCTTCGTCTGTCACCATGAACGCTTTGCAGAGTGGCTGTGAGGTGTTCAGCCACACTCCAGGATTCTTCTCGACGGCCGCAGACAGCTGCCCGGTGATGGGCATCGTGCTCGTGTGCAGAGCACTAGCTATGGCAGAGAGGAGGGTTTCATCAGTGCAGCCAGGTCCAACCCCTGCAGTTGGGAGGAAAAGTGATAATCGACATTGCACGAGACGAAAACAGCAAACCAGGACAACAGGCATCATTTAAATTTTAATGGCAAAGCACATACTATCGTGTAGAAAGCTAACACAACATAAATCT
This sequence comes from Tauraco erythrolophus, assembly GCF_009769465.1. Classification (NCBI taxonomy): domain Eukaryota; kingdom Metazoa; phylum Chordata; class Aves; order Musophagiformes; family Musophagidae; genus Tauraco; species Tauraco erythrolophus. Next base: position 1,907,413 of record NC_141492.1, on the reverse strand, counting down.
AGTCTTAAATAACTTCTAACAGCACCTGTACCTCCAAGGTTACTTAAACCTAGATCAATTCTTCATTCTGTTACACAAGAAAAAAACAAAATGGGAATGGAAGGTGTTTCCATTCTGCTTCTGGAAAACAAACAAACAAACAAATCATAGAATCATAGAATGGTTTGGGTTGGAAGAGACCTCAAAGATCATCTGGTTCCAAACCCCCTGCCATGGGCAGGGACACCTTCCACTACACCACATTGCTCAAAGCCCCATCCAACCTGACCTTGAACACTGCCAGGGATGGGGCAGCCACAGCTTCTCTGGGCAACCTGCTCCAGTGCCTCACCACCCTCAGTGTAAAAAATTTCTTCCTTCTATCTCATCGAAATCTCCCCTCTTTCAGTTTAAAGCCATTGCCCCTTGTCCTGTCACTACCCACCCTTGCAAAAAGCCCCTCTCCAGCTTTCCTGTAGCCCCTTTAGGTGCTGGAAGGCTGCTATAAGAGTCCAGAAGCTTTGCTTCCGTATCCCCTTAGGACAAAGGGCACTGAGGCTCCCAGCCAGGGTACTAACAGTTCCTGCTGGAGCCAGAATGGTCCACAGCACTGACGAACAAGGAGGTCAATCACAACACCTTCAGGTCACCACTGATTGGTACCAAAATGCCACCCCTCCGCTCACCTTGTAAACCTTTTGGGAGGTCCATTGTTTTCACCAGCTCCTCTGCAATGTCAAAGGCATTCAGTCCACTTAATTTCTTCTCCCAGAAGAGCTGACATCAAAGAAAGTGTTTATTGGCACAAAACAGTAACGGAATTGACAGCTACACAAAGCACCTGTTTACTATCAAAAGAGGGAAGAACACTGGTGCAGACAATTTTATACTGGATTTACTAGAGAAGGGGTCTGCCGTGTGTGACACAGGGAACAATCCTCGCTGCCAACCAGTCCCACAAAGACTCTGCCCTAATTTGCTGCCTTGAAAAAGGCCTTCTTTTTTTCCAGGAACTGGTACTTTCACTGCTTCTGAACTGGAACGGCAAGGCAAGGCTTACTGGCTTTTATCTAGGCACATAGCGTGTGGGGCAGCCTTTTTTACAGCACTATTCATAGAATGGTTTGGGTTGGAAGGGACCTCAGAGATCACCTAGTTCCAACCCCCTGCCATGGGCAGGGACACCCACCACTATACCAGGTTGCCCAAAGCCCCATCCAACCTGGCCTTGAACACTGCCAGGGATGGGGCAGCCACAACTCCTCTGGGCAACCTGGTCCACTACCTCACCACACTCTGAGTGAAAAATTTTTTTCTTATATCTAATCTAAATCTCCCCTCTTTCAGTTTAAAGCCATTGCCCCTTGTCCTGTCACTACATGCCCTTGTAAAAAGTCCCTTCCAGCTTTCCTGTAGCCTCTTTAACTACTGGCAGGCTGCTATAAGATCACCCCGGAGCCTTCTCTTCTCCAGGCTGAACAGCCCCAACTCTCCCAGCCTGTCTCCAGAGCAGAGGTGCTCCAGCCCTTGCATCATCTCCGTGGCCTCCTCTGGCCCCACTCCTACAGCTCCGTGTCCTTCTGATGTTGGGGACCCCAGAGCTGAAGGCAGCACTGCAGGGGGGTCTCAGGAGAGCAGAGCAGAGGGGCAGAATCCCCTCCCTCGCCCTGCTGCCCACGCTGCTCTGGATGCAGCCCAGGACACGGTTGGCTTTCTGGGCTGCCAGCACACGGTGCCGGTGCCGGCTCATGTTGAGCTTCTCATCACCCAACACCCCCAGGGCCTTCTCCTCAGGGCTGCTCTCAGTCCATTCTCCACCCAGCCTGTCCTTGTGCTTGCGATTGCCCGGACCCATGGGCAGGACCTTGCACTTGGCCTTGTTGAACTTCCTCTCTTGCTGTCTCATATATACCACATAAGTTAAGAAATGTGAAGAATTATATCCAAGCTCTTCCCAAAGTACAGCGTTATTTTATTCCTCTAGCAGTTTCTTGTGAGAACAACCACGTCCGGCCCTTTACCGTATTTTGAATCACAGGTTCTCCTCCAGCTTAACAACATGTGAGCACACGGTTTGGTGGGAAGTCAGATACTTTACCTGGATCCACCTTCGACTCTGAGTCCACATGTATAAGGCTGTTCAATGAATAGCTGGAGTACCATTTGTCTGGCAAGAAAGCAATTTCATCTAGGCTGAGAAACTAAGAATTTACCCCAAACAGTCCACACGTGTTCCCTTTTCACGACTGTCAAAATTTGAGTGCAACTGAACCCACATCACCTCTCCAACTACCAGCTCCCAACAAGGGGAATAAGGGCAGTTGCAGACCAAACAGACAGGCTGGATATTCTCCAGCTTATGACTTTTAAAGAGGTGAATTTTAAGCCAGCAGACGACAGCACTTAGCACTGCTTTTAAATTTTGAGAAGACATCTGAAGCCTGCTGACCGGAGGTTAAAATATACTGCAGCCTGATGAAATACTTTAAAGCTGTAATTTAACAGACTCTTGGATATATAATGCAGAGAAGGACAGCAGAAAGAGCAAGTCTGACCTATTTTGTGCTATGTAATAGAAAACAAAATATATGAACCTGCACGTGTACATATGTTATACGTACAGTATATATATACACACACATACAAACCTCCAAATGGCCTTCTCAGAAAACAGACTCCAACGTTGTCCCAAAAAGAAAAAGGATTACGTAAGGAAAGCACAAGCAGAGCCTACGAAGTAGTTACACCAAGTAGTAACGTGAGAGGCAAAACTACACAGGTCAGACGACAACATCTTTGTGCACAGGGGCTGATCTCTGCCGTCACACATCAGCTGCACTCACACATCAACCCCTTCCACGACAGGGACACAAATCTCCAACCAGCTCAGGGTTTGCATATCAATGTCATATCTTTAGTGTCCTCTTTTATTGTCTTAACTAGCCACAGGGTTTATAGGAATAGCAACAACACTATGAACACACGTGCCCTACTTCCTTAGGAAATCATGTTAAAACACCACCAACCTGTTTAAAAAAAAAAAAAAAAACAAAACACCAAAAAACCCCAACCAAAACCAAAACATCCAACTCCACTTCAAATAGAACCTAACTCACACTTCAGAAAGGTAGTTTTAAAGTTTGCAAAAAAGGTTTTCAATGAGAGGTGGGTATTTTTTTTAATGCTGTTGAAATCACTTTCCCTCTTGGAATGATACATTCGAATTCCACCAGACCTGCAAGAGTTTAAAAGGCACTGATAATTGATACTGCTGACAGCATCTGAACAGACGAGGGAAGCTGAACACCTAGTTTCCAAAAGATATAAAGATGGGCTCACTACAGGAAAGGATTCACAGAATCCCTGGTGTGAGCTCTGGGGAAGCAACAGGCTGTCAGCTCCAGGTGATATTAAGGAGAACATCTTCCAAAGGCTGCTTTGAACAGGTACATCTTATTTTACCAGTGCCCAGCTTCAAAGCCACACTTGTCCTAAGCACACTTTTTGCATCCTTTCACTAGATGAAATTAAGCTGAAAGATTTCCTTTAATTTTGGTGTATTCTTCTTGTTTGCAAATAAGGCAGTATGATAAGAAACACACTTTGATACTGTATTAATGACATTCCAAGTGAATTTATGACCTTATTCATACAGGCAGAGTTAACTACTGACGATACACACATCTGAAAATGAAAAAAAGGCTCACTCAGGGGGTGCAATCCCTTGCACTACATCACAAACACCACATTTTACGTGGCCTGTACACCAACAGGGATTTCTTGAAACACAGAATTCTTATCCAATTGGAACATTTGACAGCAATTCGAATTACAAGGCAAATGGCCCCTGAAGCGGTTACGACATCTGTCTAAATCTGTAGATAACACTTAATTTCAGCATTGAGGAAAGGAAGGCTTAACTACAACAGAACTGTAATCTAAACAAAGGTTGGAGTCTAGCAATAAAACAGTGCAGACTATATATATATTAACTATATATATAATATATAGTTAATAATATCTATATATTGGAAATGAGTTTTGCTCCGATTTTAAAAGCTGGGAGCACTGTAAGTCCTTGTTTCTGAAACATCAGAGACTTCAAATTAACACAGACTACTTGTTCAGCATCACAAAACTAAAGTGGTTTCTTCTGGGACCCTCCCAGCAGCAAAACCAGAAGTTTGTTAGTTCTAGAGAAGAAGCTACTGGAGAAGTCTCACCTGCCGGGGCTGGTCCACAGCTTTCTGAGGATCACTCTTCACCTTGTTGCTGGGATGGTTTGTGATCTTTGTCACAGGTTGTTTGAATATGGAAGCTGTCTGTCTGACGGGCAGTGCTGTGTTCAAATCAGGCTTGCCCTAAAAATTTCCAACGAAAAGGAGGGGGAAAAACCCACACAAATATTTTCAATTTACTAAAACGCTACTGCAGCCATGAAGATACACAGCAGGGAAAAGAAGAGTTCATGGAGTTGAAAACTTGTCTGATCTCAAGCTAGATGAGTTAGACTGCTAAAACTGTGTAACCACGTCAAAATCTTGCTTTAGACCTATCAAAATTAAATCCAGTTTTCCACACTTTCACATTCTACTTAACATACCAGCCTCCTCGCGTTCTAGTTTGTTACACGCACTGGTTTTATACCAATTTTGACAGAATTTAGGAGCCAGAACACTCAGTTTTCACTCTGACAAGCCACCTGCAGGTCACAAAACCAGAAGATTTTGACACAATGTTTGTAATAATTAGAAAATTAGGATGTGGGATTTAGAGACCAGTTTGTTAATCCAGAAACCATTCTAAACCATTCTGTCGACATCCAGCTGTAGACACAAATAAATCAATACAGCTGGAACCTCAATTGGCTTTTTTACCTTCAGCTCTTAACAAAACTCAAGTCTTTGAACAGAGCTCATAACAATCAAGTTTTCACTACATTTTGTGTCAGTGGAAACTTGGGAAGACCATTCCCGTTCCCGAGATCTAACATGCAAGTCTTGAAATGGCTGTAGGACATACTTTGTTCTCCAGAATGCAGACAGACATATTTATTCATGAGGTGTAGAAAAGATGTATTCAGGACAAATATCACTCTGAACCACGTGTATGCTAATCCATTTATAAGCCAATGATAACTATTCGTACATTTATGGAAAAGTTTGGGCAAAATGTGTAGCCTGTGAGATGTGCTAGCTGCTGGTCTCTGCAGCAACACGTTTCTTCTGAACTATCTCTACAGCACCTCGTGCCGTAAGTACATGTTCCAGTCACTCTGATGATGAGGATTCTTGACTGGTTGACGTATTTAGAAAATAAGCATTATGCTGTTTTCCACACTTAGTGTTTAGGTGTGTAGACACAAGCTTTTGGGTTCTGAAAGAGCTTTTAGCATCTGATGAAGATACTTGGGGATGACTTGAGCCAATCTATCCAGACAGACAGTACACCAACATCACTGTAACCTTGACTGAACCTTACCAATCAAAATTACCAGGTGCCAAACACAGACTCTTTTATTTTGTTCTACAAATAGGCCTTGTCATCCTCTTTTCTCTTCAGCTTTTTGCCCAAAATGCATCCTCTCCTTAGATCAATTCCAAAGCCAAGACACCAGCCTACCAACAGCTCCAGGGAGTTGCTGCATTACCTCCTCATCCCTGCTGTCCCACACCACTCTTCCCTCCTCCCCCAAACAAAGGCCAGAGCAGAGTGGAGCTGCTGCACAGTCACAGGCACCAGCTGGAGATTTGGGGCTCTGGAGGAGATCCTGCCAGAGAAGGGGATCTCGCACGGCAGGGAGGGGAGGAGAGGAGGATGCCAGCCCCCTCTCCAGCCCTTCTGCACAGATTCAGCAGTACCACAATATTCTTCCATGGTGTCAGTACCCTGGAAGAACCCGTGAATCGCAGTATTTGTCCAACATCCCCTAACAGAGATGCTACCTCACACATGAATTACACACTGCTTAATTTTCACGGGCTCACAGATATTGTTCCGAGAGGCAGCCTGGCCACTACAATAGCAGATGGCAAGGGGAAAGCTGCCACTGCATCCTAGTCTTACTTTGGCTTGGTTGGAACAGTCGTAGCGCATCCTCTGTCTGTTCTTGTTCATTTTATTCATCAGCATTTTTCCTGTGCGGAAGTCAAAAGAGCTCAGGTCCATGGAGCTCCCCAGGTAGCGCGCCAGCTGGGGCTTGCTTCGGAACTTTTTACCACTTGGGCTGAAAAAAAAAACACAGAAAAGAACCAAGGAGGGAAATTAAAACCCTCTGGACTTCAATACCAGCACTCGCTGCAACTCAGGAGAACAAGTTTTATTTCCTTCATGAAAAACGTGTGTTGAACTTCCAAGAATGAAGCTCACATTAAACTCCAAATGAATATTATTGCTTTCATGTCAACTCCTCCTCATGATTACTGTGGAAGAGACAAATTAAGTATAGACCATGTTAAAATGTTTTTATATGCACAGAGGAAGATTCAAACTAGGTATAAATGAACATAGTGTAATTCACACAATAACAGACATCGGGGATATCAGCACAGATGTACTTATCACTCAGTTGTCTCAAATAAAAAATGCCCATTTTCAAGCATGATCTCTCCTCCCAGGAGCACCACAAATGTCTCCTCAGACTCCTTCCCCCCTGTCTCGAATAGCACATTCAGGTTTGATTACAAGTCTTTGGTACCATTCTGAACACTTAACTTCAGGATTACACAGGAGCAAGGAGAAAGAACAGAAGTGAACTGCTGACAAGCTGCAAAGCAAGGAATCACCAAGCTTAGGTGATGCAAAGATAAAGGTCAAAACCCTGGAAAACTTTCCATCAGTGGCAAAACGGAAAGAGATTCTTTTAAAACACCTGGTTTCACGTGAAAGACTACAGCCTGGCAAGCAGGCACAAATTATTCCAACTCGTTGTTGTTGTTTGTTTTAAATAATATAACCATTTGTACTACTGAAAAAAAACCACTGCGAGGTGAAGTGCTTTTATTTTTTATGCATAAAGCAAAAATAAGCCAATGTGTTATGACTGCAGTGCAGAACTATAGTAGCACCTACTTATTAGGGTGTCTCTTTTTTCCCACTGAGGAGGGAAGTGGTATCAACGCAACTTCTACCTGCTGGAGACAAATCAATGCCAATGATGTTTAAATGCTTTCTGAGGACAGCTGGAGCTTTGTGATTAAGATTACCTTCTGTTACTCCTGAAGCCAGGCTGCTTGTTGCGAGGTTTCTACTTGAAGGCCAAGAATAACTTGAAATAAAGTTGTCACAGGATGAGAGGAAAGAAGTATTACTAACTGTTTCAGCAGCACAGACCCCACTTTACCACAGTGGTGGTGTTCATGCTGATAAGATACTAACAACCTCTCTAGGGCCTTCTCAAACAAAAAAAGCTCCAAGGAAAAAGCCTCTTTCGAACACATTATCTGCTTCCTTGAAGCCTTTATTAAGGGAAAGGTCTGAAAAAATAGCATAAGCATAGAATTTCTAGTATGGGATAGTGTATTCTAGTATAGTAACAGCAAAGCAGTTAGCTCAAGTTAGACTGTCTATGTAAAAAAAATAGATTAAAAAAACCAAAAACAAAACCAGAAAGAACCAAAGTATTAAAAAGTCTCCAAAAACTGAGACAAGGTTAATATGAATTACACTAAAACTGGAAAAGTGTCTCCAAGGACTTAGGACCGAAAGGTTGTGGTCATCCCCTACACAGCATCTGCTTAGGAAACTCCTGGCCCAAACTGCTCCCAAGCTGCTTGTCCTGCCCCCTACCTACTCCCCACCACCATCACTGCTCAAACATGAAAGCATTCATGCAAATGCACAGTTAACCAGGCGAGGAAAATAATCCACCTTTAGAGGGCAGGCAGAAGAGGAGGAAGCACTTTATCATTATTCCTCAGCTGGACCCGTTCGTTATGGGACTACATAAACACTTAGGCCAGAAGACGACAGAGAGAGCAGGAATAAGCAGACAGGAACAGAGACTGGGTCCAGACTCAAATTTGAAACCACTTTTTTAAAACATAGAGTTATATGCCTCAATCCAGAAAGAGGAATAACCAACTCCAGCAGCTTCTAAGCCAGAGCCACTGCTGCCGTCAGTGAAGCCAGGAGAAACTCCTACTATATGAAGAATACGACACTGCTTCCTCTTCCAAGATTTGCAGCTCCAAATTACGGCTTAGTGTCTTAGTAATTTTAAAAATAACACATTACAGTGAATTGTGACCTTAGAGGCACAGTGTAACTTCCAGCACAACAGAGACAGATATGCTCAGAGACAGTATTTTAAACGAACGCAGCCCTTCTGCTTTTTCTTTATTTAATATGTGTTCTAGTAATTTTGCAATGGATCCGAAAAGCTGCTCAAAGCCCACATACGTCTAAAAAAAAAAAACCCACCTGAAATGACTCAGAGTCCTGTCTCTTCCTGGGGAAGCTTGGCCCAAAGGAAAAGCACTGAAATGTTCAGAAGAAAAACTTTTATTGCAATTATGTCTTGACAAAGGCAATACCATCCCGAGTTTCTCCGGTGCAACGGCAGACCGAGGAACAAAGTTACAACTCAAAGTAAACACGGAGAGGAAGTGGCTGGTGTGCTCCGGAGCTCCTGGGTCCCTGTGCAGGAGCATGTTTGGTAGGACACAGCCATTGAGGGCACCTACAGACACCTGGGAGGGTCAAAGAGGAAAGGAAAGGGGGGGGGGGGGGGCGGAAGAGGCAGCCAAAAACCCCACAAAAGTCGAGCAGCAGGATTGCTTACAGCACGTCACAAGGCACAAAACCTGTAAACCAGCATTTACGAATTCCGGACGTCGTTAAAACGCTCACGTGCCCTTTAAATGTCACGAAATACGAAATTTCTCTCCTCCCACTCCAGGGCGAAAGCTTTGCTCTGCACTCCTGGTTGTGACACACAAAAGACTTTTTGGAGAGACCCAGAAGCGAGACGTCTCGCTACGAAGCCGCAAAAACCCGACGTCTCCCGAACACCACCGTGCCGCCACGAGCGCGCCGCGGAATCGAGCTCTTCCGCACGCCGCCGTGCCACGAGGAGCAAAGCAACTGCAAAGTTGCAAACCATTTTACGTGCCCGTCCATCAAAAGCTCCAACGCATTATCCGCCCGCGCTGCCTCGCCGCTAACAGAGCGAACCCCGAGGGGTGGTACGGCCAAACCCAGACCACCCCCATCTGTTATCCGCAGGCGTCGTGGGCGCGGATTAAGCGGAATATGTGGCAGCCTATGGAAGGGCCAGGCGCTGCCAGGTGCCCGCTGCTCTCCATGTGCAGCTCACCCTTTGTTTCCTGCCTTATATTCTTAAGGAGAGACGGCTTGAAGCCCAGGCCCTCTCTCTCCCCTCCTCCCTCATTACACAAGTCTCCTCCCCTCCGCTCTCCCCAGTTAGCCTCCGCAGATTCTGCACAACTTGGAAGCGAGGGACAAAAGACAAAAAAACGAACCCAAAAGAAATCCAACCGTCGCCTGCCTCTTAAAGAAACGGGGCCAGGAACAAGCTCCGTACAAAGGGTGACGGATGGCGTATGCCCAAAGCCTCGTTTCCTCGATGGGGGGGTGACTGGTACAACGTGAAATGTTTTACCCTTCCCCGTTTCAACCGCGCTCCCTCCTGCGCGGAGCTGGGGAGTCAGAGCCTACACCCCAGCTCCCTCTGCTGCACCCCCCTCCCCAGCTCTGCTCCAGGCAGGGGCCCCTCGGGTGCTGTACACCCCTTGGGTGCTGTACACCCCCAACACTGCTTCCCAGGGAGAGACGGGTACCCTGGGACACCTCACACGCTGCCACCGTTGGTCCCCCTCTCTCACAGCATCTTCACGTTATCCCTGGCTGCAGCATCTGCGCTGAGTCCTGCCTCGGTGGCCCCACACTCCAACAGCTCCGTTATCCTGGGATGGGCTGGCACAGACATCCTCCCAGCTTTCACCAGCGTGCAGAAGAGCAGGGGATCCCTCCAGCTGCCATAACCCACCCCACGTCTTCACGCATCCACGCAGCGGCATCTCCCCATCCCTCCACAAACAGGTGCCCCCAGCTCTGCACGGAGCAGCCTCAGGGGATTGAGCTGTCCCTTCCCACCTCAGCTGTCCCAAGCAATACTTCCACGCATGTGGAGGCCCCGCACCGCTGCCAGCAGCAAGGGTGCAAGGGATGCTCCCTGTCCCGCAGGGCAATGGGGTTATCTATTCCGTAACTTGGGCTCTGACCACAAAAAAAAACAAACAAACAGCAAAAAAAACATCAAAAAAACCCACCAAACCCCCCAAAACCAGCTTTGATACACACAATACAATCACTCAAATTTCCAGAAGCATCCCACCATTAAATCAAAACCCGAGTGGCAGTCCCGAAACACAGGACCGAGCCCAGCTATAACCAGTCATTTTTAGAAGGCTCATCTCAAGCATCACGCAGGTTCTGGGGGGAGCTGGGGGTAAAACAGAACAACCAACAAATAGCAAAGTACGGTCTCGGTAAAAGCATTCTCCTCCAAGATTGTTTTTGGGGAAAAAAGTATACAGACTAAAATATACTTGGGGGGAGCAGGGTGTTAAAAATGTTTTCTTCCAACTTTTTGCATAGGAGCTGCATAGGTAAGAAATTCACAAAGAAATAAGCTTCATCCAAGAGATACGTTAAATTTTCCTGAACAGTGACGTCAACAACTCCTTGAAGGAGAGATGAGCAGTGATCCCAAACTTCTCTGACACTTGGTCATCAAACCTTCAGCAGAAAAAACACAGTGAAGAAAAGCCACACAACGCAGCACTAAATTGTCCTTCCCCTCGGTGGGAACACTGAGTTCGAAGAAAACCTTTGTAGTCAAAACTCTCTCAAAGACAACCCGCCCCTTTGACAAAATCCCTTTTCCTGAAATCCTACACCCCTGCACCTCTCCTGCTCCCTCCGAATTTGGCCCACAAGCCCCACATCAGCCCAGACATCTTCTTGGGTTTCCCAACTCTTAAGCCACAGGCAGATGAGAAGACACACTCCAGTTCAAAAAAACTTCTGCACAATCAACAGCTGGTAAGCACAGGGTTCTAGGGCTGTTTTTAAAAACCCGCCCAGTCTTACGCCTCGAGGAAGGTTTAATTTCCAGCCAGCAACCAGCTCACGCACTCACATCTGAACATAACCCAGCACAACCCATTTGTCTCCTCGCCCAAAGCAGAGCTCAGATTCCACAGAAACCTTCCGGCAGAAAGCAGGTGCTGCCAGTGCGCGGGGTGACAAAGGCAAACACCCAACGGAAAACCAAGCAGCCCTGAAAAGCAGCAACTGCCACCCCGCTGCTCACCACCTCGGCTCCACGCTCATCGTTCCCAAACCGGGCACGCCGTTCTCCAAGTGCACTGACTGCGTCTGGACGTTCAGGGTAGCCAGACAAAAAAAAAAAAAAAAAAAAAAAATCGTCCAGGTAAAGGACAGGCAGAAAGAGCAGAGGAATTAATAAATTGCCACACACGTGTTTTCCACTCTGAGGCAATGCAAAATGCAGCAGTAACCAAAAATTAGCGCAGCAGGGCCCTATTACACCTCTGTTCCCTGTCCAAATCGATATAAAGGGAAAATCCATTAGGACTTGGGAATAAAAATACGCTACTTATACTCTCTCTCCCTAAGCTCAGCTCTGAGACCACAACTTTCCAAATAAAATAAAGTCCTGGAAAAACAGGGATCTTTTAAGCTTCCAGCTGCTGCCAGTGGTCTTTTCTTCTCCCCAGCAAGCCCAAGCGGCCAGCGGCGGAGCCGGCATTCCAGCTTCACGCTTTCGAGGACGATATCGGCTGGTTACTCACCGCCCAGCACGGGGCTTTTCTCCCAACCACCACCTGATTTAAAAAACCGGGAACCTAACACGTGTGGAAGCTGACGGCACGCGTTCCGCCAACTGGAAAGGCCGGATAAGGCCACCTGGATAACTTCTGCTACGCTCCTCCGGCTCCCGACGGACCCAAGTGTCGCACCTCAGCTCGCGGGTGCGCCGAGGCCGCCTCTTCTGGGTGCCAGAAGGATCCATATGTCCCACCTACAGCCATATGAGACATACGTTGATATTAATAGCAATCCTTCAGGCAGAGCGAGCGGCTCCCCAGCCATACGCTTCCCCAACAGCAATATTCCCAGGATAACGCACCGGGACTCTGCCCTACAGCAACAGCCATCGCTGCAGGGAGGTGAACACTTCTTCCTTCGCCCTATCCCTACTTCTCCCTTCGCCCTACCCCAAATTCCTTCAAATGCACAAAAAGCAGCAGACGGAGCCCCAACAAGCCGGGCAGCCACTCTCGCCCGTACCCTGGCGACTTCACACCTTATTTATTTGACATTTCAAGATAAAACCAGGCTGGATTTGCTCGGAATAAGCCATCCTGAAGGGACGGAGCTCCCGAAAGGCCGCTGCCCCCTTCCACAGAGCCCATCGCCTCCCGGCGGGCCGGGTGAGCACCCCCCGACCCCGCCGCGCTACAGAGCACCTATAGCGGCTCGTGCCACTCGGTACCTATAGCCGTGCCGGCCCCCGCGGCACGTCACCTGTAGCGACAGACAGACAGACAGACACGGGTCGGCGCCTTCCGCACAGCCCCGGCCCGGCCTCCCGCCTCCTCCTGACCCCCCGCCGCGGAGAAGCGCGGCCCGGGCCCCCCCCCCCGCGCCCGAGGCGGAGGCGCCGCGGCCCGGCTGAGCGCTCCCACCTCTTCCGCTCCATCGCGGCTCGGCCCGCGGCCTCTCCCTCCTGCCGCCTCCCGCCGGCTCTTCCCGGCGCGCCGCGCTCTCCTCCCGCCGGCGGCTGTTCCACGCTCCGGCCGCTCCCGCCGCCCCCCCCTCCCCTCCCCTCCGGGAGGCGGCGCTACGGCCGCGGCTCGTCCCGGTCCCGCTCCCGCCCGCCGCCCTCCCCGAGCGCGGCCTCCGGGCCCCGGCGCCGCTCCGCGGCCCTCCCGCCTCCTCCACGCCGAAGGCGGCCGCTCGCTCCCGCCCGCCCGCCGCGGTTCCGCTCCCGCCGCCCCCACCCCCCCCCCGCCACCGCGCCGCGCCTGGATCCCTCCGCCCGCGCGCGCCGCCAGGATATAGTTCCTCCTCGCCGCCTCGCTCGGCGGGATGCCGGCCCCGCCGCCCTCCCCCGGCGCGCACCCCGCTCCCCTAGAAGCCCCCCCCCGGCCTTACCCCAGCGCCGGGCGCCGCAGCCCCCCGCGGTGTGCCGGCCCCGCCGCTTTGGGCATCTTCCCCCGCGCCCGCCCCGGCCGGACTGGCGGCTCGGCCCCGCGCCCCCCGCCCGCCCCGCCCCCTGCAGCCCCGGGCCCGCGCCGGAGCCCCGAGCGCCGCCCCGAGCACCCCCCGCCCCTGCCCGCACACCGCGGGCACCGCGGGCACGGCCTCCCCCCGGCCGGACACAGGGGGCACGGACGGGGCACCGGGCACGCAGCCCCGCGGGCGGGCCACTGGCAGAGGCAGTCGGCGTCCTGGGGTGTCGTCCCACGGCGCCCGGGATCCTGCTGGGGAGAACTGGGCTGTTGTGCAACGCAGCCCCCCTCGGAGGGGCTTTTTCTGGGTTCGTTTTGCACGTTTAGTGGCGCTGCTCCGCGTAGCACCCGCACCCCTTCTCCTGGGACAATGTCCAAAAAGACATCCACATCCAAAAAAACCCATAAAAACAAGAAAAAAAAAAAAATCTGCTCTGGAGGAGATGGTGTGAAGACAAAGCAATGAAAAGTTTTTCAGGAAAATGGGTAAAGCACAACCCAGTGCAGATGGCCGAACCACCTACTCCAGGAGAGAGGTGTCTGCCTGCCGCTGCCGGTTACACCTACCTGGAACCCCCCGGTTTGGTAATGCACAACCAAACATCTGGATTTTGGCAGCTGGATGCTCCTCACCAGTACAGTATCCACGTGCTGAGAAACCTTAAGCACCACAAGGCAGCCTGCCTTCCAAAGCAAGTCAGGGTAATTAATTTAACGAATGAATGACTAGGGTTTTGTTAAGAGTCCTGCCAGACCACAGTCCTGAAGGATCCCATCCATGGGAGCACACCCACATCCCGCACGGCCGGTCGGGCTCACCGCTCTCCCGGCCGCACACCAGCGCAGCTCCAGCCACCGCTCAGTTCTTCCGACACTTAACTTGGGTCTGTTTGAACTTCCAGAACTTCCTCCAGCTCACATCTGTGCAAGAAGCTGTCAGGAGTCTTACTTATTATTTGTTTTTAAAGCAGGGCTGCCTCATTTGTTTGGAACTCCCTCATTCAGGAAGCAGCGGGGAGCGCGAGGAAGGATGCGAGATGCGCGTTGCAGGCGAGAGGAAACCCCGAGTCCCCCACGCACGGGGTGCAAGTTGTCCAGACTTGGGGTTAGAAACTTAAAACAACTTCCAAGATCCAGGTGCACCTGTAGGTGCTGGGTAACATTTGCTTTGTACAGGAAGAGTTTTGTATTTAAGAGACATGACGGTGGGGGTTTTGTCTTTAATTTGATCAATACGGAGCTTTCTGTGGCCCCGAAGGCATTCCGTCTTTCTAGGGATTGGTTTTGGTTTTGTTGGTTTGTGTTCAACAGTGTCTCCTTCTGGGCTCACGCTTACGAAATATCTTGCTCTGCTATCGCTGTTATTTCCTGCCATCTTGAACACACAGATCAGAAAAGTTCTAACTGCCAGTATTGATCAAAAACCACATTATTTTTCATAAATGCACTTTCCTCTTTTTTCTTTTTTTTTGTAAAAAATACCCAAAACCAACTCACAATGCAGCCAAACTCATGCTGTTCTAACCAAAATCTTGTACTGAAATACAGCTTCTTGATTAAAAACGAAGTAAGTGTATAAAGGGAAACTGAGGCAGAGAGTGATGCAGTTTGCTTTCATTTAGCACAGCAAATGGGGAAACTGGGAGCAGAACTCGTAAGGGTGAGACTGCTGGCGACTGCACCTGGGAGCAAGAGCAGCCGTAGAGTCCTGCTCGTATCTCATCCCTCTGCTTCAGAAGCCCAGGGATCCTCAGCACCTCTCCTTCCCGCTTGATTGTCTCCTGATTAAAATCGAAGCCACGAGAAGGAGTGACGCTTTCCCTAAGCAACGAGATCGTGCAAGACACACCACTCACATTCGGACACTGCGTTTTGACAAGCTGGAGAGGGACTTTTTACAAGGGTATATAGTGACAGGACACGGGGCAATGGCTTTGAACTGAAAGAGGGGAGATTTCGATGGGATCTAAGGAAGAAATTCTTCCCTCTGAGGGTGCTGAGGCACTGGAGCAGGTTGCCCAGAGAAGCTGTGGCTGCCCCATCCCTGGCAGTGTTCAAGGCCAGGTTGGATGAGGCTTTGGGCAACTGGTGTAGTGGAAGGTGTCCCTGCCCATGGCAGGGGGGTTGGAACTGGATGATCTCTGAGGTCCCTTCCAACCCAAACTGTTCTACGATACTATGACAAAGACACGGAGTGGCTGGAAGCAAACCAAAAGAAGAGCAATGAAAATCATTAGCTGTCTACAAAATGACCTGTGAGGGAAGGAGAACCAGGGTTGTTTAGTCTCAAGAAAACAGCTCGTAATGGCCTTTGAATATGTTAAAAGGGAAAGAATTACTGGGCTTGTATTGCAGGAGAAGAGAGAATTTCTTTTTTCCAAATATGTAAACTGAGAAGCACAGAAACAGACCATGGAGAGGGACTGTGAAATCTCCCTCAATGGCATTTTCAAAGAATAAACTGGAAAAACTGGGGAGCGGATTCTGCTGTGGGGTGGGGATGGAGAAGGTGACCTCTTAGATGTCTCCTGAACCTCCAGCTCAGGGTAACAATAGTTGGAAAATCAGTTTCCACTGACCGCTCGCGCAGCAACACCTTGCAGAAGGGAAGATGTTTACTCTCCTAGGACTGCATGAAGTGTTTGGGTAGAATCTCTTGAGCCCAAGGGACAATATTCCAGTGTTCCTTTGGGAAGACTTCCAAGGTACAGAGGATAAGGTATTTGCAGATATTGCCACCAGCTGGAAGGGTACTCAGCTGCCTGAGAGTCTGTGTTGTTCCAGGACTAGCAGATAACGCAAAAAAAATCAGCTGAATGAGTTGGTGCCAGCCATGGAAGCAAAGAAGAGGATATCCCGATAGGAAAAACGCTTCCATCTAGCCCTGCAGATAACCCCGGTTGAAAGCTTTCTGCTCTGCAGCCAAATATCCCAGACCCAACGGAGGAGCTTATTTCAGAGCAGGATTTGCCAGGGACCACCCAACCTACCAGCCCCTGCAGAATCTGAGGTTGGTCCAGGAGACAAGTGCAGGAGAAGGGACCAACAAGGGCTGAGGTGACCGCGATAACGACTCCCTGTCCCATCTCCATCTTTCCTGATGAAAGTGAAGTGGAGGTACCAGCAAGGACAAACACTCCGAAGAGGCAAAGCAGGAATGCAAGCTTTCCTTTTCTTAGAGGTGGTTTTGAAGTTACACCATTATCCCAGAGCTGAAGGTGCTTTTTGATTTCTGTAGATCCAGGAGCTTGGCCGCTGCTGTGCTCTCTAGTGGAACTCTCCTGGTTTTCAAGGGGAAGCTTTTCCTGCTCCGTCAGGTCGTTGTCTTTTAACTATTTTGTTCATACAACGTATGTGACATTTGGTTAGCTCACTCTGAAAAATAATTAACTGTCAGAAAAGAGGCAATGCTAGGGTATTAAAAACCAGCAAGATCACTCATGACACTTGAACAGTAATTAGGTGAATTTTAACAGAAATTTGCCCAAGAATGCAGAAGGTATTTCTAACAGAGTATTTCTGAAGAGTGCTTGCTCTTGTGGAAGGAGAAATATTAGGAATTAAATCAGTTATACACTAATCCTAGTGTAGAGACAAAGCTACTTAGAGACAAAGCTACTTAGAGACAAAGCCATCATTTGAAATGCTGAAGAAAACACAAGAAGCTGAACAGTCATCCAAGGGCACACAAACCTGAAGGCCGCCCATTTCTTGCAGTGCCTGCGTGTGCAGGCAGCTGGAATTTTGAGTAAGTTTTTCTCCTTTGAATATCTTCTAATCTCCTTTGCTGTGCACAATGCTATCAGTAAAGGTAACTCTCTTACTCATGAGAGCTGCAGACTGGTAACTGGGGGAAACCAGAGACTGGCAAGGCAGGCAGATCCTCAGTTCAAGGCCCCCTGAGGAATTCTCGGAGCCGTGGGAGCGCAGCCTTGCCGGCCCACGGGAACGAGCCGAACCGAGGTCGTTTCTGAAGTCAACAAATCCTGATGCTCACAATCTGAGCTTACAATCCTGATGACACGTTAGTCCAGGCAAATAAAATGCCCACTTTCGAGGTGCACTTTGGATGAAAATGGATCTATATCAACACCCCTACATATGGCGTAGGGCTGTTGTTGTCAAACCTGCATTTTCAGCATTTCGAGGCACAGTGGCTTTGGCCTTTTGGGATTCACCTGGAAGTTCAGGAGCACTGCTGGAGCAGGGGAGTGGGAGAGACTGAGGAAATAGCACGGTTATCCCATTACACCAGAAGCTTCTGTACCATCCTACTGGATGTAGCAGGGCAGCAAAGAGAGTTTTGCATGTGAAAACGGTATTCCCTGCCCCTCCAGTTAATTAGCAATGATGCTGTCACAGCAATGCTAAAGTAATTATTCTGTTAAACAAGCAGTTCAAGTGTCTTGCACAGTGCCACAGTTTATGCAGGTTTTTACGAGTTTGCCACAGAAACATCATTTGGAAGCATTCAGCCCTGAAGGTGCCACCCAAGCAGCACAGCTACTACAACTGAGATTTTTCCCTGAAGAGATCTGAACCTTTCATTACAGCCAAAAATTATAACGAGGTGAAATTTGGCACTAAACAGAGAGAAAACAGTGACCTGGTTCTCAATCAGAGATGAGTTTGTTTGCAAATTCTGGTCTTTGCAGAAAGGGATGAACTTCCCCCCCCCTCAACCCGAGTTGTCTGCTATTGTTTAGTGGCAGAGACCAGATCTAGAATAATCCTTGTACTTCCTTTTGCTAACAGCTAAAAACTTTTTCATCTAAAGGGCTCTGGTAGTGGGTTGTTTCATCACCAAATTATGCTGACAACTATAACTATACCTGTGAAGTACAGACACATTTTCTTTTCCTACTCAAAACTCACATTAAGAAAGTAACTGAGCAGCTCTCTAAACCACTGGTGTTCACCCCAGCACACAGAAAGCCTCCCAGGGTTTGCAAACTGCCTTCCTTGAGCCCCTAGATTCAGCCAAAAGAGCCAGCCTGCTTTCAGACACCACACACTGCTTTAAAATGGTTTGTGCCCAATCAGACAGTGGAAGGGGTCCTCGAATTGATGTTAAAAAGAAATAAAACCTTGCTTTAAACTCAATGCCAGGAATCTGTGTTACCATGGAACTCTGCAATATTGGCTACGAAAAGTTAACCTCATGCAAGAGTCCACAGTTGCTACTGATGTAAAAAATGATCAACACATCACTAAGAATCATTCAAGAACTACAAAAGTATTAAGAGCAACAACTACCTGGGGGCAAACAAAAGGCTCAAGCCCAGCATCCCAGCAGGCACTGGTTGATGCCCGAGGAACCTGCACAGGAAGAGAGGCAAACACGTGGCGGGCCACCCACATTCAAACAAGCTGAAGACAGAACCCAGACCCAAATCAGGAGCCTAATCTAAGCATCGTGGACTAAGAAGGTAACACAAAAACCCAGAAATAGAATTCACGTGGTTTATTTTGTACATCAGGTTTATAAGTTACTCCCATCAGGATAAGATCTGCTGTGAAAGTGCTCAGAGGAAGAGAACTAGGCAGGCTGGTCAGTGAAGGTACCTTTGTTCCCAACCAAGCGGTCACAGCTGTTCATGGGAGGGAGAGGGGCACCACGACCTGTTGCAGAATCTGTATTGGGCATTTCGAGTTCACCTCAAGCAGGGTCTCAGCGGACGGATGGCTTCAAAACACTCTATCCAGCAATAAATTTCCTACAATAAACACAAAGCAGTCATTAAGCGGTGCTTCCTGCAAAGTGCCACAGCAGCCATCAGTACGGACAGATCTCGAAAGCCTCCGGTACCCGGGCAAGAAGTTGCTGTTACAGAAGCTGGCACAGGCCCAGCAGAACGCAGGCATGCAGGTCTACAGTCTCCTTGGAAGGAATCACAGGCCATCATGGAAACGTCCTGTTCCTGTAGGGGAACATGCTCTTTCCTGATGGTTTATGCACAACATCACAGCTCTTGCTTCAAAACAGAACATACGCTGCGGTCTCGGGAACGTACCTGTGTTCCTACTACTGGCTGAGACAATTTTTAAGTAAAAAAAGCCCCTACTAGGTAATTTAATTGCCTCCACGTGACTTGAGAGCCTTTCCACTGACTCGTCCGTAAACATCTGCGCTCACCCAAGATGCTATGAGTGCAGCTGACTTTCACAAAAAGTTTCTTTCCTCCTTGAGTTACACCAAGGATCTGTGCAGCACACATTTTGAAAATGAGGAAGACACAGTAAATTATCCAAACTACAAGTATCTCTGGAAAAAAGAGATTTACAAAAGTACTAAGGATTTGCTCTGTGACTTCCAGACTCACTGACTGCCCTACGAAACACCGTGTAGCTCGAAGGCAAGGATCTTTCATTCAGCAACATTTAAATGCAACTGTTAAGCTGACTGGAAGAAACAAGTACTGGGAGGTATCCAGTTTCCTCTGGACCTTTTGCCACTAGCATCCTTTAACGCAAGGCAAAAGTCTTCCCAACTCCCTTCTATCTGCAGCAAGGACTAAGAAAGTTCTAAGCCTGCCCACTACACAAGTATGCACTTAGAGGCCCAGCAGAAGGCATGGTCCAACTGCTGCTCTAGCTTCAGGGATGGTCAGTCTTATAGAAGATTCAGAACATTTCATGTGCAGTTAAAGAAGGAAAAATAAAACCTCGAGAAAGCCAATTTTCCAATGAATTTGTGGTACACAGTAATCAGCTCTGAAAATTCGACTGACTTTTAGTAATAGTTACAAGGAACAGCAGGAGTCTGAATTTGCCTAGCAACAAAACCAGTCACCAGCTTGAAGCCACTCAACCTAGGATGGGAAGTAAACAGACCTGTCAAAAGTTCCAAATTACCACAGAGCACTTGATTGGACTTCTCAAGAGCCACACTACGTTGTGAAAAACACACTGCAAAACAAGCACTTGAAAAACATATTAATATTCCATCCTTCTGGCGCTCTGTGAAGAGCTGTATTAAGAAAAAGAAAAAAAAAAAAAAGCCTTGAACAATCAAATGGAGCAGTTCTGTACGATTGTGCTCTGGACAAAGAGGACATGTCCTGTTCACTGGTGACACTAAACTGGGAGGAGTGGCTGACACACCAGAAGGCTGTGCTGCCATTCAGAGAGACCTGGACAGGCTGGGGAGTTGGGTGGGGAGAAATTTAATGGAATACAACGAGGGCAAGTGTAGAGTCTTGCAGCTGGGTAAGAACAACCCCATGTACCAGTACGAGTTGGGGACTGAACTGCTGGGGAGCAGCACAGGGGAAAGGGACATGGGGGTCCTGGTGGACAGCAGGATGGCCATGAGCCAGCAATGTGCCCTGGTGGCCAAGAAGGCCAATGGCATCCTGGGGCGTATTAGAAGGGGGGTGGTGAGTAGGTCGAGAGAGGTTCTCCTCCCCCTCTACTCTGCCCTGGTGAGGCCGCATCTGGAATATTGTGTCCAGTTCTGGGCCCCCCAGTTCAAGAAGGACAAGGAATTGCTGGAAAGAGTCCAGCGCAGAGCCACGACGATGATGAAGGGAGTGGAGCATCTCCCTTCTGAGGAAAGGCTGAGGGAGCTGGGGCTCTTTAGCTTGGAGAAGAGGAGACTGAGGGGGGACCTCATTAATGTTTATAAATATGGAAAGGGTGACTGCCATGAGGATGGAGCTAGGCTCTTCTCAGTGGCATCCAATGATAGGATAAGGGGAAATGGATCTAAGCTGGAACACAGGAGGTTCCGCTTAAACATGAGGAAGAACTTCTTCCCAGTGAGGGAAACAGAACACTGGAACAGGCTGCCCAGAGAGGCTGTGGAGTCTCCTTCTCTGGAGATGTTCCAAACCTGCCTGGACACGTTCTGGTGTGATCTGATCTAGGTGGCCCTGCTCCAGCAGGGGGATTGGACTAGATGATCCTCTGAGGTCCCTCCCAACCCCTGACATGCTGGGATTCTGTGCACTGGCACGCCAACACAACACTACTACTTTAGCTAAAGAGATGCACAACCAAAACTTACCAGCAGCGAGAAGCTTAGTCTTCAGTTTTAAACTTGCCACTGATGTAGGGAACATACTGAAGGATCAGCTTCCAGTCTGTGACCCATATTAAACCAGTACCAGCCACACCACCCCACGTAACGAGGGTGGGAGTCCTGAAGAAGAGACACACACACACGCAGGTAAACGACATTAATTCTCCACTGTGAAGGGCCTGCCGAACGCTCATCGCTCAGGTACTGGAGGCTCGGGAAGCCGCGGCCGCCACGGTGATGGCCGCGGAGCAGGCCCGCGCGCCACCCGCCGCGCACCCCGGTGCCCTGGCACCCCCAAAACCCACGGGGAAGGAGCCCCGGAGCCCAGCGGACAACCCCATTGAGCCGGGCCTCACCAGTTCTGGAGGAGCTGCACGTAGCGCGGGCCCACCAGTTTGCCCAGCATCCCGCCGCCACCGCCGTCAAAGTCACCCCTACTGCGCATGCGCGGCCGCCGCACGGAACACGCGCCGCCCCCCCCCGCTCTGCGCATGCGTGTTGAGCTGGCGGCGTTGTCATGGCAACGCGCCACGCTTAGGGACCCGGAGCGCCGCGGGACCCGGAGCGCCGCGAGTTCGCGGCGCTCCGGGTCCCGCGGCGCTCCGGGTCCCGATGCCGACCTGCCAAAGCCGACAAATTCACTAAATTTCGGGATTTGCTCCGAAAACCCACCTCCTGTTTTGCCGTTTTGTTTATTTTTTTCTCTCCAGGACACGGAAAAATCAGCCTTTGGCGTGACGGACTCAACACCGCGTTCCGTAGCGCTTCTCTGCCCTGAAGGGCGACGTGGGGCACTGAACCGTGTAGATTTTTGGGTTCACTTCGAGCTGTTTCCACGCTGCCCACGCACAGGCTGGTGCAGGGGGAAGTCGGATGGCGGCTTCGTGGCAGGTGTTCCTGCAGGAAACCGGTGCCTTTGCCCCAGACGCCGCCGTTCCCAAGGGTACGGTGGGGGAAGCGGGGCTGGTTCTGCACAGGTTTCACTTTTTTTAATGCCTGTTTTAGCTCCGTGGAGTCGTGGCCACACAGGAGAGTGTCAGCGTTCACTTTGCCAAAAAAAAAAAATAAAATAATAAAGGCAAAATAGCTCAAAACTCAAAAGGCAATGAAAAACGGCTCGATGTTTATCTTCAGAAAAGCCTCGACAGAATCATAGAATCATGGAATGGTTTGGGTTGGAAGGGACCTCAAAGATCATCCATTTCCAACCTCCCTGCCATGGGCAGGGACACCTTCCACTACACCAGGGTGCTCGAAGCCCCATCCAACCTGGCCTTGAACACTGCCAGGGATGGGGCAGCCACAGCTTCTCTGGGCAACCTGTCCCAGTGCCTCACCACCCTCTGAGCAAAAAATTACTTCCTTAGATCTAATCTAAATCTGCCCTCTTTCAGTTTAAAGCCATTGCCCCTTGTCCTGCCCTTGTAAAAAGTCCCTCTCCAGCTTTCCAGTAGGCCCCCTTTAAGTACTGGAAGTTTGGGGAGGATGGTGTATCCTACTGCTTTGCCTCAGACAAGACAGACAGGGAAAGATCCAGTAATACTACCAATTTCCCAGTTCAAACAACAGCAATATTAGCAACTCATCCTTTCAGTATGTTCTGCTGTCATCCTCAGTTCAAGCACTGTGCAAAGGGATTTGCGGGCTGCTCCCGACACCCCTCTGCAATACCGTGGTTGCTCCTTTCCCTGCGGAAAATCCTTTTAGCTGTTGGGAGAATGTTCACACTGCAACAGGGACAGCTACACCTCCAAAGCCTGACACCTGAAGGTGAGCTGCCACCGAAGGTGAGGGTCACTTTCTTCGCTTGGAGACTTCTGTGGCACAGGTGTCATTTCAGGTTCTGAAGCAGAAAAGAAAGGGCAGTGAGCCTGGTTAGCCAGGGCTGCCTTAGGGACACCACGGTAAAGCACAAAGCTGTGTTCAGCCAGTAGAACAAGCAATCTGCATCTCTCAGGCCAGCAGAGCAAGTGGGGAATGTCTCTGTTGAGGCCTTGCATCAACAAAAATCACTCCCGGTTTAAAGCGGTGAGATGAAGTTTTCTGCTCCGAGGGAGCGGACTGCTCTGCGATAGCTTGTCCTTGCTTTAAGGATAGTTCATCCGTCATGCGTTCAGCTCTGGAGTCCCCAACACAGGAAGGACATGGAGCTGTTGGAGCGGGTCCAGAGGAGGCCACGAAGATGCTCCGAGGGCTGGAGCACCTCTGCTCTGGAGACAGGCTGGGAGAGATGGGGCTGTTCAGCCTGGAGAAGAGAAGGCTCCGGGGAGACCTTCCAGCACCTTCCAGTGCCTAAAGGGGCTACAGGAAAGCTGGAGAGGGGCTTTGGACAAGGGTGTGTAGTGACAGGACATGGGGCAATGGCTTTAAACTGAAAGAGGGGAGATTTCGGTTAGATATAAGGAAGAAATTTTTTGCTCTGAGGGTGGTGAGGCACTGGAGCAGGTTGCCCAGAGAAGCTGTGGCTGCCCCACCCCTGGCAGTGTCCAAGGCCAGGCTGGATGAGGCTTTGAGCAACCTGGTGCAGTGGAAGGTGTCCCTGCCCATGGCAGGGGGGTTGGAACTGGATGATCTTTGAGGTTCCTTCCAACCCAAACCATTCCATGATTCTATGATTCATGCCCATGTCTGGCAGTGCCAGTATGAGATGATGTTGGCTCACAGGATCTGATAGTCTCATCCTACCTCTTGACTCATCTCATTTCCAGGGAGAAAATGCTTCTGAGCGTTCACCCAGTGAACCTCCAGCTCTGCATCTGTTGGCGGCCACTGCTTGGATCTTGGGCTACTTGCTCTCCAGCCATTCAGTAGCAACTTCCATGTGTTGCTTCTTGGTCCTGCCCTCGCCTGATCTCCCAGTCCACGCTTGCTCTGGCCACCAGCACTTGCCTGCTTTCCTTCAGCCTTGTGCCTCTTCGAACATCCATCTTCCAAGCTGCAGTCTTGCTCCCAAACATGCATTTCTCCCTTGTCTGGATCTGATACGACCTTGGTTTCTTGGTTCTCCACCCTTCCTTGGACGATAGGGGTGGATGGCTCCTCTCCTCACCCCCAGGATGCCCCTCGCCACCTGGCCTGGTAGCTCTCATCTCAAATTTCTCAATAACCAAGGTGTCTGGTGTCCGTAAATAGTTTGGCTTATCTGGGCCTGTCCTGGCTTTTAGCCAGCTCAAAGGAGAAGAGCCAACAGGCCCAGCACAGGCTCTGGCCACCCAACAGCGCAACCCCTGAGGCTGAACCAGCTCTTCCACGTGAGAGCGTGCTGGAAACAAGCCCTGCGAGGAGAGAGCAAAGGCAAAGAGGGCGAGGTGAGGCAAGCCTGGACAAGGAGACACAGAATTGAAAGGACTATCAACCATGTGCTCAGAGCAGCTTGGAAAAGGCAGGACACCACCTCTGAGCTTGCTCTCTGCTGAGAGGAGGGCAGCCAGGGCTCACTGAGATGTACCCAACTACTGCAAGAGCCACTGCTCAGTTCATTTGTACTATTTTTCCCACTTGGCCGCCCCGAACTGGAGCAGCGCAGCAGAAACAGGCAGCAATCCTGAGAAAGGAGGGCTGCTTTCAAGCAGCATCTCCTCTTTGGACCCAAGGTCTCGGAGACGGACCAGTCCGCGAGGGCTCAGTGCTGCTGGATGCAGCTGCCGCAACCCGTTTGCCCCACAAGGCAGCAGGTAACGTGCTGAGCTGGTGGCAGAGGGGTAACCCAACCACTTGAAACCACAGGGGCTGAAGCTTGGATGATTTGGGGAAATACCTGCTGAGCAGACGGGCAGCACATTGGGGACCCGCCTGGCGAAGCCTGCAGGACAAGGGCAGGGAGAGCCCGGCCGGGCAGCGCGGTTGTGGGTCGGAAGATGCTGTGGCTGGTGCTGGGCCCTTGGCAGCGGGTGGCCAGAGAGATCCCACGTGACTCAGCCTGGCCAGGACACAGCCTCACCCACGGACTGGGATGGTGAGAACCTACGAAGCTGGGCTGCCTCCTGGTACTGGATCCAGCCCACTCTTGCAGGGTTTAAGCCCTCTTAAACGCTCTGCCACGTTGTCTCTCCCACTACCAATCTACGCTAGGCTCCTGATTTCCACCTTGCACCCTGCTGGTGCTGCCCTCACCGGGTGCTCCCCAGGGCAGAGCAGAGGCAAGGAAGCAACAGCCGTGCTGTGACATCCCCTCCTTCCAGCCGGGTACACTCCCAACGCGGAAGAGCAGCCCGGAGAGGTGGCAGAGGACCCCATCGACCACAGCAGAGCCACAGGAGAAGCTACGCTGCGACAGGGAGATCCCAGCACGTAGAGTGTGTCTGGATGGCTGCTGGGGAAGGTGCCCAGATACCATAGTGATGGGCAGCGCTGGAAACCTTCACCAGAGGCCACGCGCAGCGGTACGGTGAGAAGCACTCGCAGTGTGTGGGTTCAGGCTGTGCCACGGCGCTGGTACAGGTGGGCAGGACCTGTGCCCAGAGCACAGGAACAGACAGCGAGTAGACAGTGTCTGAAAACCTGTCTTGGCTTTTCTTTCTTATTTTTTTTTTAGTACAAGGTAAAACCTTTATTACAACTTTTCATTCATAGGTATACAACATCTGAAAAGACAGATATGGGGGAAAAAAGTAATATTGTTACAAAAATGTCACATTTATTGCTACATTACTGTTATATACAGGACAGTTCTCAAAATCTACTTAAAAAAGTTAGGATTATTTAAAAATTCCAAATAATCCAGCCAGCTGTTTTGACACTTGTATAAAATTATTTAAAAAAATGAAAACAATTCATATCTTGAGGCACTCAGAAACACAATTTTATCCCTCAATTGTGATTCATTTCAAACAACAATGCATTTTTCCCACCCCCAAATACTTTTTTAATTTTTTTTTTTTTTTGCTGGGTTAGGCATATATATATATATATTTACTATATATATAGTTCAAAACTATAATGTGTATCTGATTTAAGAACAAGGATTTCAGCCACTTAAGTACATCTGGATTTACAGGTAGGCAGCATAAACATCGAAAGCAAGGACCATTTTTTAAAAGGCCAAAAACCAAAAACAACCCAAAACTTTCTACGGGGTTAAAAATAAACAACTTCCGCAGGCATCTCCCATCTGCTCTTCCCCACCCCCCCCCCCCGCCCCCCTCCTACAAAAATATATAGAAAGAGCAACCCAGTAACGCTTCGTTTCCCCAAGGAGCTGGAGCCATCCATAGGAAACAGGTCGTTTCCTGCGGACCTCGAGGTCCAAGCGTGTGGTTGGGGTCATCCCTGCTCTGCTTCACCAGGTGCTTCTTTCTCCTCTCCTCTCTCCTGCCAACTCGACCACCGCTGGCAGGAGCGGGCACGGATTCCCACGGCTCCTTCCCTCCCCGAGAGGCCCCGTGTTACAAGGTTTGCTCAAAAGCTGGTGGGTTTCAAGTGGTTTGGGAAGACGTGGCACCAGGAAGGAGGAACCGCGGTGTCCCCAGCTCGCTGCCGTGGGGAGCTCCACGCTTCCCCAGGGCACGGCCCAGGGATGCTCTTCAGCACAAGGCCCCGATACCCAGGACACCCCATTTTGAAGCACAAACCCCTTTGCTCTCCCACACCGGTGCCCGCAGCTGCGCTGTGCCAAGATGTAACAGGGCATGAGTTTTATGCCCTCTCTTCCAACGCGGCGGGTGCTTGGCTGGACCAAGGTGGGGACTGCAAGACCTGAGGAACGAGAGATGTACAAAAGCAGAGAAGGAGAAATACCAGCATGGAGACCCACGGCAGGGCTGCTTCTTGCCGCCGGAGGGTGGGATGCAAGATGGACACAGAAGTCTGGGCAGAAATGACACCTGTATCCTGCACCGCTCTCCTAACCAGAGCCCACCTCCACGCTCGACTCACGGGGGGTCCCACGGGCAAAGGCACTGCAGCTCGCCAGGAGGGGTGAATTGCCCTGAAGATCAAACCTCTGCACAGAGCACCAGGTCCCACCACGCCTGCCCCAAGGGCAGCAGGGGAGGGAGAAGCAGCCACGGCCACAGGACCAACCTGCAGCATCTCCACGTCCCAAATCCTCCCGGCATGGTTCTGCCCCACTGCGAAGAAACCCAGTGGGTGCGCGTGAAGGGAAGCAGCTCAGGTGCTGGCTGGAGAGACTGGGGAGCGCAGGAGGAAGGAAACACATCTTCAGGCTTGAGGCCGTGCAAGGAAGCCCAGCCAAGCCCAGCCTGAGGCTCAGGCAGTAACGGAGCAGCCCGTACGGCCGTGCAGCAACGAGGTGGGACACAGCTTCTCCACTCAGGGGTACTGGGGGAGATGGTGCAAGATGAAGGATGCTGGCAGTGAGCTGCCAAGCATCAAGCAGAAGGCACAGGAGGGTGAAGGGTGTGTCGAGGAGCCCTAGGACCAGGCCTTGCCCTCTCTAATTCAGTGCTCAGCTCCTGCTGCAGGGCACAGGTCTTGAAATGCTTTTGGAGCTGCTGGAAATGAAGGTGGACCCCGAGAGCAGCAGGGAGCAGGAACTCGTCAGTCATGGACAAGAGGAAAGAGAATGGCCTGAGCTGGGATCTGGAGAGCCCTGGGGGAGAGGAGAGGGGGTTGCATAGGATTTAGCAGGGCCAAGACCTTGTGCAAGCTTGTGGTATGGAAAACAGGTCTTGCTATTGCTGGTGTCGAGCAGGAACGGGGGAATCCAGTGGCCATGGCTTGCTCTAGGTTAGCCAGCGCTGCACCTCGGGGGCTGCTGGCTTGTCCTGGCCCAACTCCAGTACTCGCTTCGCTTCACCTCCCCATTCTCAATTCTCTTCTAAAACCCCAGGACATGGGCTTGCTGAAACTGGAGCTGGCCCAGAGCCACCAGCAGAGCACACAGCAGGGCTGCGAGAGGACCGTGGGCTCCACTGGCACGGAAGCTGGCAGCCTCCCCATGGGAAAAAAGCTAAGGGATGCAGGGGCTTGGGGGTTTCAAAAGCCTCCTGTTTCTCAAAGCCCCCCCACCTGCCAGGGGGAGGACGTGCTGAATCGCCCAGCAAGGGCCTGGGGCCCGAGGGCTCTGCTGGCATCAGCGGGTACACGCCTGAGATGCAAAGGACCCTTGAGAGCGGTTTCTGCACTGAAGCTGAAATTGCAGACTCCTGGGGAAATCCCAGCCTGATTCTGTCCTTCCTGTTCAATCGCTACCAGGCAGCAAGTGCAAAACCTCGAGGAAACCGTCTCGCTGCCCACACGTGTGCCAGGGGAAAAAGCCGTTTGCTGAAGTCACAGCTGGGGAGGTGCCACATCGCGCTTCTGCGCGTCTCTGCCCGAGACAGCGAGAACCCCAACGGCAAAGCAGGCAGACCCCTGGCCCCGCAGCGATGGCACAGGGAAGGGGCACCAAGTTGACCCGCTGCATGAGGCTGGCATGGACCTGCTCCCAACAGCCAGATGTGGGATCTTGGGGTGCCCGGCTAACCCAACAGCCCCAATTCCTGCAAACCGTCTGCACCCCTTGCTCCCAGGCTGGAGCTCTGTGCAGACAGGAAGGGCACAGACTGGGATCCAGATGTCCCAGCTCCTGTCCCTCCTGTCAGCACACCTCCACGGGATACCAGCGCCAGCTGGAAAAGCAGGGGAGCAGAGAGCCCCAGGAGATGTTGGCGCAGAGCTGGAGCTGAACTCGAGCCAGGCAGTTGCTGGCTGGGAGCAGGTCTGACTGGCGGGTCACGGGCAGGGGAGCGACTGCCAAACCAGAGGTTAACTGGAATTTTGCTCCCCGGGGTGCGCTGGCAGCAGCTGCGGGGCTGCGAACAGGAGCAGGCAGCCGGCCACCACCTCCCGTCCGCTGTCGAGCGCCATCGGTACGAGCCCATCAAGGTGCAGCCTCTGGGAAGCTGCAGCTGTTTTGCTCTGGGGCAAAAACAGGCAAAGAGAGAGAAAGAACAAAAATCTGCACTTTTTACTGTTAATAGACTGAATTCCAGACACTCCCCGGCACCTGGTGGCATGCACGGCTCTCGGGCAGGATGTGCAGGGAGGCAGGGGGCTGCAGGAGGGGGAGGACAGAGGAGGTCCCTCGAGCTGGGGACCCCAGGACTGCACTGCAGTGGCTGGCCGTGCCACCCGAGCAGCGTCCCACGGCCGCTGGGCACCTGGGACCCCGGTTCTGCTGCCTGACCGCGCTGCAGCTCAGCTACTGCCACCTGGGAAAAGAGAAACTAGAAAAGGCGGCCTCTCCCGGAATTCCCTGCCGGATGAAGGAGGCTTTGCAGGGCCTCTGCGGTCCCCGCCGCCGAGGGGCACGCTGCCCAAGAGAACACAGTCCTGCGAGGCTGAGAGAGGAAGGAGAAAAGCGAATGCCACCCCGCGGCGTGTCGCCCAGCCGTGACGCCTCTGTGCAGGAGCACCAGTGCAAGGGACGTGCAGACTGGAAGAGAAGCAAGTTTGGGGGAGAAAAGCGATCTGTAAGATCACACAGTCGAATGCCAGCAGAGCCCTGGGCTGGGCAGGGCGCAGACCCTCACCCTCTCTGACCGTGACATCTAAAGATGAGAGTTTCGTTGCAACAAGCTGTTATTTCAGGTATTTTTGGTGGTATTTTGGGGACAGCACCCGACAGTGCTCATTTTTAGAAAAGCCACTTTCCCTGGCAGGTTACAGGCACCATGTTCACGCTGAGCCACACACACTGGCAAGTCAAAGTAAGTTTTCCTTGCTGCACTCTGAAATTGCTTCCTGTGCACCCAGAGAGCAGAGATGCCACCGAGGCCGTGCTGGGCTGGCACAGGCAGCAAGCACAACAGCACACAAAGCACCCTGCGCCATCGAGGCAGCTCCTGGGCACAGCACTACCAGCCCCTGGCTTTGTCCTTTCCTGCTGGAGGAACTGAGATCTCCTCCAAACCCTGACACCAGGGGTTTATGCTCAAGGACCTTCATCCAAGCCTTGCCACCAAAGTTAGCTGGTTTTGCTGTCATGAAAACAGCATCTAAGCCACCTAAATGCAATGAAAAGCCTCATCTCTGTTGCAATGGCTGGTGGTTTGGGGGTGATGGGAAAGGGTCTGTCTCAGCAGGAGTCCCCTCTGGCCTGCAGAACATCAGCCAGGACTCGGAGGGGATGAAGGAGTTGAGAAAAATTTTGAACAAATCACAAATCTCAAATTTCCAATTTGGTTGTGGTTTTGGATTTCTCTTGACTACAATCTCTTTTCTTTAAATCCAGTTGTACGTGGCTGCCACCTCAAATTCATGTTGCAAAATCCAAGTGTTGGGGAAGCACTGTTTAGTTTTTTTGTACAGTTTCAAGCTTGCCAGGGCTGGGACATTGCTCCATCCCTGCCTGGTCCTGCGACAGTGGCACCGAGCCAGCAGAAAACCCCGCACTGCGAGTGCCCTGTGGCCCCAGCACCGTCCTGCTGACGGGGCACAAACACTTATGGGATGGAGCCGCATCCTAAAGGCTGCAGAAAGCAGACGATGAGTCCTCGATTCCTACCCTGGAGCACGATTTGGGCTTGTCTGAGCCCCTGGACCCAGCTGGCAGGCTACAGAGGGGCACTGCCCACTCCCTGTATGTTTCACCGTTCCCACACGGAACTTGCTCCAGCATCTGGAGCACGACGGAATCTGGAAGAATGCTTCAGGAAGACATGGCTTTTGCTGCAAGGGAGCTGCTCCACAGGGGCAAAGCTGTCACACACGAAGGAAAACCTCATCTGCCTCACGCTGCCCTGTGCTTAAGCAAGCAGAAGAATCCAAGGGAGGGAAGAGCCTCGTAACCGGACAAGCTAATTAGGCTGAAACATGTCTGATGACACAGGCGAGAAGAAGGCATGTTCCTGGTCCTGCAGGGACCACAGCCACTGACCTTTCCCGGCCTTCCCAGGGACAGAGCTGGAGCCTGCTGTGGTCTCAGGTCTCATCACACAGAAATGATAGTGGGAGCAGCAGGCTGTGGGCAGGGAAAGCCAGGAGCATCTGAAAGCCTCAGAGCTTGCAGAGTCCTGGGTCAGTGCCAGTGCCAGGGGCAGCAGGGAGATGGTCCCATACTGCTCCGGCACTTGTAAGTGGCTCCTTCTGAGATGCTACAGGGGCTGAGCCCGCGGTACCTGGGTGCAGGTGGGAGATGAGCAATGTCCTGAGCATCTCCAGCAGGTTTTGCTGGAGCACAAAGCACAGCTACGAGCACAGAGGAGCACCAGCAAGTTATGCCGAAGCCTGGGGTTGCTTGGAAGTCCCACAGGACCTAATCCTGTTCACCAGTTCCTTCCTTTCCCTGTACCAAAGCAATACAGCTTCCCCAGAAGCACAGGCCAGAGGAGTAGAGGGGAGAGATGGACCCTGCTGCCGGGTATCCTACCTTACTCGCTGTTCCCATACCCCCCCTAGACCAGCACTCATGCCACGTGAACTATCCTGCTTGATCGGGCTCTGCCAGGCGGATCTGGCCAAATGCTGGCCCCAGTCTGAGCACTACACCCTGCTGAGATGAGATTTAACATCCCCCTGGGGAGCTGACCCCGTCTGCCTGCAGAGCTGGGAAGAACCGGACACGCAATGTTTCAGAAGGGGAAGGAGAGGGAAGAAACAAGAATAACTTTCCAGTGGACGCTCTTCCATTGCCAACTCCAGAACAGCTGCCGCAGCTCAGCACCACTGAGCACCTCTGGGGCACGCTGCCACGCACTGGGGCTGCCGGGGGGTCTTCCTCCCGCTGAGCACACTGGAGCGGTCTGGAGTGACACTGGGAAGCCCTCGGAGCAAAGGGATCGTTGGCCCAGCTTGGCTGCTGGAGCATCTCGCGCAGGACAGGCGCTTGCTGCTCCCCTCCTTTCCAGCATGGAGAGAGGAGCCCACGTGCAGGTGACAGCGGCCACTGCGTCCCTGTGGCAAGCCAGGCCGGGCACCAAGCTGAGTTTGCCTCCAAAAATGCTTTGGAGATGCAACAGCGGGTGAAGGCGGGGTGTGAAACCACCCCTCTCCCCAAGCCTGCAGCGTTTTGCACTTCCGACGGTGCTGGCTCCAGCGTGGGGAGAAGCTGCACGGAGACGGGGATCCTGCGGCCGGTGGCGGCTTGCCGAGGGCTGGAGCACGTGCATGTGCCAGGGAGCTGCCCCCCTTCCTGCCACCTTGGGCTCTGCTGCCTGCTGCCAGCGTCTGCTGCTCCAGCTGCTGCAAGGTCTCCGAGCACGCCGTCCCGCTGCTGCCTTTGCTCCGTCCACCTCTGCCTCTTCCCAATCCTCCTCCGGCTTTGTTCAGTTCGTCTTTGTTCAGCGCTGCCCCTGGAAGCGCCTCTGACAGCGGGCATTTGCCAAGCCGCGTGGGCAAGGGGCACTCTCCTCTGCCCTGGGCTTTCCTCTTGCATCTGTGTTGCTTCTCTGCTTACCTTGGAAGTGCCCCAGTCCCTCCGTTCTCTTCCACCCCAAGGCCCACTCTCTCCCAGCAGCTTGTCCTCCCCATGCTGACGTTCCGGGATAGCCACCGGGTACCTCCTCTCTCCGGCAGGACCGCAGCCTCCGGGATCCTCTGGGAGTGAAGCAAATCTTGCAGAGATCCTTGATGGACCTCGGTCTCCTCCCGGGAGGAGCGGGAGCACGGCTGAGGGATACTACTGCGACTCGCTTCGCTGGTGAACTTCCTTTTCCCAAATCAGAAGTGGCCAAAGCAAAGAGATGGTGAATTCAGCACAGGAGTGAGTTTGTTTTTTCGTAATGGAAGGTACAAGCCAGGCAAGGAGGAACATCCCCTCGCTGTGGCTACATTCGCTTTTAGTGGCTTTCAGAGCCGAATCTGAGAATTCCTCTCTTTATATCCAGTCTCTCTTAATACAATTTTAATATTCTGGTTGATCCTAAAGATGCAACATTAACTATAGAAACAGCAGCAGAAAAGCGTGGGGGTACAAGACTTTTTTTTTTTATACAAAAAAAAAAATTATTTTTGTTGCTTACAAAACATATGCAAAAGAAGCTAAAAAAACCAAAAGGCATTGCTATTTGTTCTACATAAAAAATCTCATAACTAATGTTCTTTTTTTTTAAAAAAGAAATATCAAGCTTAGGCACAATTTTGCTGCTGGCTGCTTGTGAACAAGCCAAGAGAACACGCCACCCCCTCCTAACTGAGTGATATGTATTGACTGTTCCACACTTTATACTTAAGGCAATTTTTGTTTGTTTTCGTTTCGTTTTCGACAAAGTGTTTTTTCCACCCCTTACGTCATGCCAGGATCCGTCCACGTGTGTCAGTATTAGCAGTACTAAAGTTTATGGTTCGAGAAGGTTGCAGGTCACGCTGAGGGTTTTCTTCCTACAGATCTCTCTCTCCAAAGGAACGAAAAGATCTACAAATATAAAAAAAAACAAACAAACAAATAACAAATTTGGGAAATTTGTGAAGTGAGAGAAACCCAAATGAGAATAAAACTCTGCTCTTTGCATGGGGGGGTTGGGGGGCTGCAAGCCCCACTGCTGCAGCCTCAGCCCTGCGGGCTGGACGTGGCTGCAGCAGAGCTGGGACAGAAGCTCGTTGCTCTGCCAAGACACTGGCTTTGCCTTTTTTTATTTTCAGGACAGCCCCAGGCACCCACCGGTGCAGGGGGTGTCGGGGCACCACGGCTTCCCCCTGCGCTCTGGGGTGCCTGGGTGCTCCGGGCGGAGGCACTGCAGCCCCGCGGAGGGCAGCCTCGCTGGTGGCATCAGCCTCTGGATCTGCTCAATCCCCCGCCGGCAGCCCTGCACCGCTCCGGCCAAACGGGCTGCACTGCTTTTTTCTTTTTTTCCCTTAAAAACGGGGAGAGCCCGGCAGAGCCTGCACCTGCCACAGTCTCGCTGGGGGAACTTCACCTTCTGTGTCTTTCTGGGACCTTCCCATTCCCTCCCATAGGGCCACTGGGAAATGGAGTTGTTGCTTTCCAGGAGCCAACTGGGGCAGGACTGGGAGGCATGGAGCAGAGCTGAGGGTGGTGAGAGGACCAAAAACCTCTGTCCCAGCTACGGGGCTGCACCCCTCTGTGGGGCAGAGGTTTTGGGCATCCACAGGCATTGGGTGTCCACAGATGAGCAACAACACGCACGTGCCAAGTCATTTAAAGTAAATTAGGAAGGACATTGGCTGGTGCCAAACCAGTGGGGCCGAGCAGCCAAAGCAGAGCAGCGCGTGTCGGCAGCGGGCTGGACCCGCAGCAGGGTGCTGGGATCGCAGGGTGGGGGACGATACCTTTACATGTGTCCAACAGGGTTGTGACCATCTCCTAGACCAGGATGTGAAGCTGAAAGTGTCATCTGGGGATCTCCTACTACTCCGGACACTTTCTCCTCTTCCCGACGCTTCAAGCAGGCTGCTTTAGGGTTCAGATTGCGCTCTGCGCCAAAAACAGCAAGGGAGGGAGGGAAGCAACCTCAGTCTGGGCAACAGCATCCGAAAGAGAAGGTGGGGACAGAGTTCCAGGACAGACACACGGGACCATGCGAGGAAATAACCTCAGAGGCTGCGGTAACTTGGCCGGACCCCCGCTAGAGCAAAACCTCGTGCCCGGCTGAGCCCCCACGCCAGTTTTAACACGTGCTTCCTTACAGAAAACCCCAAGCGCCGCGCGGAGTTGAGGATGGAGTTTTCCAAAGCTGCTTAATGAGATCCAGGCACCAAATTCCCATTAAGCACAAGGAGGGATGGACAGAGCAGCCTCGAATCCGCCCCAGGCTGGGGCTTTGGGAAGCTGAGCCCACCGCACGCCGTGCCCGAGGGTGCCGCCGGCAACGCAACCGCGCAACCTCGCACCGAACGCGGGAGCCACGACAGAGATGCACGTGCACACAGAGACGTGGGGGGGAGAGAAAGGCCCCGAAATACACCTGCCAGCGGTTACCATACCTCGTACTTGCTGCTCCAGGCCCAGAATGACCTGCACTGCTTGCTGTAGGATGATCAGTTTGGTCTGTGCTTTGTCCGTTTTTAAGTGCATCTGACACATGCGTCCCAGTTCTTTAAAGGCCTCGTTAATGTCCCGCACACGCACCCTCTCCCTGGCGTTATTGGCCATTCTCCTCTCCCGGTCCCTCAGATCTTTGTCCTCCAGTGACAAGGCCTCGTCTGTACTGCTGGGTTCACAGCACCACAGGAATTAGTCAGGGGGGTGGTACCGAGGAGGGGGCTATACGTTGCCGTGCTGATAGTGCTTCTGGTGTCCACTGGAAATGGCTCAAACAGCCTCACTTTGCAAAGCCAATTGGTCTCGGGTGCTCCCTGGAGCAGCCCGGGCTGTCTGGGCTGTGTGTCGTCTCCACGAGCCACGGGAAGGTGCTGCCAGCATGAGGTCGGGCTCCTGTGGGGCTGGAGGGTGCTGCCACGGGCGAGGGTGGGCAGTGGATGCAGTACCGACACCATCGCCTCCTCCCCTCTGCAAAATTTTGCCTTCCTGTTTGTTTCCGGTGGAAAACTAAACGTTCAGGGAGGGTCTCAGCCAAAAACATGGGGTTCATCCCCCAAGGAAAGACTTTTTGGCAGAAAACGAATCCCTCTTTGTTAAGATTTCCTTCAAAAACCCCATCTGCAGCAAAATCCTCCCAGAGAGGCGACTGGAGCAGCCGTGTCACAGCAGTGCCAGGCAGCCTGCCTGGCCCAGCACCCTCTTACAGGTGGTGGGGCAGCACCGGGGGCAGGAGCCAAGTGCCCCAGTTGCTGCTGCGGCTTGGTCTCGGATGCAGACACTGAATCCAGATCTTTCAACACAGCCAAAATCATAGAATCATAGAATGGCATAGGCTGGAAGGGACCTCAGAGATCATCTAATCCAACCTCCCTGTCATGGGCACTGCAGAAGGGAGTGATTTGCTTTCCCAGGCACGGTCAGGAGCTTTGGGAGAGCCTCCACTGCTGGCAGCACCTTTGGGTGTCCAAAACAGGCAGGAAGAGGGTGGGAAGGCAGAGTCGTGCTGGCAGCATCTTAAACCGTGGCCTTGCCCGCAGCCCGTCCCCTCCAAACCCCCGATTTACTGTACAGACGACTTTCTCCCCCAGAGCAAAAAGTCTTGCAGGAAAGACTCCTATCTGAGGAGGGTCCTTGGGTGACACCTGGCACTGGAACGGACTGTGGCCTTCGGCTCCAGGGGAGCCACGTGGGGATGAGCCTTCACCAAGGAGAGGCCACAGAGTCAGAGCCTCTCTGGGTGTGCCAGGGGTGTGGAGAGCTTCCTGACGGTGCCTGATGGCATGGAGGAGGAGCGAGGGCTCCCCAAGCCAGCGTTTGCCTGGCAGGGACAGAGGGTTGCCCACTGTCCCTGCCCGCATTCTCTCCTCGCTGCCTTATCCCTGCTTGTGTCCCCTCTTCACTGCCTCGGTGCCCCAGCTGGCACTGCCACCTTCTCTCCAGCATTCCCAGGATGGCTTAGGGGGAGCGGAACCACTGGCCGCCCTGGCACCCGAGCCCACCCGTGGCAGGAACCCGTCTCGTTCCTCCGAGCACCCGCTGGCAGCCGCGGCTCCTGGCTGGTGGCTCCCGCTAGCAGGGACGCAGCTCCAGTGGCACCGGGCACGCCGCAGCCGGGCAGGACAGACTCGTCTCCCAGCCAGCAGCGAGTGCTGGTGGTTGGCACAGCTGGGCAGGGTCCTCCGGGTTCTGAGGCCGTGCAGTGCCTTGGCTGCCTCGGGACCCTCTCCAAGGGGCACTGCCCTGCCTGCCTGGCCCCTGCGCCGCCCTCCGAATCTCCTTTCCCTTCCTGCCCCGTTAGCTGCTGACAGCAGCAGGAGGATCCTGGCAGCGCCAGCTGGGCACGCAGGGACCCGATGGACGTCCCGAGGGGACGCGGGGGTTGGCTTCTCTCCTGCCAAGCAGCCCGAGGGCCAAACCCTCCAGAGAAGGGACCCCCGGCTGCCTGCACTAGCGTCTGCGGAACACAGCACGCGGGGCTCGGCTCGCGGCTCCGGCTGCGTCTGAGAAGGGTTTAAAAAGGGACAAGCGTGGGAGACCAAAGTGAACACGGTGCCAACTCTGCCTAGCCCCTGCCCCCTGGTGCCCCGCAGCTCCTGCCTCGATCCGCGAGCAGCAAGTACGAGGTAGAGAGTGGGACCACCGAGAGGTCACGGCTGGGGACTGTCTGTAGGAGATCGGAAAGAACAGAACCGGAAAAAAAATAAAAAAAAAAAAAACTTGAAATAAAGGAAGGGGAAATTAAAAAAGAGACAGAAAAAAATATACATGTTATGAAAGGCAAAAATTTACAAACTGAAGAGAGGCACAAAGGACTCCAACATCAATGCAACAGCAGAGGCCAGCAGAGAGGAGCAGAGCCAGGCACAAACCACCGATGCGTGTTACAACAGCCTCTGCAGAGAGAAAGGGGTTAACCTGCCCCGGCGGGAGCATGCACTGCGGGATGCGGGAACCAAGCAGCCAAGTCCTCCGGAGCGGAGCGGGAAGCCAAGCCCTCTGCTTCCCCTTCCACCAGGATGTGGCACCCGGGACGTGGCACCCGGGGCGAGCGCAGGCCAAGCACGGGTGGCCGAGACGGGCACGGACGCGCGTGGGAAGGGAGCGAGCGTGACCCGGCGAGGGGGAGAGCTTGTGCGTGCCCGCCCGCAGCTCCGGCCTCTGCCCGATGTGTTCCATGCTCCCAGCTGGAGTCGGAGACCGGTTTGTACGGGCGGCGAGGGCTGCCCAGCCCTGAGCTCAGCAGCTCCGTCCCGCTGCCCCTCACACGTCTCCGCTGATCCTCGGGGGGTTGCCAGGTGCCCACAAACCCAGGGCTACGGTGGGGGCACACAGGAGTGCAGAGCCCCCGTGCCAGGTGGGCACGGAGGCTGGGGCACCGCTCACTGCTGGTGCAGCAGCGGGCAGAGACGGGCTCTGTGCTTGGAGCAGCCCTCGGAGAGATGTCAGAACTGGGCACCCCCCGGGGAGATTTGCTGGGTTTTTTTTGTGTTTTGTTTTTTTATTTTGCTGACCAAGCAGCTGAGTCAAACACTGGGCTGCAGGGAAAGCAAGGACAGCGTAGGTGCCCCCTTGTAGGTGCCCCCCTCGGGGATTGGCATGCAGCGGGGAACAAAAGAAAGAACAGCAGGGATGCAAAAAAGGGAAAAAAAAAAAAACCAACACAACAACCAAAAAAAAGGAGGAAAAAAAAAAAGGACATCAACAGCCTTGGCAACCCAAGGCCACAGGGGAGAGAGACAGCGTGAGGCACCACAGCACATGTCACAGGAGACAGACAGACAGACAGCCCCGTGCCGATCAGGTACGTAAAATATCACCACTCCGGGACCCTCACTGACCTCTAACTTGTTGCTCCAGGTTCAGTATGACTGATACGGCCTGGTGTAGGATTAGCAGTTTGGTCTGCGGTTTTTCGCTGTTTAGGTGCAGTTGGCACATGCGTCCGAGCTCTTTAAAGGCCTCGTTGATGTCACGGACCCGCAGGCGCTCACGGGCATTATTGGCGACCCTCCTTTCTCTCTCTCTCTCGGCTTTTTGCTCTGGGGGAAGAAGATCGTCCTCCTCATCCTCATCTTGACTAATGGTTTAAAATAAGAACGAGACAGGGACATTCCTCGCGTGCACTCTCAGCACTGGTCAACTCACAGAACAGAAACGCGCGGCGAGGCACCGAGACGCCAAGCCCTGCGCGTGGCCCGTGGCGCTGTGCCCCGTGTGCCCCCGCCGGGACGCGCCGGCGCGGTGCCCCGCGCCCGGACACAGAGACACGCAGTGACTTTGGAGAGAAGTCATTAAGGCTCTTCTTCTGCCTCTTTTTTGGTTTGGTTTGGTTTGGTTTTTGTTCTTAATGAAGGAAGAAACCACAACAATGCGATTAAGGCCTGAGCTGGTTGCCAGGAGGTTGCGGAGTGGCCCGGAGAAGGTGTGTGGGCCAACACCGGTGTCCTAAGCTGGCATCCTGGGAAGATTCAGCCCTCTGCCTCTGGGGCAGGAGGTGGCTGCCGCCTGGCAGGAGCGCGGCTGGCGCTGCCCCTCCGGGCACCATCGCCCTGGCGAGGTCTGCGAGCCCATGGCAAGGTTGCAGAGAAGGACGACCTGATCCACTGCCACACCTGGCTGGATGTGACGGAGGATGCAGGAGCCTGAAGCGGGCAGCGGAGACAACCCGAAGCAGGGAGGAGGCTGAAACCTTCCCCGCTCCTGGCCGAGGGGAGCCGAGTGCCCGGCCCTTGCCACACACGGCCACAAGCAACACCCTGAGCGACCACGCAGGTGGGTGCAGCTTGTGTGGACATGGCACAAGCCCTCTGCTTTACCAGCAGGATGAAGCCCTGTGGCCACGGGGATGGGAGTCAGCAGGGACCCTTCCCTGGCACGGCCTGAAACGGCCGGCCGCGGGGGAGCAGGGGGAGCCCAGGCTGTGCCACCTCTGCGTGAGCATGGGCAAGGGCTTGCGGGTCTGCACCGCAGGGCAGGTCCCGGCTTCACCAGGCCGTGCCCAGCGGGTCACCGCAGCTGTACCCCAGCCCAAATGCCCCCAGCCTGGTAACAGAGTAAGTGAAGGGAGAGACCTGTTCAAAGAGCACCTTGTTCTGTTCCGGGAGGGTTTCAGCTCCTTCTTCTCTTCCTCGGAGTTATCTGCCACCGACGTGTTCTCTTCGTCCTCCTTCTCTTCCCTCTTTATTTCGCTGGTGCCCGAGGAGACGCTGCTTCGCCCCAGCCCCCCTGACAAGCCTGCTGAGGAAGCAGAACCACACATGGAGGATGGAGGGACCTGACCTACACGGAGGGCTGGGGGAGTCCCCAGGCCCTGCTCCTGCTGCGCTGCATCCCGGACTCATCCTGCATCACCCATCTGCAGCAAGAGGAGCTGGAGGGGTGCCAGCTCTGCCCTGCCACCGCTGCCCGTTCTTCTCCCCGCCACCTCCCAGGCCCTCTGGAGTCAGCGCCCAACCTCCCCCAGCACAGCAGGGCCTGGGGGCTCCGTGAACCCGCAGCTGGCAAGAGGGACAGGAACATGTAGCCTGGGAAAGGCTCAAGGCACAAACTGCCCTGCAGATGCTGCGAGGAAGCACTGGCCTTGCGAGAGCACCCATCTCCTCCAGGAGATGCACAGGGCTGGACCTAACGGGTGACCCGAATCTCGCCCGTGGCAGGCGAGCCCCGAACACACGCGCAGAGCTGCCTTACCGCTGTACGTGTCCTGCGGTCTGCTGAGGTCGGGGAGTGAGCTGGGCTGTGACGGAAGCGTGACATGGTTGTGGAGCATGCTGGGGTTGTTGGACAACCCGTCTTCAGGGTGACCTCCCCCCACCTATGGCAGAACGAGCAGAGTAAGCCTTGAGAGGGGCAAGTGTCCCAGCCAGCGGGCACGGGCACGGGCACCGCAAGCGCAGCTGCAGGGCTCTGCACACCAGGCTGCGGCACAGCTCTATGCCCTCCTTGCACACTCCCACCACCCAGAGCGTGGGCATGCAGGAAGGAAGAGCCAGCCTTCCCTCTGGGGACCGTGGCGGTGGCACTGCAGAAAGCAGCTCCGTGCCCTGCACATAGGCTGGACCCAGCAGAAAGTCCCCATCAGTGCTGTCTCCTCCTGCCGTGAAAAAGCCTCTCTCTGCCTGGGTGCAAGGCTGGCACACTGGAGAGGACACCCTGCCTGGACTGCTCGTGTCCTGTCTCCATCAAGTACTAACGTTTCTGCCACCTCCCCAGTGCCACCAGAGCAGGAGACATCATCCCATGAGCAGCATGAACCTCACCCTGCAGGGCCTGCACACCAAGGGCGAGGGTCAGGCAGCACTTCTGAGCCTGCAGCCCCCGACCTGCCCCATGCCAGGGCCAAGGACCAGCAGGGCAGAGCCAGCCCTGCTGCAAACACTCTTGTTTCTGCAGCTGGCAGCAGTTTGCAACAGAGGACACACAGATGATTCACCACTTAGCAGCAGAGTCTGGGGAGCTCAGCAGGGAAGCACGTCTGATGCTCTCCAGAGGCTGCAGACATGTCACCGTTTGCTGCTGCAGGCAACCAGCTCTGCCAACAACGTGCTCTTGTGCTCACCAGTCTCTGGACAAGGGGGGACCCTGGTGACCCAGCACTGGCCCCATGTGCTCAGGGCACCCGGGACCTGTCGTGCTCCCTGGACTCCGAATGAAACATCATCAGCGCTCCCCACGTGCACGGAAGGACGTGGTACCTGCCCGAACGGTTCGGAGCAGAGCAGTCCTGGTGACACCTGGCTCTCTATACTCGCAGTCCTGCCCTGCACCAGATCCCTTTCCTCATCCCTGTATCCCCAAGGACAGCCTGAAGCTGTTTTGAGGGATTTCCATCCATGCTGCAGGGAAAGAAGAGCTTTCACCATCTCTGCCTGCCTCGAGAAGGGGCATGAGCAAACTGCATGCGGGGCTTGTGCCCAAGAGCCACCACTGTGCTGAGCATGGATTCACTCCCTGGCACGAGCACTGGCAGCCACTGCACTTCTGTGCACGTCACCCGTTCAGAGCTGTTACAGCTGATGGAAGCTGGACCACACTGAGCTATTCCCACACCAAAGCCAATGTCACTCGGGATGGAGGACCCCGTGTCGGGGGTCTCCGCCACGTCCCCACCAGCTGCCACGATGCTTCCGCACTTACCAGACTCGGGTGCCTGTTCCCCAGGGACATGACGGAGGCGGGGAAGGCCTGGCCCAGGCTGCCCACGGTGGCACTGTGAGCCGGCGCCGAGCCCAGGAGCCCGTGCATGTCCCCGTGGTTGCTCGACATGGCAGCTGTCTGGCCCACGGCGTGATTCCTCAGCACGTGGATGGCTTCATCCAACCTGTCTTCCATTTTGTTTTGCTTGAAGGACAGGACAGAGAAATAAGTCTGGGTCAATGCCTGTAAAGCCAGCAGCCCACCAGCAGCTAAAGAACGGCTCGTGGCAATCACGCACTCAGCTACGGCAGGGTGGGTATGGGGAGAAATAACCCCCCGACCCAGCCAGTGCCATCCCCTAAAGGCACAAGGGCTCAGACAAGTGGAAGTGCTCAGGAAAGGGAGGCAAAATCCAGGCAGAAATCCGTTTGGCTGGGTCGGACCCACAGGGATGTGCCCGGGCTCTGATCAGCGGGAGGGCGCGTGGCTGCGCCTCTGCCAGCGCGGCTCTGGGCTCGGGGAAACGGCACCCGGCTCTGCTCCCAACCAAACCTCCACCTGTCTCCCAACCACCCTCCCTGGGCCCCCGGCGTTCGAGGGAGAGGACTCGACCCAAATCCTTCACCGCCAGCGCACAGCGGATGGAGAAGAAAAGGAGATGGCAGATCTTTCGGCAGCACTTACCAAAGTGTGGAGGCTCCCTTCGTAGCTGGGAGATAAGGCACCCTGTCCGCTCGCTCGCGACCACTGCGACGTGCCTGCGGACAACGGGGAGAGTGTGAGACTGGGCCCGGCTGCCACTAGATGGGGCTGGCAGCGGGGCGACCACCATGGCATGCACGGCACCGCGTGGGCCACCATGGCACTGCATGGCACCACACAGGTCACCACGGCACGGCATGGTGGCACCACACGGGCCACTATGGCATGCATGGCACTGCATGGGACACCATGGCACCGCACGGGCCATCACGGCATCACATAGCACCACACAGGTCACCATGGCACTGCACGGGCCACCACAGCACTGCATGACACCACACAGGCCACCATGCTGTGCATGGCACTGCATGGGCCACCATGGCACCGCACTGCACCGTGCAGGCTGCCACGGCACCCCACAGCACTGCACAGGGCACCACGGCACCACATGGCACTGCATGGGCCACCACGGCACCGCACTGCACCGTGCAGGCGGCCATGGCACCCCACAGCACTGCACAGGGCACCGTGGCATCACATGGCACTGCATGGGCCACCACGACACAGTATGGGACCACACAGGCCACCACGGCACTGCATGGGCCACCATGGCACCACATGGCACTGCATCGCACAGCACTGCACAGGCCATCAAGGCACCTCACGGGCCACCAGGGCACCGCATGGCACCGCACAGGACATCATGGCACCAAGTGGCACAAGAGGCTCACCTCTGCTCTGCCTCAGCAGGAAACTGAGCTCAGACCTCGAGAGGTTTTTAAATCTGCATCACCTCGGAGCGTGCAGCCAGCACCCACGCTGCGCTCGCTCCGACCCCAGGGGCGCAACAGGCTGGTGGGTGCACGCGGCTCTGCACCCTGGGCACCGAGGATTCTCGGCACCAGCTCTGTTGGGCAGAAAACGAGACCTCTCCTGCCGGATGGGAGCAGAGAGGCACTTTTGTCGGGTGCTGAAAATGGTTTTTACCTGGTTTGGGCTGCTCCCCAGTTCCCACTGTGCTCCTCCCACGGGAGACAAAACCAGGGACGAACTCTCCCAGCCTCACCAAGACGGGCTGCGCAGACCCAGGGTCTGTCTGAGCGGCAGGAGCGGGTCCCAGGGAGCAGCAGCTTTAATCCAAGCCCGTGGCAGAGCCGCCTGCCAAAACTCCTGTGCCAGGGCGAAGGCAGCGCAGGCAGAGCCATCGCCCTCCCGCACGTGGCGTTCGCCGCATCCGGGCACTGCTTGGCTCCAAATGAGGGCAAAGCTAACCTTCAACTTCGCTCGTCCTTCCTCTTCGCTCTCCCGCTTTTAAAAATAAAAGGGGTTTGGCGAGATTGCCCAAAGTGTCTTTAATGAGGGTCTGGGCTGAGCTGGCAAGTTCGCTGCCTTGGAACCCCTGAAAGCAAAACCTGGCACCCCCCTTCACAGCACGAGCAACGGTTGGCACCTACCTGCAAGCCCCTGAGGGGAGCCGACCGGTGTGGAGGGGTTTGACGAGAAGTTATTGCTAGAGTGATCGGGGGAATAAATCTGGAGCGAGAGAAGCAGGGCACGGTCAGCAGCGCCCAGCCCCGCCACGGCTCTTCCCCTCCCCAGCAGCGCTGGCAGCCCAGGGCAGCAAGGACCACCCGATGGCACCTCCCTGCCCAAACCCACCTCAGCCCCCCAGTGCCCCCTATTAACACCGGGGTCTCTGTCCCCACTGCCCCCACCCCTACAGCCTCCGTTCTTCAGGTCTCACCTCAGAGGGAAGCGAGAACCCCAAGAAATGATTGCAGGGTGCAGTGCTGGGCACAACTCTGCCACCACAGAGAAGCAAAGGTCCATGCACTGGAAGGACAGAGGCAACCCCCAGCTCTGACAGCCCAGTGCTGCCCAGTCTGAACCAGCACACGCAGGGCCAGTACTACTGGGACCTG
Organism: Tauraco erythrolophus; assembly: GCF_009769465.1. NCBI lineage: Eukaryota > Metazoa > Chordata > Aves > Musophagiformes > Musophagidae > Tauraco > Tauraco erythrolophus. The sequence goes on along the minus strand of NC_141492.1, from coordinate 1,862,986 downwards.
CAAGTCCTGCCATGAGGGCTGCATAGGGTCATCTTGCCCAGAGCAGTACTAGGCTGGGTGGCTGCAGTGCCAGCTCATGGGCATGAGTCTGCGAAGCCACCGTAACGTCCAGTGCCTCAGTTTCCCCATCTGCCAAAAGGTGCTTTTGCACAGCACCGGGCCTCAGGATGGCAGCAGAGAGAGGAGAGAAAATCCTCCCTTTAGAGGCTGCCATGGTTTTGGGGTGCATTCACCCAAACTTCTCAACGTGTCCATCTTCCCCACTGCCCAGAGGATCCCTGTTACGGAGGGGAGGTCCAACGATGCGACAGGACAGGGAGAGGGTCAAGGATCCACAGAAAGTCTTACTGAAGCTAGTGCCTTCCCGAGCGCGTCTCCTGAGCTCCCAGCTGTGGTTCCTCTGTTACCTGCCGAGAGAGGACACAGACATCACTGCCAGGGCACCAGACACCCGCAGGACATGGCACCTGCACGAGACCTTCCCAGGGGTCACCCGCTCCGAGAATGAAATTTCTTGCTTTTGCTGCTTTGCTTGAAAATTAAATGGATGCCCAGCTGGGAGCAGCCCGGACGAGGGCACACACGCCTCAGCAGCTCTCAGGCTGTGCAGGAGGGTATTTTGAAGACGCGGGGCCGAAGGTGCCATGCCATCAACAGCGACTGAGCGTCTCTGCTGCAGCATGGCCCGTTTTCACGGGGCATCTCAAGGGCACCCTACAATTGCAAACTTGCTCCCCTTCCTCTAAACAAGGGGTTTTCTAGGAATCAAGGTCAGGATCCTCATTTCCTGGGGAACGAGACTTCATTTCACCGACAGGTTTTGCAGCAGGTTCAGAGATTAAAGCACCTGGGGGTTTAACGTGGCATCCAAACGCAGCACAAACATGACTATTCCAGATTTAGATGAACGGCTTCACACGTACCCCCACCTTCCCACAACGCAGATGCAAATCCTTCTCGCAGCTCATTGAAGCCACGGCACCTCCACGAGATAACGTCTCCTCCCAGACCCCCCAAGCCAGGTGTAAACCCCCGAGCCAGCACCTGTCCCCCTGCTACGGCCTGCCCGGGCAACCAGTGGCAATAACCTTGCTGTGCCTCTTCCTCACATAGTAACTCCATGCACAGGTGACACACAAGGGATAAAAAATGTCTGGGTACATTGGAGACAGGTATCACAGCCTCGGGCATCAGAGGTTTGCACAAGACTTTGATTTTCCAGCTAAGCCTCCGCACGGCAGCGCAGCGAGGGAGACCACGCCGGGTACCAGCATGTGCCCGGGGCTGGACGTACCCATCAGAGTGTCCGTCCCGCTGATCGGGGGCGTGTGGCTGGAGACACCGTACGGCGTGGAGGCAGAGGAAAAGCCAGACACGGAGGGGAGTCCACCATTAACCTCTCCTGAATGAAGCTGGTAGTTCTGGCAAAGAAGGGAAGGAGAAGGGTGAAAGGTGTCCTCAAAAGGTGGCCGGGCTTTGGTGCCCAGGCCAGGACCCAGGTCCTCCCTCTCGGCAGCTGCCCCAAGCCGACGGCTATGGGACGAGGTGACACGTGGCCACCTGCCGAGCGGACCCCCAGCCCACCCACAGGGCAGCGCGGTACCATGCGTTCGTGCTGATGTAAACTGTTGAAGCCGCCGGACTGCGGGAGCGGGGAGGAGGAGCTGCCCAGCATGGCCCCGTAACTCGACTGGCTCATGGCACCCGCGGAACTCCACAGGTCTGGCGAGTTGTGGAGCCCATCTGGAAGGAAAACCAGAGCTGAGCAGGGCAGAGATGCTGGCGTGAGTCCCACCGCCCACACGGGGACGAGTCAGCCCAGGCTGAGGGGCTGCGTCCGTCCCCACCACGTCCTGCCTACGCCGGGCATCACCTGCTGAACAAACCAGAGCCATTTCAAGGCTGCTTCGTGCCTCACGCACCCCTGCCCCAACCTGCCTCCCCCTCACGTGCTGTGCAATTCCTCCCATCACCCGTAACGGGCCAGGTACCCCCTGCTCCAGCCAGCTTGGAGGATGCCAGGGTGGTGCCAATAACTCACCTGCCATATAAAAGGCTCCGGGATACACGGTGCTGGGAGGTTTCGAGGGAGTATATCCAGCTGGATCCCTGCTGTAGTCATCACCTGAGTTGGATGGATACACCTGTGGGGCAGGAAAGGGGGTGAAGACCTTGACCACCCCACGGCCTCCCATCCTCCCCCATGGGTCACCCCACCCCGTGCGGCTTCGCTTTTATTCATCGTGGCAGATGACAGAGTCGGTCCCACAGCAAAAGGGGGGTGTGGGGGGAACCAGAGCAGCTGAGCTGAAGTCGGGGCGGCGGAAACGAACGGCACAGCTCCGCCAGAGAGCGGCGCAGGGGAAGGGGGCACAGCGCGGACCCCCGCAGCCCCCTCCCGCAGGAGACGCCGGCGCCAGCAGAGAGTCTCAACTCGCTGCTCTAGTTCCTTTTTCTGCGGTTGTAACTCTTCCTGGGTAACCACAAGAGCCATCGTTTCTGGGTGCCAACCCCGCGCCCTCGGGCACGGGGCTGAGCGGCAGCGATGGGGACCGGCGAGGATTTGGGAGGTGCCAACGCTGCCGAACGCCGGCTGCGGCACCGGGACTGCAGCAGCCGCTCCTGAGCACGGCCCCTGCTCAAACCCTCCGTGGAAACCAGCCTGTCCTGCTCGAGGGGAAACTGAGGCACGGGGGAAGCCGAGGGCCGGGCAGACCCTCAAAAGGGGTGTCACAGGGAAGGGGACAGCTCTCGGCCAGATTTCTGCAGCACTGTACAGCTACAATATTTAACGGCATGTTAAGCAAAAGAAAAGGCTTTTTCTTCGCTTTGCTTTTCTTCTGAATTAACCAAACCCACCCCAGAAAGCCCTTACAGAAAATCACCCTGTGCCAGCACAAAAACATACTTTTTTTTTTTCTTTAAAGCAGAAATTAATCACGCAAAGAAACCGAAATGCCACTCAAAATTACGTGAGAACCTTTGTCGCAGCCTATTTTCACCCCCATTGATTCATTCTGAAACTGCTAATTTTTTTTTAATTTTTTTTTTTTTAAAATACACACGAAAGCAGAGGTGGGTGCAGGGGCTGGCCGGGCACGCTCGGCCAGCTCCGCCTGGAAGCCACAGCTTTCTTTGGAAAGGAAACCTGCCCTGAGTTTCTCTTCCCCCACACCCAGCCAGCTCCTCCGACCCCAGCATTACGGGGCAAAGTCGTTCTCCAGTTCTGTAACTGGTCAGAACACCAAAAATTTATTTATTTTTTTATTTATTTTTAGTGGAGGAACAGAAAATAGAGGTCTTTTCATTAAAAAAAAAAAGCTCTGAAAAGTACTAGTGATCACACTTAAAATATTTTGCTTCATTTTCCCCTGGCAATCCAGGTTCTTGCTCCCCTTGAAGTTGGGGAGAGGGGTCAGAGCCCCAGGGGCAGCCCTGACCCCTCGCCACCCATCGGCTCTCGGGCAGCGACGGACCCCGTGGGGTGACACGGAGCCAAAAGCAACTTGCGGGCACCAGCGCTTGGGGAATGCATAAAGTAAAGCAAAAGTAGAAACAAAAATTAAATAAAAGAGAGGGGGAAGGGAAAAACCTGACGGACGCTGGCAGCTGCCCTCCGTCCCTCGCTCAAAGAAGGAAATTCCCGGCGTGGCATCGCGGGACGGCGTCGGGGCGAAGCGGGCGCGCGGAGTCGCGGGCGGGCAGGGGAGAGCGGGGGAACGGAGGAGGCCGCGAAGAACAAGAATCCAGTAAATTGACTTTTGCCTATAATTTGATTAAATAGCGGGAGCCGGGCCGGGGAATCGAGCGAAGCACGTCTAATAGCCCCGCGCCATCTGCCAGCGGCTGGCACCCGGCCAGCGCGCCAGGCAGCTGCACGGCAGCGGGGTGGGGAGGTGGGGGGGGGGGTGCCGTGGCGAGCTGCAACATCCATTTCCTAAATCCAGGGCGAAAAGAAGAATAAAATAACGGGGATGAGCCGACCAGGGTTGCAAAGCAGCGGGGAGTTCGCCTCGCTGCGTATCCGCCCCGCTCCGCCGTTCCCAACCCCTCCGTCTCCCGTTGGGTGCCGGGGGGCTGCGTTTTCACCGAAAATTTCACGAAATCTTTCGTTCCCTCGCTGAGCACAGAGGAGGCTGTGAAAAGCCAACTCGGAATTCCGAGCGCCGGCCAAGCAAGGAGCACCCCGGTCCCGCCGCGCACGGGGGAAGCGGCTGAGCCCGCGGCCGCCGGCCAAGCGCCGCAGGAAACGGTAAATCAGCGCCAGGTCCCAGTTCCCGGCGCTCGCGCCAGCGGCCCCAGTGGCCCCGGGGACCCCCAGGTGAGGTCATTTCCTCCGGTTCAAATTGCCAGCATGGCGAGAGCCGCCTGCAGAGCCTCAGCGCTGCGATTCGCAGAGTTTTGTGGGGTTGGGTGGGTTTTTGTGGTTGTTTTTTTTTTTTTTTCCCCCCCTCCCGTCCCTGTTTTTCTCGCTTGAACACACGAACTGGGGTGGGACTTCAGGCGGAGTGACCAGACTGCGAACTGGAAGGCTAAACCAGTTCCCAGCCGCTGCACTCGCTGCAGCAACAAAATCCTGGAGGAACCAACCCACTTGCAACAAAATCTCTCCCCAGTTTGCTCCGGTAAAGCTGGTTGATGTGCGGTGGGGGCTCGGGGGGGCCTCATCCAGCCACGGGTGCTGTGCCTGGACATGGCAGCCCGCGGGTGAGCACAGCTGCTGCTTTCCAGCTCCGCGTCGCAGGGAGGCTACACGGGGCTGCGTGCTCCGAGGGCAGCCCCAGCACGTGCCGCTGCCCCGGCCCGGCACCTATTTCACAAGAACTAAGCCCAAGAGGCTGGGGGTCACAAGCACCAGTCCCTCTGTGCCCAAACGGTCCCTCTGTGCCCAAATGGTCCCTCTGTGCCAAATCTGGTCCCTCTGTGCCCAAACAGTTCCTCTGTGCCCAAATGGTCCCTCTGTGCCAAATCTGGTCCCTCTGTGTCCAAACAGTCCCTCTGTGCCCAAATAGTCCCTCTGTGCCAAATCTGGTCCCTCTGTGCCCAACCTGGTCCCTCTGTGCCCAAATAGTCCCTCTGTGCCAAATCTGGTCCCTCTGTGCCCAAATGGTCCCTCTGTGCCAAATCTGGTCCCTCTGTGCCCAACCTGGTCCCTCTGTGCCCAAACGGTCCCTCTGTGCCCAAATGGTCCCTCTGTGCCCAACCTGGTCCCTCTGTGCCCAAACAGTCCCTCTGTGCCCAACCTGGTCCCTCTGTGACCAGATGGTCCCTCTGTGCCAAATCTGGTCCCTCTGTGCCCAACCTGGTCCCTCTGTGCCAAACCTGGTCTCTCTGTGCCCAAATGGTCCCTCTGTGCCCAACCTGGTCCCTCTGTGCCCAAACCGTCCCTCTGTGCCCGACTCGCCCGGCATCGCCTTTCACATCCCTCTTTTACCCATCTCACGCTGCCAATGCCTCTTGGTGCCTTTGGCAGAATCGCTCCCTTTTCAGCCACCCGCAACTATTCCGGCCGCTGACCTCTCCCAAGTTTTCCAAGCAGCTCGGGAATTGCAGATTAAAGCACTTTTTCTTTTAGCAAGATGCTGATTAACCTATTTATTTTGCGCGGGGTCCAGTGATAACACGGGGTGGGCTCCCGCGCAGGCGAGTCAGACAAGAAAGAGCCTTTGATCCGTCGCCTTTGAGCCCGGCAGCTCCTTTTGCTCCACGTTTCTCTCGCCACCTCGGTGCCCGTTTCCCTCCCCTGGGTGTGGAAGTTCAAAAACAAACCCAAAACCGGAGCCCAGGGCAAAGGGAGGGCAACAGGAAAGAGGCAGCACCGGCCCATACGGCAAAAAGCGGAGCTTTGCGGTCGAGGGGCAGCCGAGGCGACAGCCAAGAGCTTTTTGGGCTGGAAAAGCTCCGGGCTCGGGCGCAGGGAAAGAGTTTTGGCAAAGAGGGAATGGTGATTCCTGTGGGAATCGGGGCTGCGACGGGCAGCACCTCCTGCCACCTTTGAAATCCGAGGCCAATAAAGGGCCATTTGTCGGGAGCGCCGTTTTCCCCGTGCGTCGCCTCCAAATTTCACACGGAAACTCGACACGGTGACGCGGATTCTGCTTCCAGCAGGTTTTCCCTGATAAAACACAGACTCCTGCAGCAACTCGGCACCGTCGACCGGAGCTGATTGTGCAAGACACGAGTCCGCAGGACCCCACCAACACCGTGCCAGCAGCCCCTCGGTGCCTTCCTCCCCCTCCATCCTCCCGACGGCAGCAGCAGCTCGGGGCCGTTTCTGAAGGCAGAGCCCAGGGCGGAGGTTCCGGACTGAGCTTCGAACACCACACCATGAGATCTCCCCCACGAGCCGCCGCACACGCGTGTTCCCTGCGGAACAGGTGCCAGCTTCACGGCTCCGCACCCGCTCCAGCAGCGCCAGCCTGGGCTCCCATCGCCCGCAGGACAGAGCCTGCCCGTCCCCCCGCCAGCACGCAAACGCTCCGGCGAGGACCGCGGCCCCACCGCCGCACAGCCAGACAGCTCCCATATTCCTGCAGGAACCTTCCAGCCCGCTCAATTAGCTTTCCTGGAGATCCCATTACTCCCAGCCACAAAGCCATGGTTCAGTTTATTCCCCCGGAACAGCCGCGGGAGCACGGCGAGCGTATTCCTTTCTTATAAGAGCGCGGGCAGCGCGCACACCTGGAGCAGCCCCAGCTGCCCGCCCGCCTTACAACCACTTTGGTTTCCCCTCTGGAGCGAAATCCGATCGCTCCGAATATTACATTTCACTCAGGCACTTGTGACATAACGTCAAACAGATGAGAGCCAGCCAGGGCAGCAGGAGAAGGGCTCCGGGCTCCGGCCACGGGAGCATTGTGGTTCCTTCTCCCCACTTAGTGCCCCAGAACCACAGCCTCCCAGCGCTTCTCCTTCTCTCCTACGTAGGAAGCTGTAGCTGGGAAAACTCTTCCCCATCCTGCTAAAATCCAACCCTTTGATGTCTGGGGTAGCTGGACCCGTAGTGCTGGCAGCTCTCTCGGTAAAGGGAGCAGGGACACCCAGGAGATGGGGGAATGGGGAAGAGATACTTGCAGGGAAAACGCTCCTGCCACTTACCGAGGAAGGGAGTCCAGGAGGCACCTTCCGAACCTTTTTGGGCTGTCCATCTAGTTAAAAGAAAAGAAGAAAGGATCTAAATTTTGAATCACAGAATCATGAAATGGAAGGGACCTTCAAGATCATCTAATTCCAACCCCCTGCCATGGGCAGGGACACCTTCCACTACACCAGGTTGCTCAAAGCCCCATCCAACCTGGCCTTGAACACTGCCAGGGATGGGGCAGCCACAGCTTCTCTGGGCAACCTGCTCCAGTGCCTCAGCACCCTCAGTGTAAAAAATTTCTTCCTTAGATCCCATCAAAATCTCCCCTTTCAGTTTAAAGCCATTGCCCCGTGTCCCATTACTGCACACCCTTGTCCAAAGCCCCTCTCCAGCTTTCCTGTAGGGGCTTAGCAGGAGGGAAAACGAGAAGCTACAGCTAAAAGTCACCAAGGATGGAAGATGCAGGTACAAATAGGGCTCAGATCCTAAATGCCCTGTAGCCAAGGATGCACCAATAACGAAAATGGCTGAGAATGAACCTCTCCTCCTCATCTGTACCCTTCGAGGGTGGGTTTCACCCACACATGGAGTTCACGGGGCAGAGGTGCTCACCGGGCTGCACTCGCTCTTTGGAAGGGACTGAGCCCATAAATAACCCCTCGTTGGGTTGGGGTCTTTTCTGAAACAATCTAATTTCAAGTGGGTTTGTGGAGAGAGGATGCAGAAAGAGAACAAATGGACGGATGGGGTTGTATTTTCATGTGCTCCTTATACAGTAAGATACTTGGGAAAGCTTCTCCGCTGCCCTCCTGCCAGTCTCTCCCCAGCCCATCTCTCCAAGTCCAGCTCCGAGCGGGGAGGACAGTGTCCTGGGGGACGGGTGGCAATTCAGGAAGGCGGCGGGGGGGAAACATCCAGGGGATTGGCTCAAGGGGAAGCACTGGTTCAAAGTTTGAGGGTTTTTTTTTTTAGTTCATAATTAAGGAAAGCCCCAGCTAGGGGGGGTGCAGGATGCTGACACAGCAAGTCTGCCAAGCCAGGGACCCCGCCGGATTGTAGCTCAGGAGGAGAAATTCATCACGCAGAACGACCCGATGCATAAGAATCATTTTCCGGGCCGGCAACATAACCTAGCAACGTTTTAAAGCGGTGACATCAAAGTGGATGCCTTTCTCTGAAAAGCACTGGAAAAAAATACACGTAACACTGGGTCACTTCTGGTTTCGTTTGTTGGGGAAAGCCCAAAATAGCAGCAAGAAAGTGACTTCGGAGGGTGTGGGGGGAACTATGACAAGACACACGAGTCGCAGAGAACTGGGGCTTGTCTTCACTTGGAACTCAAATTCACACCCGACCTCGGCTTTTGTTAAAAGCAAAATGGCTTATTCCCAGGTACATCCAGACGTGGGCAACTCCCGCTCCGGAACACGGAGGCAGGCAGGTGGGCAGGCAGAGGTGCTGCAGCGACACCGCTGTGTCCCAGGGCACAGCTCCCACGGCCCGGCACAGCGCCCGGACCTCACGCCGCTTCCTAACGACTCATTCCTGGCAGTCCCGTTTGCCTGCAGCAGGACCGGGCTCCAGGGGGGGCCACCAGCCGTAAAAACAGCCTCGGAGGCGGCCCAAGGTGCTCCAGGAACAACTACTGATGTGCAGCATGGCTGGAGGTGTTTTTAGAAGAACATCAAGCCATTTGCTTCTGTCACCTAATCTGCCATTTTCCAGAAAGAAGGAAATTCTACATGACTGAGTCCAAACCCCTTTTTTTAAAAGGTGATCTTCCAGCACCTTCCAGTGCCTAAAGGGGCTACAGGAAAGCTGGAGAGGGGCTTTGGACAAGGGTGTGGAGTGACAGGACACGGGGCAATGGCTTTAAACTGAAAGAGGGGAGATTTCAATGGGATCTAAGGGAGAAATTTTTCACTGTGAGGGTGCTGAGGCACTGGAGCAGGTTGCCCAGAGAAGCTGTGGCTGCCCCATCCCTGGCAGTGTTCAAGGCCAGGTTGGATGAGGCTTTGGGCAACCTGGTGTAGTGGAAGGTGTCCCTGCCCATGGCAGGGGAGCTGGAACTAGATGATCTTGAAGGTCCCTTCCAACCCAAACCATTCTGTGATTCTGTGATTCTATATATATTTTTATTTTTTTTTCCCCCACCCCAAAAGCAAATGCCAAATTCACACCATGTGCACACATGGCAACACCAGTGTTTTCATTCCTGAAGGCAGATCCAACACAGGCACCCACCCAGTCGACAGCCCCTGTGGCTGCGTGTCCAAGCTGCCGGACAAACCGGAGCGGTGGCACCCAAGGGTGACCCGAAGCAACTCACCTATGTTGCTCTCAGCACCTCTTCTGCGAGGATTGTTGGGGTAAGAAAAATACTGAGACCCCCCTTTCACCCCGGTGGGGGAAAGCGTGCTCGGACTCGCGATTCCCATTTCGCTGGGCAGGAAACCAGTCTGCAAACAAGGAGACAGAAAAGTCCTTCCATGTAATTACACTGGAAAACCACCACGCTCGCTGGGAGAGAACAGAGCTGCCTTGAGCTGCCTGTGCACAAATTCAGCTGAGAGGGAGAAAAAGAAAAAAAAAAAGACAAGCCAAAGGACCAGAAGGAAAAAATCAAACATGTAAATACGGGGGTAGCTATAGGGGAATATACGTGCAATAAAAAAAGGGTCTTTCAAGCTGGATCCCAGCAAGGAAGCTCTCTACAAACCGAGGATGCAAACTAGCCGGTGGCATCACGGGGAGCATCCCGATCCCACGAGGGCAGGACGGGACCCGCCGCCGGTTTTATTGGCCAGCCTGCCGAGGGCAAGGAGGCGAGAGCTGGGCCAAGGGGCTCGTTGGGCAGCGCTGCCCGCCTGCCTTGCCAGCCTGCCCGCACCGCCACTGCAGCAGGAGCGTCTGCAGGAGGTGGCGAGCTCTGCCCACGCCGTGGCTAACGGACTGACTCGGGAGAAAACTCTTCCCTCACCGCCTCCGAGGTTTTACAGCAAGTTTTTGATGTGATCAGTGCTTCGGTGCCCGCGGGGGACGCATCCGATGGGCGCAGCATCCTCAAAAGGCACATCCGACCCAACGGCCCCACGATGCCATCGGGGACCCGGCCGAGGCAGAGGACAGACCCAGCGCTCACCCACCAGCAAAGCCAGGAGCTCTCTCCAACATTCCTAAACCGACTGCAACAACAGCACAGGTCACGCAGCCAGATGCCCATCTGCCCGTGCCCCAGCCCACAGTGCCAGCACTGACGGTTTCTCTCCTGTGCCCAGCGTGGCGCAGCCGGACTCATCGCAGACGATGCTACAGAGCTGCGACGCTCCTGCTGGGGGTGGTTTTCTCTTGCATTTTATCAGGGAAAAGGCAAATCCCTCTTTCTAAAAAGAGGAAAACTCCTCCCTTGTGTTTATCCCAGCTGACCTTGGGCACGCTGGGAAGTGGCGCGGAGCCGGTGCCCAGGGCGCTCGCTGGCTCCCAGGACAGAGCAAGCACGCCGTCACTTGCAGGAGCGCACCCGCTGGCACTGCCCCTTTCCCCTCAGGAGAAAGTTAAATGTATTTACGTGGAATTTAAGAGGGCTGGGACCTTTAAGCAACAAAAGTTTAGCTTTGACCCATCTTCTGAGGGTAACACGTTGAAAAAAAGGAGGATTTCAGGCTTTGGAGAAACTGGAAAAGCAAAACCCACTGCTTTAAAAGTCTGTCTCCTCCAGAAAAGGGTTGGGGAGGGAAAGAGGAGCTCGTGTATTCACAGCTGGTGAAATTCCTGCAATCTGTTCCACCGGTCATATTACCTTTGCTCTGAAACTGCTACGCGCCGCGGAGCAGCACGGCCAAGAAAAGCGCGCGGCACAGCACCCCGAAGGAGCTGCCAGAGCTGCCCCGCTCCTCTAATGCAGAGGCATTGAGATTTTAAGGCAATTCCCCCGAGAAAAGGGATTTTCTGCCACTTCCCTCTCCCTGGGGATACCTCCAGGGGTGGTTAAAGGTTAAACGAGGGGGGAGCTGCAGCTCTGCCATGGAGAAGGGCTTTAACGTGTTCCCCATCCAGTGCATCTGCCACCCGGCAATTTTCCGGTGCTTTTCAGAAAGAAAAAAACCCCAAACAGGTCAACCTGCCCCCAAAACCGGAGCCAGAAGCAACAACTGTTCTGGGGGCACGGCAAGCGCGCAGACGGCCCCGCTCGCCTCCCACCCCCCTGCACAAGAGGGGTTTTGTCTCCCCTCCACATCAAACGGGCTCCCGCGATGCCACCCGATCCGCACCCGCGCCAGGGCCTCTCCCGCCCCGCGGCACCATTTGCCCACCCCGTTTCTGTTACCTTATATCTCCCCCCTCCCTCCACGAAACCCCGGCAAAACCGTAACATTAAAAAGCCAGGCTTGGCATCCGGCCCGTTTTTATTTTAGCAGCTTCAGTGGTAAATTAAATCCACTCTGGCACAGGCAGCCAGCACAGCTGTTTCAGCAAAGGAAACATCCTCAGTTCAGAGAGAAGAGGAAATTATGACAATTTGTGTAAAATTAAAACATGTAATATGTGTGCGTGTACACGGAGAAAATCAAAGGCTGTCCGGCCAAAGGCTGCTCCCTCGAATAAAATGGTGAGATTGTTTCCCCAGGGCCACGCTCGGGCACTGACGGGGCACTTGCAGCAACACATCAAAGCGGAGGTGCTCGCTGCTTCCCGAAAAATTATTTCGGGATGCAAGCGGCAGCAGGCTGGATCATCTCAGGGCCGGTCGACTGCGTTCCTGGGCTCTGATTTATGTCTGTGGTATTCCCCACGGGAAGCAAAGTTTTCCCCCTGGCACAGCCCCTGGTGCTCCGTCCCGCTGGGGTTCACCCGGGGTGAGCCACCAAGGCCGGGGGTTTGCCGCAAGAAGCAGCTCTCCCCACGCTGTGTCCCTCCTGCATCGTGGAGACGAGCATCTGCTGCAGGTCCTGCGTCGACGGACCCACCGTAAAACCAAAACGTCGCCCGGTGCCCACCGGAACGATGCTACGACGGCTCAGAACCCGTCTCGCAGACTCTTCCTCCCCGTAACTGGCGAGCGGGGGGACATGGGGATGCTGGTGGGGGTACGGGGGGATGAGGGCGTGCAGCACCGGGCATGGTGCTTGGAGGGAAGGTGGGAAGCCCACAGCAGGCAGCTGGAGGCAGAAGGTGCCTCCTGGTGCCCATCTCTGCCTACGCCCCTGTCCCAGGGAAAGGTGTTGCTTGGATCCAGCTCATGGAAACTCCCTCTGAGGGCAGCGCTGGCCGGGTCGTAGCTGATTAAATACAAATCAGCCCGAAACAGGATTAACGAGAACAAACTAAGTGAGCTTGGAGAGGTTTTGAAAAGAACTGAGAAGCTGCTACAACCCCATTTTCTAAACTTTTCGACAACTCTTCTGAGCCACCAAGGCACACCCAGACAAACCCCTGACGCTCAACAGCCGTTTCTGAGCAGGGCAGAAGTTTCCCAGGGCCTCGTGCAGAGAGGTGAGCCCCAAACCGCCCGGCTCCTTTCACCCCCAGGCTCTCACTCCTGGAAACTCAGCCCCAAAACAAAGAAAAAAAAAAAAATCTCAGTGCGTTTTATCGTTACCTGGGTTAGTCCTGGCACCCCCGTGTCTCTTCCGAACGTGGAGTACGAGGCTCTTTCACTGCTTTTCCCTACAGTGGAGAAAAGACAAGACATTTGCTGTAAGAGGGAAGGGGAGGTTCTCGTAATGTGTCTGCAGAGCCGACGGCCCCGTCATCGCCTGCTGCCAAACCAGGAGCTTTTTCAAGTTCACGGACAGCAGCGCTCGGCCGGTCCGTGCACGGCGAAACCCGGAACTGGCAGCGACGCAGGGATGTGCCTGCGGCTGCGGAAACTGGCGGTGTCAGAGCAGAGCGGATAAAAAAAAAAACCCTCCAGACATATTAAACAAAAAAAAATCAAAGAGCTGAATTTGGCAGAGGCAGTGACAGAGCAAAACGAAAGGCAGGCACGAGCGAGCAGACTCTGCGGGCGCTTTCCAGACAATAGGAAACACAATTCCAGCCGCACCGAGCAGCACCGCGCGGAGCTCAGCTCCGTCTCCTTACGGCGCAGGGATCACCCGCTTCCCCTTTCCCGGTGGAGATTCCACTTCCCAAAAACCCATCCAGATCTAACAAGCAGGCATTTAATAGAGAAGTGTTTCCTTCTTTTCCAAGCCCCCTCCATTAGGTCCCCCCCTGCTGCGGGGCTCCTCGCAGCCGGAGCATCCGGAGCATCGCTGCCCGCTGGGATGCTGCACGGACCAGGATGCTGCACGGAGCAGCCCCGGGTGAGCCGAGCCCACGTGCCCCGGCGCTGCCGAGTGAACTTTAGCACCCAGCGACGGCTTTTATCAAACATGCTCGAACCTCACCCTGCCCACACGCTGCTGAAAATAGTGTTTTCAAGGAGGGGGGGGGGGCGGGGGGGAGAGAAAAAAAGAAACCCAACGCACATGGTGAAATGTTTCCGTTCCTTGCAGTCTCTTCCCTTGCAGTCAATGCCCCAGAGCACACCGTGGCCCCCGGCAAGCAGCACCCATGGGTGCCAGGGCAGGGTCACAGCCCCAGGGAAGAATCCCAGGTCAAGGAGAAAGGGAAAAGCTCAACCCTGTGCCCAGGGCAGCCAGTACAACAGTCTGCTCTGGGGTTTCTCCTGCACCCAAAGCAAAATCAGACATTTTTTTAGTGGGGAACAGCCACTTTTTCATAAAAAAAAACAAAAACAAAAAACCTGGACTGAAAATATACAAGGATTTTTTTCCCTGCTGTTAATTACAGCCTGTTAATGGTGCCACCAGGGAAAAGGGGAAACGGGAAATGATGATCAAAAAGGCTTTGAAGCCGGAGCCGGACAGCCCCGCTCTGGCAGCTGCCCCATGCCCGGGCAGGGGACTCTGCCCGCGCTGTGGCCAGGCAGCATGGGGCTCTGCCAGACCCTCCTCCTGCAAAAGCCCTTCCCCAAAAAGAGCCGATCGCATCCCGCCTCCGCTCTGGCTTCGTAAGCAAAATTGGGAGGGGGAGGATTTTGCCAATCTGCTTAACCCAAAGACATCACCGCAGGGTAACGCACCGGGGCTGCATTCCGGCCAGCCCGCAGCTCCGCACCCGGTTAAGGGGTTTTGGGGAGCAGACGAAGGGTGGGGGGAGCAAATTTCCCCAAACCAGCCGCCCTGAAGCGCAGGGCAGAAGCTGGGAAGAGAGAGGACAACCTCGGCGTGGGAGCCCTGAGCTCAATCCCTAATTTCAGAGTGGGTTTCCCCAGTACAACCCCCAAACCCAAGACTCCCCGCTTCCCGACGGTGCTGGGGGTCCTGGCGCGGCACACCAGCGTCCCGCCACCCCTCGCCTCCGGCGACAGCCAGGCACGCCGGGCACCGCTGCCGCTTCGTTTCAGAGGCTTAACCATTAAGTAAACAAAGGTCGAAATGTCAGAGGCCGGATCTCCTAAATGACCTAATTTTTAAAAGAGCTTAGCGGCTCCATTTTGCCGCAGCGCCGGCGAACGCGACACAAATAACTCAACAGGTTGTGGCATCTGGCGGGTGGCGATTACTCCTAAACCAGAGGAAAACCAGGGTAATGCCACGCTGGTCTATCTGGTCAGCAATGGCCAAAGCCTCCCGTCCGATGCCGTGCCGCTGTTTCCATGTGCGGCCAGAGCGGAGATGCGCTGAGCCAAACGCCTCTGCTGCCACCGGCGAACCGCGGGGCTCTTGGCACGCGTGCGGGAACACGAAGGACAGTGACCCGGTGCCAGCTCCGCACCGTGCTGCTCCAAACCCCGCTGCCTTCACCTGATGGTTGGTCTTTCACGTCTCGCTCCGTTCCCATACGACAGCGAGTGTGACCGGTACCGGCAATCTGCTGTACGCTTGGATCAGCGGGTGTAATGTGGATGGAAAAGGACTTGGAGGTGCTGGTTGATGAGAAGCTCAACATGAGCCGGCACCGTGCGCTGGCAGCCAGAAAGCCAACCGTGTCCTGGGCTGCATCCAGAGCAGCGTGGGCAGCAGGGCGAGGGAGGGGATTCTGCCCCTCTGCTCTGCTCTCCTGAGACCCCCTGCAGTGCTGCCTTCAGCTCTGGGGTCCCCAACAGCAGAAGGACATGGAGCTGTTGGAGCGGGGCCAGAGGAGGTCACGGAGATGCTCCAAGGGCTGGAGCACCTCTGCTCTGGAGACAGGCTGGGAGAGATGGGGCTGTTCAGCCTGGAGAAGAGAAGGCTCCGGGGAGACCTTCCAGCACCTTCCAGCACCTAAAGGGGCTACAGGAAAGCTGGAGAGGGGCTTTGGACAAGGGTGTGTGGCGACAAGACACAGGGCAATGGCTTTAAACTGAAAGAGGGGAGATTTCGATGGGATCTAAGGAAGAAATTTTTCACTGTGAGGGTGCTGAGGCACTGGTGCAGGTTGCCCAGAGAAGTTGTGGCTGCCCCATCCCTGGCAGTGTTCAAGGCCAGGTTGGATGAGGCTTTGGGCAACCTGGTGCAGTGGAAGGTGTCCCTGCCCATGGCAGGGGGGTTGGAACTGGATGATGTCTGAGATCCCTTCCAACCCAAACCATTCCATGATCCTATGGAAGTTGGGAAAGGGAGGGCAGCCCCTCTGGTTAGCTCTGGTACCCTCCTTCGTCATCACATAAAAGAGAAAAAACCCAGCAAAAATCTCGGCAGTAGACATTTTACATTTAATTGCCTGGGAAAACAAGGCAGAAGGAAGAACGGCAAACTTCCCTGGATTGAAGTTTGAAATAAAGTAGCCAATTGAAATAAAGCCCACGAGTTGGGCAAGGAAAAAGCCGAAACCACCAGCAGAAGGTGCTGTTTCTGCTGCCAGGGAGATGCCAACCAGCATATGCAGCAAATCTGGCTGTGCCGGGACTCGCCTCAGTCGCCCCTTTGCAGCCACAGCCCAGTGGGACCGACCCCAGAAGGCAGCGACACACTGGGACCGCGGCGAGGACCGGGACGGAGGCAGGTCTTGGCAGAAAACGCCAGGAACCTCCCCAAATGCCATCTCGCTCCTGACCAAATGACTGAAATCTGCGGATGGGTGTTTAAGCGGAAAAATAAAATAAAATTAAAAATCAGATGATGCTGGGAATAAACCCCTTGAATGGGGAAGGGGTTTCCTTTGGAAATCCGATCAGTTGGCTTTACCTCTGGAAATTTTAGCATGCAGAGGCAAAGCACGGCGGAGGGCACCTTGAGCAAGGTGCATCCAGAAACTGGCTGGGAGCGTTTGGTATTCCCAGCTCCTCACGGCACTGCGTCGCTGCGAGTCCTGGCATCCCCCTCCTGCCTCTGCCACCCCCGCCAGCCCTTACCCTGCCCGTCGCCTGCCCACGCTGCCTCCAGCCCCGCTCAGTAAGCCTTTCCCCAACCTCTCTCCTCTCCCCAGTGTGTTCCCTCTTGCAGGATCCGGCTGTGCCGGGCTCGGACGAAGCCTCCTCCAGGTCTGCCATCACCCGGGACTTCTGCAGAGAAACTCCAGGGCCCTGTTTGCGCCCTCTCCTCCCGAGGGCAGATTTGGTCCCAGGGTTTGGCGTCGGTGCCCGGGACCGCAGCAGCATCTCACCTTAAGTAAACTTGTGGTTTTGCTGGTTCTCTCCCCAAGACGAGCCCCGCTCACCGATACGTACAAATAAGCCATGGAAAGGGGATTTGGTGCTGCCCACGGGTTTGGCCCGTCCCTGCCAGTAGGAAGGCAGACGTTTTGCCCATCCACCCGCAGGGAAGTCACACCGTGCCCCCGCATCACCCCGTCCCCGCAAGCCGAAATCCGGTGCAGCCCCCAGTGTCCACTATCCCACCTCTCCCCAGTCCCGTGCCAGTAATTCCATTAGAGTTACAGCCTAGGGAAAAAGGGGAGGAAAAACACTGCCAGGGATTAAAGGAGGGGAGAAAACCAAAATGTTAAAAAACCAGGAGTAGCAACAAACCCCATCCGTGGGCAGATTAAAACCATTGTCCAGGAAGAACTCAATCCACAACAGCTCACAATGCACACAAGATTAGAAATACTCCTCTGAAAAGAAGCTAATTACTAGAAATAATTACTAGAAAGAAATCTGTTATGGCTTATCAGTTTCCCTGCTGTTTGAGCAATCCCCCCCCACGCCCGCGCTGAAGATGAATGGCAAAAGAGTGGCAGATTTTGAAGATCAGTGATGTAAAACAAACAGAAAAGATCTCCTCGCACTCTGGGACAAGCCAGTTGGTTGCCAGGCTGTGTCCTGGCACCGCTCCCAGGTAGGCAGGGATGGCACCCATCACCTCTCCCACCCGAGGCTGGATGCTCAGAGCTCGCCAGGACATCACCCATCCTCCGGAGAGCAGCACCGAGGGCTCAAAGCTTGAAAACTTGGAGGAGGGAGTGGTGGAGCTCGCAGGCATTGCTACTGAGGAACAGAAATCAGTCTTTGTCCTTTCAAAGTATGCTACGTGAATTCAAACTGGTTTGGGACTAGATTCAAACTGGTTTTGGTCCTGTGATCTGCAGGATCATCATCCCAAGACCAGGCTGGACCAGGGCTGCCCATAGATGAGCAGGGAGGTAACTGTCCCTCCAGCCACCAGCGCTGGAGCTTCCCGCTGCCGGGATTGCTGCCTGCTCGCAGGGAACGACTGGCACGCCCTCCTTCTGGGATTAAATCCATCCAGCACTTTGCCCCAGAGCTTTGTGCTCCCCCAGCGTGGGCTGGTGAAGCATCTTCCTCCTCCTCAGGAGCTGAGCAGCCCCCTCCGCACCACGCCTGGGAGGGGGACCCTGGGTGGGGGACGAGGGTGCAGGCTGGGTGATGGCACAAGGACCATCTAGGAAGAAATCTGGACCAAAAAAAAGCAGTTGCACATCCCGCTGCTCCTTTATCCAAACGGCTGCTGCACCCTGCGGGTCCCAACTCTCTCTCCTCACCCCCACGGCTCGTGTCGGAGCAGTTTGTGAGTGACGAGACGGCTCCCGCGGGAAGGGGGAGCACCCGAGTGCACCCCCGCTCCGAATCCCGCACACCCCGGCCCCAAAACGCCCTCAGGAGCACGTGAAGTCTCCCCCCACAAAAAGACACAACTGATGCTTCAAAGCCGGGGCTGGCAGGAGGTCCCCAGCCCAACAAAGGCTGGCGAGCGCGGAGCCTTTTTCCATTCACCGGATGCACGTGGAAAATAGAGCCACAGAATCAGTTTAGCTCCGTTTTTCCAACAAGTGAGTGTTGGAAACCTTCCCTGGGCTGCGGGAAGGGCGCTCGGTGTCCGGTGTGTGTGTGTTGGAGGATAAGGAGATTTCGATGGGATCTAAGGAAGAAATTGTTCCCTCTGAGGACGGTGAGGCACTGGAGCAGGTTGCCCAGAGAAGCTGTGGCTGCCCCATCCCTGGCAGTGTTCAAGGCCAGGTTGGATGGGGCTTTGGGCAACCTGGTGTAGTGGAGGGTGTCCCTGCCCATGGCAGGGGCGTTGGAACTAGATGATCTTGAAGGTCCCTTCCAACCCAAACCATTCCATGGTTCTATGATAATCTCATGCACCTTTTGTCCACCTCGTACCACTGGCCATGTCCATCCTAATCTGCTCCTTCCATCTCCTCACATTTTAAAATTCATGGGTTCCCCTCCAATGCCCCAGGAGCACCAGCTTGCCCAGCCCGCTGCCCCTGGGGGGACCTTGCTGAAAACCAGGGACTGGCACCTGAAGTGGCACATCTCCAAAACTCATGTTTCCCTCCTGCGTTGCCACTGCTTTTACACTATCATACACAAAAGCATTATTTTTTTTTTTTTCTGTTCTCCTGTCTCTCCCCTTCCACTTACCATTTTGCTACTTGAAAAAGTTTTCAGCAGCAGCTTGGTAAAGAGGAGGAGAAAATCCCACCCGTGGTCTTCCTCTGGCTCATCCTTCTCAGCACACGAGAGGCAAAGCAAAACTTATTTATGTATTTCGGAACCTGCTCCAGGAATTGATGTTTTCTACTTAAACCACATTCAGTTTCAGGAACAAAAGCAACTTGGGAACGTGAGGAGCCTCCTGCTCCTCCTGGCTGCTCTCTCCCGGCCTCCACAGCTCCTGTTTTCGGCACTGGAGCTCCCGGTGCTGCAGTTGACCGCCCAGGCCAGCAGCTGAGACCTTGCGCCAGCGTGCGGAGACGCAGCCCCGGCGGGCACCTGAGCCTCGGGCACGGCGTGTGGGCACCGTCCCGCCGGCCACGAGGCTGCGGCTCACCCGGCACCGCGAAGACAGCCAGTGGAAACCACCCGCCGGGGCGGTGGAGGCTCCGGCTCCACGTGCTGGGGACCGGTTGGGCTCGCAGCCTTGCCGGGGAGCGCCGCGGCGCTTGCCAAAGACCGGCAGCCCTGGCTTTGAGAGGAAGCCAAACGCGTCTTCCCTGCACACATCAAAGGGGAAAACCTCCCTGTTACTCCCCGGGCAGCTCCTCAGCTGGAAACTCTCAAGGCTGCCTTGGCCCCAGGCATGGGATGGGCTGGGATGGGCTGGGATGGGCTGGGCACCCCCCACGCACCCCCCCCCGAGGAACCCTGATCTGCACCGAGGCTCCCCCGGCTTTTTGAGAAACACTTGTTCTGCTTGGCTTACATCCTCCTGGGGCAGAAAAGGAGAAGGAATAACCACCCTTGCAGAGGGATGGGGGGAAAGCTGCTCAGAAACGCTCTTCCACGACTGCGTGGGACCCCCGAGGGGCAATTAAACAATTAAACATTGTCCCCTCCAAAAGCAGGAGGAGGGAAAGGGCCAGAGCAGAGCTAAGAGCGAGTCCCTCGCCCCAGATGTGAGCCAGGAGGGGCAAACACAAGGCTGCTCGCTTCCCAGCATGACCTTGCTCCTCTCTTCCCCTTTCTGACCAGCTCCAGAGGAACCTCCTATCACGGTGGGGATTTTCTGTTTCAGACACAATTCCCTCTTCTAACTCCAGCCCTCAAACCATGAGCAAACACCACTCGCTGCCCCAACATCGCTCCTTCCACGCTCACGGCAGGGTTTTAACCACCACTGCGTGGGCAAAGGTGGGGAGGACTAACCCCAATTCCTGACCTAATGTCATTAGAGCTCTCTAAGCCCTTCAAGATGGATATTTTCTGCTCTTAATCTCTCCTCCCACCTCCAAGCTGGGAGAGGTAACTGGGTGAATTGTCACACACATCCACCTGCAGTGCTGAGTTCAGCTCTGGGGGCCCCAACATCAGAAGGACACGGAGCTGTTGGAGCAGGGCCAGAGGAGGCCACGAAGATGCTCCAAGGGCTGGAGCACCTCTGCTCTGGAAACAGGCTGAAAGAGTTGGGGCTGTTCAGCCTGGAGAAGAGAAGGCTCTGGGAGACCTTCCAGCACCTTCCAGTACCTAAAGGGTCTACAGGAAAGCTGGAGAGGGGCTTTGGACAAGGGTGTGTAGTGACAGGACAAGGGGCAATGGCTTTAAACTGAAAGAGGGGAGATTTCGATGGGATCTAAGGAAGAAATTCTTCCCTCTGAGGGTGCTGAGGCACTGGAGCAGGTTGCCCAGAGAAGCTGTGGCTGCCCCATCCCTGGCAGTGTTCAAGGCCAGGCTGGATGAGGCTTTGGGCAACCTGGTCTGGTGGAGGGTGTCCCTGTCCATGGCAGGGCAGTTGGAACTAGATGGTCTTGAAGGTCCCTTCCAACCCAAACCATCCTATGGTTCTATCCTATTCTATTCTATCCGGTCACGCACAATCACCATCTCTGGTGGGTGAGGCCGGGGCCGCACGGCATTCGCTGGCCCCCACGAGCTCCTCGTGCTGCCCGGTTGCAGCAGGGAACGGAGGAGCCAGACTGGGCTGCCAGATCCTTGCAGGACACAAGAAGAGCCCCTGACGACCCCCCTGCAGTGAGGGGGGGCACGTCCAGCTCTGCGGAGACTGCACCGCCCCGGGGCTGCGCGGCAGCAAGCATGGCAGCCGCGAGCCCGACGCAAGACCTTAGTGATGAGCCGTGGCTTTTTCCCTCCCTCTCTCCTGGGTCTTTTCCACCCTTGATTACCAGCTTCCAAGAGCAAACTCAGCTCACCCTGTGCTGGCACAGCACCAGCAATTTCTGCTATCGCCTCTGGGTGTACTGGAAAGCGCCGGTACCACATGTAAGGATCACGCACATAAAATACGGCGCCTGTCATGCACGTCAGGCACCGATGGGACCTTCTGGATGGCAGCTCCTTTACCCACAGCTTTGAGAACACCTTCTGGAGCGGGTCCAACGTGGGGAACGGCAACGGCAGCCGGTGCAAACACTCCCACCGCCACGTGCCGTTTTGGGTGAGATGTTCCCTGCTTTGATCACGCACCCGAAAGGCACTTACCCACCAGTCCAGCTCCCAGGAATGGTGATGAAGATATGCTGTTGTGCGACGGGAGGTCCCTGTGCTCGCCGTAGTGGGCGCCTTCACCATAGCTCTGCCGAAGCAACACAGGAGAGTTATTACCACGGGGCGCGCGGTGATGCCGAGCCAGATGCCGAAACGCTGCCGGAGCTCAGGCTCTCCCATAGCAGGAAGGGCCAAAGTCAAAGGCTCCTCGTAAAAAGGGCACGGAAAGGATTTTAGCCTCACGGTGCAGGAGAGCAGGGGCAGCGCAGCCACGGGGTCGTGGCGATGGGAGGGGATATGGCAACCCCCTCTGGGTTACCCAGGGGTTTGCTCCACGCTGGCAGCTCTCAGGCAGTTTCTGCCTTCGCCCAGGGGCTTGGCACCCACCAGGTGAGAGCCGGGCACCCCCCTCCCCAGCCACGGGGTGAAGGGGCGAGGTGAAGACCTATAAAAATGAGAAACGGCACCGCAGCGCCCGCTCCCCCGCTGACCTAAGGGAAGGGAAAGGTGCCGTTGCAAAAACGAATCACATAAACCCATTAAAAACTCGAGCATCTGTCAAAATGACACCATTTCAATTAAGTTAATGTCTTTTCTCTCTTCCCGTCCTCGGGCCCCAGTTACGCGCTGGTGCAGCCTCAACTCCTTCCCTTGCAAAACCCTTCCTGTGCTCCCCGTCCCCGCCGAGGGCACCTGGGCTGGCTGGCACGGCAGGTGCCCCCCCAAAAGAAGCGCCAGTCGGCTCCTCGGGCTCCTACAGCCGGGCACGACGGGCGCTTGGCCGGCTTTGCCAACGGCACAGCCCATCAGGTGAGATCCCTCAACCCGCTTGGCCGAGACCCCCTTTGGGGACATCTGCCACCCCACAGCCACGGTGAACCCACACCGGGTGCGGGTCTGGGGGTTTCTGGAGAAAGAGCCTTCTCCGAGGGGGGCATCAAGGCAGCGAAGCCTGGGGAGATGGGGATCAGGGGGTCCCTCTCCCTGCTGTTGCCCCCACAGGGTTAACAGAACCAACACCCAAAATGGGGCAAGAAAAGCTGTTCCAGGGTCAGACCCGATCGGGGTGTGCTGAGATGTCCCAGTACAGCCCCTGTTTGTTTTGGTTGGAGCGCGGTGTTTGTGCTTCGTCCTTACCCTTCCTTGGTCAAACGTGGAGCTGTTTTGATCTCCCGTTCCCCAGGAACCTGATCCTGGCCTTTCATCCAAACCTACCGAAAAACAGGAAGAACAAAGGTTACTCTTGCTTTATCAGCAAAGCCTCAAAGGTGTTCTCACAAAATTAACTCTTCCTTCTGCAAACAACGTAATATTTTCATTAATAAACCACTTCCACTTGGCGTGACCGATCCTCCCCTCTCCCTCCTCACCTTCCCACTCCAGCTGGGAGTTTATTCCACAAACTTCAAAGCAAATCCCACCGCAGCCTGGAAATGCTTCAAAACACGGGACAGTGGGAGGAAGAGGAGAAACAAGTATTTTAACTCGCTTTATTCCAGAGAGCGCCTGCGAACCTCTTCTCCCCGGAGACCAATGGTGAAGAGGACAAGGACCTCACAACTCATTGCACCCACCCCGATGCTCCAGTGGGACCCGTTTTTTGCCCGTGGTGCTGCCAGGTCCTGGACCAAACACTGTTCTTCGTTGCACCTGGGCAGAATTAAAAGAGTGCCCAGACTTGAAAGCCTCAGATGGGAACTGCTGGGGGTACAAGGTTCCCTGTGGCTCGGTCACACTCATTCAAGCACGTTTGTTATTGAAGTCTCGCCATGCTCTGGCAGGAGGAAGCTGCGCTGTCGATAGAGGACACACTCCCATCCATCACAATTTTAGTGTATCCTTGGCAAAGGGGATCCGACCCCAAAATGCCAAGGAACCAAACTGGAGGGGTCTGCGATGTGCCCACACGCAGACCGCGGTAGGAAATCGCCTCCTTTCACCCCCTGCCAGGTCTACCCGGGCTGAGTCCCTGGAGCTCCCAGCACACAACGACCCATGGGGAGATGGCAAACGTCTGCCAGGCCAAAAAAAAAAAGCCTGAGGAGTTACATGAGCAAAGTTCTTGCAGTCCGAGCTGGTACCACAACTGCACGGAAGAAACATTCCCTGGCAGCTGAACCTCGACTCGGTGGCAGAATTTCCAACTGTACTGGTCCATCTCCTCCACTCCAGTGGGAGACCAGGGGTCAGCAAGCGGCAGTGGGCGTCTCCCCAGGGGATTTTAGAGGGGGCCGGGCAGGGCAGGGGCATCGTTCCGCCCTGCGGCATTCGGAGACGCTGCGCAGATACTGAGGGCTCAGCCGGGGCGAGCGGGAGACCCCCCGGATCCGCAGGCGGCTGCGCAGCGCGGGTGGCCCCGGCCAGAGCCACCACTCTGCCTCGTCCCACGGAACCCCCGGCCCTGCTGCGGGGGGTGCAGTGCCACGCTTACCACAGGGCAGCACCAGAAACCTGTCGCTGTGGCTCCAGCATCACCCTGTGCCACCCCCAGCGCCAGGGGCTCTCTGGGGACCCTCCTCCAGCGGAGTGCCAACAGCCGAGGTGCTGGCAGCGGTGCCGCGGAGCGGGGCAGGGCTGCAGGGCACGCTCCGGTTCCGTTTTAGCGAAGCTGATTATTATGGCAAACACGCCGCGTGTTTGTCTCCTCCGCTCCCCTCACTGTTCATTTAACCAGAAACTTCTTTCAAATTACATCCTTCTATTTCTGTGCCTTTGTGTTAATCATTTCCCCAGAGAATTGGTGTTTAATTGCTGTCTAATTTGCATAATTATGCATATTAATCTCCACACCTAATGAATATTCATAATTCTCATTTAGATTTTGTTTTCTAATCAAAAATTTCCAATGTGATTACTGTGCAGAGCAGGGATAAGCCTCTAATAATACCTTGGATACTAGGGAGAATTACTGCCAATTCTCCCACCTCCTACTTCCTAGAATAAACTTTTGCTTTGCTAATGTGTTTTTCTAAAGCAATTCATCTGCATACCCTGCAAACACCAACGGAGAGCAGGAGGCAGGAACGCTCCTTCTATTCATTTTGCTTTCCTGGGTGTTTTTCAAGCTTCCCAACGGTCAGGGTGAAGACAGGAGCCTCAGACATCCTCGGCAAACTCGTCCTTTTGCGCTGCAAGGACAAGGACTGCGGCACCCACCAGGCTTTGGCTGCGGCCGCTGCCCCATGAGGTGCCTTGGGAGCCCCAGAACCAGAGGGGAAGCTGAGGCACAGGGGGGGTCTCGACTTGGACACCCACCCCTGCACCGTGCAGGATGGGTGTTTGCTGGTCCTGGGTCACCCTGCCCTCCTGCAGAGGCACCCCATCCTGTCTCTAACCCACCCAAGGGCAGAGGAGCATCCCCAGGCCAGAATGCCTTGGAAGAGGATGCGCAGTGGGGCAGGCTGGATTATAGCTCAAGGTGCCTGGAAGCCCAGGATTAATTCCAGCCAAAATTCCTGAACAAAACAAAACATAAAAAAAAAAAAAAAAAAATCACTGCCAGGTTTCCCCCAAGGAAGGAGGGAAGAGGAGGAGGCAGGAGGTACAGGTGACAAAAGCTGAGGCCAAGAGGGTGACGTGACCCCCAGACGTGGAGAAACCCCCTGCACCAGCCACTTGCACCCTGCGGTGCCACAGGCGCACCCCGAAGAGGGGTCCGAACCGCGGCGGGTGCTCCGCTGGCACCCAGCACCGCAGCCGGCTGCGGAGGCAGAGCCGCCCTCCTGGAGCGTGCACAAGCCCCTGGCACCCACCCCCCCAGCTCTTCCCCCCCCTGCTCCGGGGGAAACATGGAGCTGGGGGCAAGCAGCACCCCCCAACCCTCCCCACGCCGGCCGAGGAGGAGCCGGGAGGGAAACCCTGCCCTCCAACCATGCAACCAGGCGGATCCCACAACAGCAAACCAGCCCCTGGGAAAATCCAAAATGCCTTTTTTTTTCGCAGTGGCACCGGTGTTCACGTGGTCGTGTGGCTGCCAAGGTGAAGCGAGGTGATGGCTCTGCCACCCGAGCGGCACGGAAAGCGGCACGCGGCTCTGGAAGCAGCCTCAAAGGCTCGGCCATCTCCAAAGGTGCCCGTGCCAGCGCGGAGCCAGCCCGCTGCCCAACGCCCGCTGGAAAAAAAGAGGTCTCATGCCTTCCCCAAGCCGCAGTCACTGGTGCCTGCAAAAATCTCCCCATTTCAGCCCGCAGGTGTTTTAAGGATTCAGGGATTTCTGGGATGAAGCCAGAAAAAAAACCAAAACAGACTGTCCTCTTTCGACTGCTGGCATCTGTCCTACGTTCGATGCCAACCTGCTCTTCCCTCCCTTCGTGTCGGAGTATGGATCTAAAATTCGTCAGCAAACGCCCCCTGCCAATCCTGCGAAAACCCAAAGTTTGGCCAAAAGGCAGGTGCTCCTGGAAAAGCCCCCATCCACAGGGTTTTGCTCTGCTCCCACCATAAACCGCCCCCCAAGACAGTGCCACTGCCAAAGGGCCACACATTGCCCGGCCCGCAGGGAGTCCAGCCTTCCCCAGGCACCAAGCAGCTGGGCTCGACCCAAAGCACGGAAGAGGAAGAGGAGGAAGGAGAAGACGATGGGGAAGCCTGGGGTGAGAAAGACATCGCTCAGGCAGCCCCATGCCAGCGTTCTCGGGGCTCTCCTGAGCGCTCGCCCAAGGGCACTCAAGCATCCTACCCAGACCCTTCTGTCCCAGCAGCTCGGGAGGCGAGGGTGCCCAGGGGATGGTCCAAAGCACCTTGGGGTGATGTGTTTGGTGCCTACGGGCATTGCTCCCGCGCTGCCGGGTACTCCTCAGGTGAGACGGAGATCCCACGGCCACCGCCCTCACCCCCGGGCACAGATTTACTGCGTTAGAGCACGCACAGTCCCGGGCGAAAAACCCAAACGACCCCATAAACCCAAGTCACCAACTGAGATGGTGTCAAACCTCACGTGGCACGGAGCTGAGCCACGTTTGCACACGCCAGCTCGCTTCTGGCACATCCCAGCTTTCCAGCGCTCGGCTCCGCGACGCTCGCCAGGCTGCTGCAGCGCGCGGGCGGTTTCTGCGATGCCCGGGTGTGCGCACGCGGCTGTCGGGAGCCAACTTCCAACCCATTTTCCACCTAAGCGAGTTAAGGCACACTCTCCAATTCAGAAAAGACAAAAATAGGAACTACCTCCTCTCTCTATTAATACAGTTATTAAAAAGCGTACGGATTAATTGTGCATTTTAATAACCCTGATCATGAATATTCATAACACATTTCTTGCTCGTGTTCTAATTAAAACATACTAATAGAATAAGATGTAGCTGTCAGACAGCAATTTTTTTTTCCCCTTTACGATTTTTCTGCCTCAGCTAAGAAGAGCTGATAGACAAGAACTGTCTTAAGCTCTCAGCATGGATAAAAATAATTTGTCCACATTTAGTCGTAGCGAAAAAGCCCTTCACCTGATAACGAGCCACCGGAAAAGGCGACGTGCAAGCGACTGGCGACGCGGGGCACCAGGAGCTGTTCCCCACCCAGGAGGAATGAAACCACTTTCAACACCCAACTCTTCAACAAGAGTGTGGCTGCGGTGCCGGCCCGGGCTCTGCCCACCCGGAGCTGCCCAAGGAGGGCTCCTTGACGTACGGCCTTTGCGTTCAGGCCAAGGTCCTTCAAAACCAGCTCCATCCCCGATGATTCCTTCATGAGCGAAGCAGGTGGGCAGCCGTCCCTCCGGGCCCAGAGGACACGCAGGGATGCAGAGCAGGATGTTTTGCTTCTGAGACCTCTCGGACACTGTTTGTGTAGCAAGATCCATACTAGCAGCCTTCCAGTACCTAAAGGGGCTACAGGAAAGCTGGAGAGGGGCTTTGGACAAGGGCGGGCAGTGACAGGACACAGAGCAATGGCTTTAAACTGAAAGAGGGGAGATTTCGATGGGATCTAAGGAAGAAATTCTTCCTTCTGAGAGTGGTGAGGCACTGGAGCAGGTTGCCCAGAGAAGCTGTGGCTGCCCCATCCCTGGCAGTGTTCAAGGCCGGGTTGGATGGGGCTTTGAGCAACCTGGTGTAGTGGAGGGTGTCCCTGCCCATGGCAGGGGGGTTGGAACTAGATAGTCTTGAAGGTCCTTTCCAACCCAAACCATTCTACAATTCTATGATCCAGAGTTTTTTCCTCTTAAATCCTGCACCACGGGATACTCGGAGGAGAACATGCCCTGCTGCAAAGCCGTGGTCCAGCAGGCTCAAATGACTTGAAGGCACCAAGTTCTCAGCGTCAGGAGGAGGATGAAGCGAGGGGACCACCGCAGGGGACACCGCTGGAGATGCCGCGCTGCGGCTGAGCCGGGCTGAGCGCCTCCCTCCCCCAGGCCGCCCCTGCCTCCGCAATCTGCCAGCATCAAAGCACCCTCCCTAATCTGATTCCCATCAAAACGCCTAGGCTAGGCTTTTTTTTTTTTTTTAAATCTATTAAAAATATTTAGGCCAAGCCCCTCGTGTGGCTGGACACAGTTCAAGAGCAGCCACAGCTACCGTGAAGATGGCATCTTCCATCTTCAAGGGTCTATGGACCACAAGGTGCCCAGGTGGCAAATTCAGCTCCCATGCAGAGCAGGACAGGGATGTGGTGGCAGCTGGAAATAAACACACCCCAGCCAGCATCCCACCACGCTCGTGTTACGAATACACTTAACCTCTGCTACCCCCCAAGTCACCCGGGAGGAGTTGGGGGGACTCTGCTCCCCGCCTGCCGCCGTCAGAGGTGGGATGGCAGGAGCCACCACCGATAGAGACACCAGTGCCACCAGTAATTTGATTTGAAACGGAGGTGACAGAAGGCTGCTTGATAAACACTTCCAAATTAAGCGGCTTTGTGTCCTAATCGCTCTGGCGATCAGCCTCGCAGCAAAATCTCTGCTAAAAGGGATTTGAAATCAATAAAATTAGTCGACTGGTAATTAGCTTTAGTCCCAGTCAAACTAGCAAAGTTGTTTTTCCTGGCAAGAGTTGGCTCCCTGGAACTGCACATCGCCGCTCGGCGAGGGAAAACCCACGGATGTGTCTTGGAACCCATCGGCCGGGAAGGGCTCCCAGGCGCAGGGAGAGCCCCGGCACGGGGAAAAGCGGGTGCTGGGAGCAGCCGCCGGCTCGGCCTGTTTGTTTACCAGCCCCATCCAGCCCCGAAGAGGAAAAAACAGCTGTGAGTGGAAGGCAGCCAGTGGCTGTTTACAGGACGTCGATTGTGGATGGGACTATACAATTTGTTCACTTCCTTTTCCCAGTGCGTGACAAAACAATAAAAATAAAATTAAAAAAAAAAAAAAAAAAAAAAAAAAAAAAGAGGGAAAAAGAAATCCTCCACCAAAAGCAAGCGGTGCTGAGTCCTCGCCCCAGGTAGGTGAGCTCTGTTTCATCCCCTCTGCTGCCTCGGAATTCGAGGTTGGCCCAAAGCTGGCTGGGCGAGATGGTGAGGCTCAGCTTTTCTGCAGCCTGGGGAGAAGGATGGTATTTTGGTGGATCTTCTCGGGAGCGAGGCCGTTCCGTGCCTGGACCGCACAGCCCGGGCTGCGGGGCTGGTTGCCGCAGCCCGGGCAGTCCTGGATGTGCTCCCTGAAGCCCACGATTCCTGAGAAGGGATGGAGCCACGCTGCCCAAGAAGCTCACAGCTCACCAGGACCCGGCTCGGTCCTGTCCCCTGCCCCTCCATGCTGCTGACTTCCCGACCTGTCCAGGAGCAGCCACGGACCCGGCGGCACAGCGGATGCTCCGGACCACAATGACCCAGTAGAGTGGATGGGAGTGATGCCACCCTATAGATCAGGCACCGGGATGCATCCAGCTGTGCCAACACGTTAAACAAACGGGTCATCCCAGAGCCTGCTGACAGATCCCTGCAGGATTCACGGGGCAGACTCTGCCCGCTTATCTTTGTGATGATGAATACACTGAGAATTCCATGCCAAGACACGCACATCCAGCCGGCACGGGCCCCCACACCCCTGTCCCCAGGGAAGCGCCCGCTGCTGCCTCTCCCCTCCCCAAATGCGCACTCAGGGATAATTTTTGACTTTAAAAAAGCTGATGCCACCACTTCAGTGATCATTAATTCCTCCGCTCAGCATCTGCTCTGGCATCTCCCGCGCCGTGTTCTGGTTCAGCAGTTTCTGCACGGTCCACGCTCAGAGCTGGGTTTTAGGAAGTGTTTGGGGCTGGGGAAAGGTGGGAGCGGTACCAGGCAGACAGTGGGGAAAAATGATCTGTTCCCCATCGGCTCTGGATGAGCGATGAGTAAGAAGAGAAATTAAATCTACAGCCAACACTGAAAAAATCCAGAAAGAGGGGGAAAAAGAGCCAAAGAAGTACTTTAGTTACTCCCGGTCTTTCAAAGATGGTCTGGGAGATGATGCACACAGCGTTTCAGAATGAAGCTGCGTTCACGGCGTCTGCTGTGGGCCAGGACATCGCTTCACTCGGACGTCAGGGCCACGGGCAGCTGGAACCGCTCTCAAAGGATGGGGTGGGCTCCAAGGCAGCCCCCCGGCTGGTTTCGGGGGTGCTGGGGTGACACCCGAGAAAACACACCAGAAGAGAAAAATAAGTGTACAAATAGTGTCCAGCACAGGGGTGATGAAGGTTTGGGAAAAAAGAAAAAAAAGAAAAGCCAACAAGGAAATTCAACCACCCTTCAGGAACAAGCATCATTTGCAGACCCTACAGGAAGGTCCCCACCGTGTTTTGGGGATCGAAACCAGAGTTTGCCTGCTTAAAGTCCTAATTAAGGCAATCGATCACCTGGACCAGCCCAAACCTCACCATGACCTTGTGAAACAACCACACGTGGTGCCAGTGGTGAGACAACACCACACCGTGCCACGGCCGCCGCTGCGGGACTCGGAGAACCGTGGCTCGTGCCAGCAGTGCATGGCTGGGCTACCCCCTCCTTGGAGGACAGGCCAAACTGGACAGGATTTCTTGAACTCCCAAAAATCCAGTGGGACCAAGGGAAGGCAGCGAGGCCCGATGGAGCCCGGGGAAGCAGCCCGCTTGCTCCGGCAGAAACGCACGGAGAGCTGAGACGTTCCCACCTCCCAGCCCCTAGCAAAGCCAGCGAGATGCCACAGGGAGAAACAAAACAAACCTGTGACGACAACCAGAGGGAAGAAAATAAACTTTAAAGCTCAAAACACTTCCCCCAGCTGTGAAAACAAAGGCACAGCGATGACCAAACAAGAGCACAAAGGAGCAGCGTGAAAAGAAAAGGGGACAGAGGAGAACACGGGGCTCAACCAGTCGGTGCTTTCACAAGGTCTGACCCACCACACCCCTTGTTCCCAGCCTCTCCAGGACGAACCTACCCACCTCCCTCGTCCCCAGCCTCCATCCGAGCCCAACGGCTCATCCGCGCTCTGCAAGAAGCGGGACGTCAAGGAGGGTCTAAGGAACAAAAGTGCAGGGAAACGGGCCAAGGATAATACTGGTTTGAGTCGAGACGGTGACAGGTGTCAGAGAATTTGCTTGTTCTTCGCTGGCGCCTTGTAGCAACGCGTGTTTCGGGGGAGACGCTCTGCTCCCCGCCTCGGGCATGGAAACGGAGACGCAACGCGAGGCGACAGCGGGGACCCCACTGCCCTGCGGTCCCATCGCACCGCGCCGGGGACCACGGAGGCTGGGAGAAGCACGAGGGGCTGCTCCGAGCCCACATCTGGAGACGAGCCACCAGCAGCTGCTGGTTGCAGCTCATGATCAAACCAACCCTGTGGAAGAGCAGAGAGGTGGCTCAGATCCGCCTCTGCAGGACCCCTGTACCAAGAGGGCACCGCGAAAAATGTTGAAAATATTTAATTTTACTAACTAAACATTAAAACCTTTGGAGCTACGAGGAGTTACATCCTTGACTTAAACACCAGATTCATTCCACTCAGGAGCCTGAAGCCCACACGTGTGTCTATAGCACTTCTAAGAACTCCTGGGAACTGCAATCCTGCACGGAAACCGAACCACGGAGAACTTTTACTCGTGTTCTGCATCACACGCATTCAACACCACCACGTTTGCTCCCACGAAAACAATTTAAATTCAGTAGACACGAGTCTATTCGCCGAGCGAGGGGTTATATTCCATTAAACAGAAAGCTTCGGGGAGAAGAGCAAGAGTAAATCCACATCCTGGTTTTTTTCCAGCTCATTTATTTTACCACGAAGTTGCGCGCTCGCGAGAGACGCACGGATTGTCGTGCAAAGAAAGGATTCGTTTTGCAGAGCGCGCACGGCAGCCCGATGCCGGGGAGGGATGAAACACGACGGCAGCGGGTCCCCCGAGACGCTACGTACTGACCTTTCGTATTCCAGGGGCAACTGTGCATTTTGCACATACACTCAGATGCACGGAGTAGGCACCACCCCCCCCCACTCCTTTACTTAGAAGCATATAGCTCTGTTTCCGCTCTGATTTGCATCTTTCCCAGTATTGTTCAATTTGCAATGTAAAATAAAATTACAGTATCGGAGATGCAACCAGAACTACTGCCCTTTTGCTGGGGAATAGAAATCTTTTGGTTTCCACTTGGTTTCCGAGCAAGAAAATAAGGGACAAAAGCCTGTTTACTTACACCTGACCATAAAAATAACCCGAAAGTTTGCAAAAGAGACGTTTCAGATCAAACAAAAAGGCTTTCCTTGGCGGCTTCCCCGGGCCGTGGCCCTCTCAGCCCCCCACCGCACGCCGGAGCCAGCGGTGGGGGAGGTCGGAGGCAGTTAAAAATTAGACAAATTCAAGATCGTTTCCAAAAAATGTCGAAATTACGTGGGGAAGCGACCAAACGCACGCACAACCACGGTGGCCTTGGCGGTTTATTTGTAAATCTCCTCTTACCGGGCAGGGATGGTGGTTAATGGCTTTATGCTTCACGGCTAACGAGCCGGCAGCTCACCCTGCAAACTTCCTTGGAGCAAGGGGAAAAACCAGGTCCCAGGGGGGAGAGGATGGCTGAAGCCAACACGCACCCAGGAACGTTTGTTCTATCCCGAAAGGCGGGGGGCCGCGATCCTGCGGGGGGCCGGGCAGCCCCGCGCCCTCCGGGTGCAGCAGCGGCGGAGGATCCCCGTCCCGCACCGGATGCGGCCGCGGGGCTGGCTAGAGGAGAGCTACGGTGTTCGCCCAGACGATGATTCAGCCCACAGGAAGGATCATCTAAGAAGAATTGTTGGACACAATGAGGAAAACTTTCCCAACAAAGCGTTCTCAACACCACCTGCCTCCCTCCGCGGGGCCGGGCGAGCCCTCGGCACCAGCTTTTGTTTGCAGAGAACTTCCAAGACTGTGGTCGCCACAACAAAAAATTGTCTTTTTTGCCTTCTCCCTTTCCCCAGGCATCGCCGAGCGCGCGGCGGGCTCAGGGCTGCAATCCCGTCCCCTGAGAGCAAGTGGGTGGGTGACACAGAAGCACCAACACCTGTCTGACACCGAAACTCCCCATCAGGCCCAGTAACTGCAGGATGGTGAACTTCAGTAGCTCAGTACGCCCAGAATCATAGAATCATGGAATGGTTTGGGTTGGAAGGGACCTCAAAGATCATCTAGTTCCAAACCCCCTGCCACGAGCAGGGACATCTTCCACTACACCAGGTTGCTCAAAGCCTCATCCAACCTGGCCTTGAACACTGCCAGGAATGGGGCAGACACGATTTCTCTGGGCAACCTGTGCCAGTGCCTCACCACCCTCAGAGGGAAGAATTTCTTCCTTAGATCCCATCAAAATCTCCCCTCTTTCAGTTTAAAGCCATTGCCCCGTGTCCTGTCACTACACACCTTTGTCCAAAGCCCCTCTCCAGCTTTCCTGTAGCCCCTTTAGGCACTGGAAGGTGCTGGAAGGTCTCCCCGGAGCCTTCTCTTCTCCAGGCTGAACAGCCCCAACTCTCAGCCTGTCTCCAGAGCAGAGGTGCTCCAGCCCTGGATCATCCTCGTGGCCTCCTCTGGCCCTGCTCCAGCAGCTCCATGTCCTTCTGATGTTGGGGACCCCAGATCTGAATGCAGCACTGCAGGGGGGGTCTCAGAAGAGCAGAGCAGAGGGGCAGAATCCCCTCCCTCGACCTGCTGCCCACGCTACTCTGGATGCAGCCCAGGACACGGTTGGCTTTCTGGGCTGCCAGCGCACCATGCCGACTCATGTTGAGCCTCTCATCACCCAACACCCCCAAATCCTTCTCCTCAGGGCTGCTCTCAATCCATTCTCCGCCCAGCCTGTCCTTGTGCTTGGGATTGCCCTGACCCACATGCAGGACCTTGCACTTGGCCTTGTTGAACTTCATGGGTTTGCACAGGCCCACCTCTCAAGCCCATCAAGGTCCCTCTGGATGGCATCCCTTCCTTCCAGCGTGTCCACCACACCACACAGCTTGGTGTCTTCAGCAAACTTGCTGAGGGTGCACTTGATCCCACTGTCCATGTCACCGACAACGATGTTAAACAGCACCGGCCCCAGTTCTGACCCCTGAGGAACACCACTCGTCACTGGCCTCCACTTGGACATCGAGCCATCCAAGCCAGGACCACTAAGGCATCCGTAACGCAAAACCAAATCCCAGTAGTGCACAAGGCTCAGAGCGTTGGGCATAACTCCATGTACGGTCAAGAGTTTTCCTTCCCAGACACCAGTTCTTACAGAATTTGGTCAACACGACACAGCGTGGTGAGGTATTTACCTTAAGAACAGTATAACGACAGATGTGAACTATTTAGAACTCTCCCAAATATTTCGGTAATTGAATATACCATCGATTATTTAAATTGCATTAAAAAGGGCTGTGTTCAATCTACTTGCTACTAAGAAGCATCATTTCCAAGAACCATGACTTTTTTTTTTCCCCTCTTTAAACATAAAACACTTCAAGATATTCACTTCTCCCTTCCCTTGAGAAGAATTCACATCTTCTCACAACCATACTCCGTGCCTCAACTTCCCCTTGTACCCCTAAAGCCAAAATGACAACTCTCAGGAAGAGCTTACCTGAAAAAAAAACCCCACAAAATCATCAGTTTTGTTTTAAGGTCTACAGAGGCTTATGGTGTAAGCAGTGTAGAGCCCATCCGAGGTCTGAGGCAGCCTCTTGACCTCAGCAGAAATCAATGACACGTTGCACCATGGGTCTGGGCTGTCAATCAGCCTCTGAGACCCTGTTTCTAATCACACCTTGGCCAGGGGACACTAAAAAGTTGCTCCAGCCCCTTGTGCCCCGGTTACCCTTGGCCGTAAAACCAGATCACAACACCCCTCTCCAAGCAGTGCGTTGGCCCAAATGCTGGGGAAGACCAAGCTGGTGGTGGTGGGCTGGTTTTTCCAAAATCTGTCGCCTGGGTCTGGTTCAGTACGTAGACAAGTATCTGGGGCCAGCTCGAGGGAGAGGACAGGAACGCAGGGTAGCACAGCTTGTGCCACCAGCAGCGTGGATCAGTCACGGAGGTACGGTATGATGTGTCCAGCTCAGGCTGGGAAGTGTCAATCTCAGTAGATACCTGCGCCTGGGCTCCTCCTGCACTGGGTGGGACTATAACTTGCTTGGACAAGGAGGACATTGCTCAATGAGCGAAGAAGTCCATCCACACCGAGCTGTCCCTCCGTTAGCCCCACAGCAGGTCCCACGCTGCTGACCTTCAGGATAGCTCTCCCTCTCCCCAGGGCAAACACGTCAATGCCATGGAGGTGATGCCAGCAGATGGCACTCACCATGTACCACAGCTCCTCTGGTCTCTAGGACTAACCAACCCTTTTTTCCTGCGTGAGCGTTTCAAACCATTTCGAATCATTTTTCATTTTGCTTAAAACTTTGCTTTTCTTAACTACAAGAAGCTCAAAGGAATTTTTTCCACCTTGAATAAAAGGAGCTGCGCTGGTGCCCAGCCCCGAAGTGCAGAAGCTCTGGTTGTCCAAAGGGAGTTAAAAACCCGGAGCTCTGCAGTTTTTTGGGATGGTGAGAGCCGAGCCCCGGGGGAAACGGTGCACGTGCTCAGGGAGAGCAGCTGCCGCCTCGCCGAAAAGCGGCTGCATTTTCAAATGCAACTTTGGAAATAACATATATGTATAAAAATCAAAAGGCAAAAAAAAAAAAAAAATCCACCTTCAAAATCATCGCTGGACTGCCCGCAGCGGGCGAGACCTGCCAGCAGCTCCCAGCTCAGCTCCTGGGGAGACCCTGGGCCCCCCCGGCCGCAGACCAAGCGCCCTCCAGCTCCGCGCTGCACCAGGTCCGTGGGCTGGTTGGAGGGATCCCAGTGCTCTGGAAGGAAAGGGCCCTTCTCGCCCCACATTTATCTTGAGCAAGTTCTGGAGCTCACCGGACTTTCCAGGGGCTGCTGAACGTGTAAGGCAGAAGGAAACTCGACAAAAATCGGTTCCCCATTTGGAGCACGACGTGCCCCAGAAGCCCCCAGGACGGACGGGAAGAGGAAGACCTCAGGCGAAGCGAGCGACCGTCAGCTCAGCTGTTTGCAAAACCGCAGCTCCACACCTCTCACCCTTCCGGCGACGCGACAGCCCCGTGTGCTTCTGCCACCGTGGCAGAGGGAGCGAGTCAGAGGCTGGAGGAGACAATCGCCTCCATGAGCTGCCTCAGTGGCTCCACTGGACCCCCTCAACCCCAGAAAGAGTTGAGGGGAAAACGAGCTGGTTGTAAACCCCTCTGGTGCCCACGATCCATCGCACTGGAGGGTTTGGCTGCCCAGCTCTTGCCCACGCTGCTCTGATCACAGAATGATGGAATGGTTTGGGTTGGAAGGGACCTCAAAGATCATCTGGTTCCAACCCCCCTGCCATGGGCAGGGACACCT
This sequence comes from Tauraco erythrolophus, assembly GCF_009769465.1. Taxonomy (NCBI): domain Eukaryota; kingdom Metazoa; phylum Chordata; class Aves; order Musophagiformes; family Musophagidae; genus Tauraco; species Tauraco erythrolophus. Next base: position 1,826,763 of record NC_141492.1, on the reverse strand, counting down.
TCCACTGCACCAGGTTGCTCAAAGCCTCAGCCAACTTGGCCTTGAACACTGCCAGGGATGGGGCAGCCACAGCTTCTCTCGCCAACCTGCTCCAGTGCCTCACCATCCTCAGAAGGAAGAATTTCTCATTTCAAGATCTCATCAAAATCTCCCCTCTTTCAGTTTAGAGCCATTGCCCCGTGTCCTGTCACTCCACACCCTTGTCCAAAGCCCCTCTCCAGCTTTCTTGTAGCTCCTTTAGGTGCTGGAAGGTCTCCCCGGAGCCTTCTCTTCTCCAGGCTGAACAGCCCCAACTCTCCCAGCCTGTCTCCAGAGCAGAGGTGCTCCAGCCCTCGCATCATCCTCGTGGCCTCCTCTGGACCCGCTCCAACAGCTCCATGTCCTTCTGATGTTGGGGACCCCAGAGCTGAAAGCAGCACTGCAGGGGGTGTCAAGGATGAGGATGAGAAGCTCACATCTCTCTCCAGGGACCTCGGGCAGAGGTTTAACTGTCTCATGTGGAGCTAACTCTGGGCTCTCATGGTTTTGTCCATCCTGTACATTCTCTGTTATCTCAGCAGCAGCCCAAAGCTTCAGTCGCTCGCCGGCATCCCAGGGAGAACTCTGTCCACCATGAAGCACGCAACAAAAACCCTCTTTTATTTAAAACTAAGAGGTGTAGGTTTCTCAACCAGAGCAAGAGCCCTGTAGCCCACCTCATTTCAGAGCAGGCATCATTTGTAGCAATTCAGATAAACTGTCTTCTCTCAAATTGTGCACGAGTCACGCCAAAAAAAGCACCACCATCTCCAGAGAGCTGGGCATCGGTTCCATTTTTTCTAAAGCTGGCTGAAAGTAAAATCATCCCACAAGCCCCTCATAGGGCAAGGAGACCCCACATCCACGTCACGTTACCCACCCTGCCCCAGCAGTTGACCACACCAGCTACCGGCCCGCAGCACAGCGACCACTGTCACCACCTCATCCAAGAGACCCTCGGTGGGCAATTAACTTGTTGCATGCCGGAGCCAACCTCCAGCTACGCACCCTTCTCCTCTTCTTGCCAAGGCACTCGTCGCCGTTTGCTTCAACGGGTTTTGCGGGACTTATGTCGTGGTTACGGGGGAAGGCAGGGGAGCAGCAGAAAAAGACGAGCTGTTCCTGCAGAGCCAAAACAAGGTTGCGCCTCCTCAAGCAGCATTAATGTTCTCTGCTCCTGCCCAAAAGTGGAGCAGTACTGAAAGGCAGGTACCGCGAGCGCGGGGAGGAGGAGAGAAGGATTCCTAAAACCTTCCAGCCCACCCACCTCCAAATCCCTCCAGAGCAGAATTCCCAACTGATCCACTAAAAATTATTCCTTCGCAACTCCAGCTGCCCACCCTCTGCCAAAAAAAAATCCCAGCATCGCCAGATGTCCAGCAGGACGACCTACCCCAAACCAGCTTCTTCTGGGATGCCATGTCCATCGAGCAGCCGGCAGCCAAGCAGCCCCACGTCCCTGTGCCGCGCGCTCCGAGCCCCGGCGCGCTCCTCCCAGTTCCTCCATCCCTGCCCACTCCTGCCTGCCTTTGTTTGGGGGACTACAAAGGAGTTCACTCTAAGGACAGGCAAAAGCAGCTACGAGAAAAGTTAACGAGGTTTATGGGGTGGATTAAGTTTACCAGGGGAGATTTTACGATGTGCTGCCCTGGCAGCATCTCTTCCAGACCAGGTTTGCTTGCAGTGAGCCCTGGGAGAGCCCAAGAACACCCTGGGCAACGGGAAGCATGAGGAAAAACTCACCTACGTGCCCCCATCGTGCTCTTATCCACAGATGTCACCTCCTTAACACAAGCCCTTTGAGGGGGAGGGTGGGGGTTTAGCTGCCCCCCTCCCTCCCGCGGGGCTCCCAACCAAATCAGCAGCAGCTTCTGGAGCAGTTTGTTTGCCCTCTGACAAAAAACATCTCCACCCAATCCTGCGTGGTTCTGTTGTGGTGCTACAGGGTATTTCTTTGGCACAGCCCTGGTCAGTGTTTATTGTCTTGTTTTCCTTTATCTGCGGATCTCAAAGCGTTTTATAAATGTTAAACCTCAAAGCCTCTCTAGGGAACAAAACTGTTTGTAGCTATTGTACGTATGGAGAGACTTGCCCAAAAAATTAGGGCAGAGCTGGAAACGCAGCAGCAGAGACCAGAGCCGAGACAGAATCTCTTGGCACAACATAAAGCGACGCAGCTTATCCCCTAAATACCTGCGTGGACAGGCACATCTCCAGCTATTAACCCCCACGTTGTCCAGCCACCTCTTGGAGCACACACTTGCCCGCGGCAGCTCTGAAGTCCTGGCACGCTGGCGTGCCCAAAAATCTCCGCAACTGGCGATCCAAACCGCAATGTCTCACTTGTCTTTCAGTTTTCTTCTTTGGGTAAAAAAGCACCAGCCCTACAGTTTCAACTTTTTAGAAGCTTATTTAAAGAAAACAGAACAAACAAACAAAAAAAACCAAACCACAATGGCTTTTAAAACTACAAAGCAAGCTGGGGGAGAAGGGTTGTTCTCTATTTCTGAGCTGACCCAGAAGGGCTGGAAGAGGTGGCATGTTGGAGGAGATGCTCCTGCCCAGCTTAAGCCCCAGCTCCCCGTTTTTTCACTAAGCTTTATTTCCCATGCACTTCGGTTGGAAGGAACCTGAGGAGCAGTGGGAATTCAGTGCCATCCAGGCTCGGCTTTTCCCACCGCTCCAGGGAAATGCTGTGGTGAGCCGGACGGTACGAGAATCCTACCAGCGCTTTACTGGGGAGATCAACCGCCTGTAGACTCCAGCCAGGGGAGAAAACCAAAATAACCGAGTGCCTGGGATGGGAAGAAGCCAGCACAAGGGTGCCATAGCCAGGGGACCAGCAGCTTGAAAACCTCCCAGGAAGGAGAACAAGCAGCAGCGGGAGGCAGCCCAGCAGCCAGCACCAGCAACCTCTCGGATGCACCAGCTCCGGCGTGACCTGAAACTGCTCCGCTTGGTCTGTAAAGCCTTTGGGACCAGCTCTTATCAGTGCCTGGCCCAAAGGACCTCCAATTTTGACTGCAACAAAAAATCTAGAGAGGACCCCAGAAGTTTACTCTGAGCCCACAATTCCGGACATCAGTTCCCTGAGATGTCGCAATTCCCAGGCCCTTCTCAGAGCATCATCCCCCCCCTCAAGCCCAGGATCTCATGTGACATTCCTCTGGTTTCTGACCCACACCTAGTGCTCTGCACCATAAGAAACCTGGAAAAGCTAAATCCAGCTACGACGAGTATGTACAAATCCCACAGGACATTTTCCACTCCGAGCTGCTCACATCCGAGCGGCATTTCCAGCACTGCAGAGCTCCACTGGGATCAACTTGACGCTTCCCCGCGGAGCCAGGCAGTTCCTGGAAAGTCAGCGCAGGGAAAGCAGCAACACCTCTGCGCTGCCAGTCCTGAAAACGGGGAGAACTGGAGACAGGCCACGAACCACCAGCCCCATCCTGCCCTTCCCTGCAGCTCCGCTCGGGAACGGTCCGGAGCCGGAGGGGTCCCATGGCAGCTTTCACAAAGGGCGAGAGGACAAACAAGGGCTCGCAGGGACCTGGGCTGGAAACAGCGGCTTAAAAATAAACGAGTTTTGAGTTCTGAATGACTAGAAACCGAGAGGACTTCTGCAGGATCTCTGCTGCCCACACGGCACCAAAGCTTCTTCCTCTGCAGCTGCTTCGCCCCCGGGTCGCTTCTGCAGCCGCTGCAACCTCAGAGGCTGCTGGTTACATCACGGCCGGGAAAACGCTAACGGAGCCGGGACGAGCGCGGCTGAGGCTCCACCTCGGAGCATCCCACTCGGCCAGAAGGAGAATTTGACTAAACCAAACCCAAAGTGGGGGTTTTATGCCTCGATTTCATGCAAGAAGATCCAAAGCTGCCCCAGGGTGTTTAGGCGAGGAGGAGCTGCGGACGGCAGCCCCTGGGGCCTGGGGGCTGCTCCCCAAGGAAGCTCAACCTGCAGGTCCCTCCCAAAGGTTCAGATGGGTAGAGCCCACCAAATCACCCACCTGCCCCTTCTCTCCGTTTCGCACATCTTTACCACTCACTGATTTCCAGCGATGGGCTTAATTAAAACCGAAATGACCGCTGGGTCTTGCAATACCAACACGGAATTAACTGCAGGTAGATGGGACAAAGAGGAGGAGGATGAGAACCAGGAGGGCTCCAGGATTTAGAGCCAATTTCACCCTTATGGGACCACCGCCGCAGGGTGAGCGGCCACATGCGTGAGGACAGGAGCTCAGGACCCACTTCTTCCACGTCCACTTCTTCCTACGTGTCCCTGGGACGGGATGCGCTGCTCCTGCCCGCATGGAAATGGCTCAAGTGAGACCTGTGGATGGTCCCAATTAACAACTTCAGAGGGGAAGGGACAAAAAGGCTGAACTGGAGCCCAAAGGTGCAATCCTGCACTGGTGGCCTGGACCAGCCCAACGCTGCACCTGGGTACGGAGCATCCCAAGGCGTCCACAGCACAAAGCAACTCCTGGAAGCGCACAGGCACTCGTCCTGACCTTATCAGCACCGACGGAGCCTCCTGCCACGGTCCTCAGCACCCACGAGGCCGGGTCCGGATCCGGTGAGAGCCATGGGTGCCCCAGCCCTCCCAGGGCACAGACCCCGTCTTTTCCTGGGAGAGTTTTTAGAGTTAAAGCAACACCGGTAGTGGGATTGTCAGCAGCACAAATGCACAATCTGGAAGGGGAAGATGTGGGGGGAAAGCATCCAACTGGCGAATATAATACTTGGAAGGAAAAGCAGATTTTAAAAAAAATAAAAAATGAGGGGGTGGTAAAATTAAAAAAAAAAAATAAAAATCTCAGGAAGTCATCTAGTCATTCCTGCTCTTTGCTGAAACAATAGACTCGGGATGCTGGCTAAGTTATAAATAATCCTGCTGGCTACACAACACAAATACAAGACAGGAGCGGGGTAACTATCGGCTCGATGGAAAGTGAGTCACTACCTTCTCACAGAACAGCCAAAGAAGGGCAAACGTTGTGGCCCTGCTCCCACCATGCCAGTGCCGGGGCTCTGCCAGCTGGTACCCCCATCCCGGGAGAGGAGGAGCAGCTCGGGGCTGTGGGAAGCCAAAGCCTGTTGCCAAACCAAAGCCAACCGCGCAGCCCGACACTGGGGGACCGGTGGCAAGCAAGTGCTCAAACTGGGGGAAAATAATGGGAAGCCACTAACTCCGCAACATCCTTCTCTTTTTAGAAAAGGAAGCTGGCATCGCGAGAGCGTGTGGCTGAGCCGTCTTCCAGATCGTTCCTCCGAAATCCAAGAGCGAGCGCGGAGATGAGCAAAGCCAATGCTCCTCAAGGTGCCGGTGAAACCGCCGCAGGGAAGGGCACGCGTGCGGGGGGTCTCTGCCCCCAGCGCAGCACTGGGGGCACGTACGTGGCCCCTCTGGCGTGGCAGCTCGTGAGGAAGGGAAGACCCATCTTTTCGGGCACCCAGGACAAGCCCGCGGTTGCTCGGGGTCCGTGGCTGACCACGGCACGCAGCAGCCCTTACGCCAGGAGCGGGGTGCCACACGTGTGCCCTCAGTAGCAAGGAACCCTCATGCCAAGAGTAACTGAGAAAGGGAAAGATCTTCCCAACTTCAGACTTGGATAATTTGGAAGTGACATAAATTCTCCTTTTCTTTTTTTTTTTTTTTTTAAAAAAGGGGGAAAAAAAAGAGCTTCCTGACTTGTTATTCCATTACCCAAATCTGGAAATGTAATCATATTAGTTCAGCTGCATTAACACAACAAAAAACCCCAACAAAAACTGCCTTAAAGATTGAACCGATCTCCAAGGGGCCGAGGGAAAGGAGAACAAAAGTCAGAAACCTGCAGCAACCAGCTCGCCCCGTGAGCACCGCGGCAGCCTGGCACCCGAGGCACGTTTGCAGAGATAGAGGATGTGGAATAATCAGGATATTACGTTATTTTTAAGGGCTTGGGGTTTTTTTTTTGGCCAGGTAGGTGAGGCAAAAGGTCACTAAGAGTCGTGTGAGCTTGTTACGGAGCTTAACTCGGTTTAAACGTACCTCAACCCAGGGGAAAAATCCAGCCTCCGGCCAAGTGGAAAGTCCAGGCAACTCCAAGAGATGGCAGGGATGCGGTGCCATGGACACAGCCACCGCACAGCTCCTCGCCCAGCTCTCCTCCCAGCAGCCCGAGATGCCACCGCTCCCGTCTGACAGCGGCCGGGGAGCGCGATGGCCACGGGGCAACCATAGCCCTGGCTGGGAAGGGGCTTGAAGCTGCCACCGCTCCGACAAACTCAAAATAAAAAGCCAAAAAAAGCCAAAAACCTCAGGCTGCGGCTACGAGGCTGCGGCTGGTGTGTTTTTAGCACGAGTTGGGCTTACGGGTAAATCTCATCTGCTTCGGGGTGCTGGGTCCTCCGTGCCGCAGAGAACGTGGGAACGACCACCCAGCCAGAGAAGTTCACTTCAGGTTTTAGAGGAAAAGGTGTCAACAGTTTGAACCACGGTGTGAGAAATACAGGAATCTTGCTTTAAATTTTGGTTTTCTCTAAAAAAAAAAGAAGGGGAAAATAGCCTTAAAAAACCCACCCACATGTGACAGGGAGGCACATCCACCTTCCCACAGCCTCTCAGGCCATTCATCATTTGGATAAAATCCAGTTTCACATTGAAATTCAGCTGGACTTTCAAATGCAAATCCGAGGAGAAGAGCAACATATGGTAGAGGTTAGGATGTATTTTTCCTAATTAAATGGTGTACTGCTGTTTTGTATAACAATGTTAACGGGGCATTAACGGAGCCTTTAGAAGAGAGACCGCCTCAACTTTCAAAAAAAGACAAAATGCCCCAGAAAGCAGAAGGGGCCCAGGACCTCCCCACTCTCAGAGGTTTTGTCACTTGTCACAACCAAGCCACCATCTCCGCCAGGCTGTGCAGGACAAGGTGGAAAGGTAAGATGGGCAACACCAGCGTCTCCAAGGCTTGTCCTGCCGGAGTTTGGCTGAGTCTTCCTCAAAGTCAAGGCCACGACGGGTTGTCCTTGGGACACTCCTGGATGCCACCATGTCTGCAAGCAGAGTGCTGCAACAGAAACTTGGGAGGGTTTTTGATGAAGGGCGGGCAGAAGATGCTTCAAAACTCTTTGAGGAGAGGAATAGCTCTGCCTCGAGTGGTGGTCAGTGAGCTCTGGGCCACCGCCACCAAATCTGATGCCCACTGGCTCCCAGGAGAGGCAAGTGCTGCCACCGAAGGAGACCCCCCCCAGCTCACTGGCAGTCCCCTGCCCTGCAGACAGGACATGGGGAGAGTCACCTGCTTTCCTGAAAGGTTCTTCCCATTTAGGATCACAGAATGGTTTGGGTTGGAAGGGACCTTCAAGTTCATCCAGTTTCAACCCCTCTGCCAGGGGCAGGGACACCTTCTACTACACCACGTTGCTCAAAACCTCATCCAGCCTGGCCTTGAACACTGCCAGGGATGGGGCAGCCACAGCTTCTCTGGGCAACCTGCTCCAGTGCCTCAGCACCCTCAGAGGGAAGAATTTCTTCCTTAGATCCCATCGAAATCTCCCCTCTTTCAGTTTAAAGCCATTGCCCCGTGTCCTGTCACTACACACCCTTGTCCAAAGCCCCTCTCCAGCTTTCCTGTAGCCCCTTTAGGTACTGGAAGGTGCTGGAAGGTCTCCCAGAGCCTTCTCTTCTCCAGGCTGAACAGCCCCAACTCTCAGCCTGTCTCCAGAGCAGAGCTGCTCCAGTCCTCGGATCATCTTCATGGCCTCCTCTGGACCCGCTCCAACAGCTCCATGTCCTTCTGACGCTGGGGACCCCAGAGCTGAACGCAGCACTGTAGGGGAGGTCCAGGACAGGCCAGGGTTTTGTAGGTGACTGTCCTTTGCTCTGCCTGGTATGAAAAAAAACAGCCCCATGCACATATCGGGGTGCTGGAGGCTGCCCTTCCTCCCAGCCTCGTCCCCCGATGCTCTGAAATGAGGCCCGTTTATTTATTTTCAGTCTCTAACCACGAAGACTCCCCTGCTAGAAGCAGCTTATGCCTCATTAACTTCACCTCCCTCTTGCTCCTGACGCAATCTCCAGCTAAATTTAGAAGGAATCGCTCCCTTCGGTCACTTTGGAGGTGAGGATGTGCTTCTCAGGGTTACCAGGCAGGTGGACAATATTTTTTTAGATTTTTCTCCCTGCTGGCTCTGGAGCTGGGCTACCTGGAGAGTTAAATGCAAAATTCAAGATTAAAAAAGGGGGCAGATGTCCTGGAATGCCTCTTCCCCTCCTTTAGTGGCGAAGCGAGGTGCTGCAAACACATCCTCCCTCCAGAAAGATGAATCATAGCGGCGAGAAGAGCATCAAAACAGCCGCTGCGAAAAGTCTCAAAAGCTGAATAAAGAAATCTAAAAGCTGAATAAAGAAATCAAAAAGCTGAATAAAGAAATCAAAAAGCTGAATAAAGAAATCAAAAAGCTGAATAAAGAAATCCTCACTCACAGTTCAGGTTTTCCTTCGCTGATGTTTCTTCACATGTATTTCCACCCTGAGAGGCCACTCGGGACAGATAAACCCAGAACCTCCTCCAGCAGATGGTAAAACCCCCCATCCTACCCCAAATCCAGGTGGCATCCGCCTCGAGACGGTAGAGACACAAAGGCCACAGCGGCTGCTCCGGCTGCATCCCGGCGAGGACAGACCCCGGCGAGCCGCCGGCACAAGCCTTGTCCGGCTGTTCGGCTCCGCCGGTCGGATCCTCCGGCAACAAACCACCGACAAACCCCTGGGTGTGACAGCATCTTCTGATGCTGCTTTCACTTCGGGTGGGGGTTGGCCCAGTCCTTACCCCCCAGCCCAGCGTGTCCCCCCAGATCAACTCACCGCCGCCGGCTGAGCCCGGCCGCGCCGCCGCGGCCAGATGCCGGCGTTTCGGTGCCGCGGGAGCCCCGTGCCCCAGCCTGCCTCGGGTGATCTCCTGTCCTCAGCGCTCGCTGCGCTCCCGGTCCCCCGTGCAATTACGCATTCAGCACCACGATGTATTTCACACTGTATTTCATGCCTCATTTGACAACAAAATTAATTAAACTTTAAGGCAACGCTGAAGGAGCGCAGTACCTTTCTTCCCTCCCTGGCATATACAACTCAATTTGTTTAAGCTAATGTGCTAATCAAGACTTGCAAAGTATTTGGGAACCTTTTTTGGCAGAAGGGTCTCCAAAACACGTGGAGACACTCTGCACTGGCCAGTCTCTGCTCGGAGGTCCCGGCACGGGCATCAACCGGATGACTACAGAGGTCTGCAAGCGCCCCGGCGAGAAGCCCCACTTTCTTAAAATGCAACCCCTGCCCCAACGGTGCTGGTCACCAATGGGTGCCCGCGTTCAGGCCAGCACATCGTCTTAGGGAGACTCTTTGCAGTGTCTGAGCTGTCCATGAGCTGGCAAGTGCGACGCCAAGGAGGTGACTGCCCATCCTCACCCCCCAGGTTATAGAATCATGGAATGGTTTGGGTTGGAAGGGACCTTCAAGATCATCTAGTTCCAATCCCATGCCATGGGCAGGGACACTTCCCACTACACCAGGTTGCTCAAAGCCTCATCCAGCCTGGCCTTGAACACTGCCAGGGATGGGGCAGCCACAGCTTCTCTGGGAAACCTGTGCCAGTGCCTCAGCACCCTCAGAGGGAAGAATTTCTTCCTTAGATCCCATCAAAATCTCCCCTCTTTCAGTTTAAAGCCATTGCCACGTGTCCTGTCACTACACACCCTTGTCCAAAGCCCCTCTCCAGCTTTCCTGTAGACCCTTTAGGTACTGGAAGGTGCTGGAAGGTCTCCCCGGAGCCTTCTCTTCTCCAGGCTGAACAGCCCCAACTCTCTCAGCCTGTCTCCAGAGCAGAGGTGCTCCAGCCCTCAGAGGATCTTCATGGCCTCCTCTGGACCCGCTCCAACAGCTCCATGTCCTTCTGATGTTGAGGACCCCAGAGCTGAACGCAGCACTGCAGGGGGGTCTCAGGAGAGCAGAGCAGAGGGGCAGAATCCCCTCCCTCGATCTGCTGCCCACGCTGCTTTGGATGCAGCCCAGGACACGGGTGGCTTTCTGGGCTGCCAGCGCAACGTGCCAACTCGTGGTGAGCTTCTCGTCAACCACCACCCCAAGTCCTTCTCCTCAGGGCTGCTCTCAGTCCATTCTTTGCCCAGCCTGTACTTGTGCTTGGGATTGCCCCGACCCACGTGCAGGACCTTCCACTTGGCCTTGTTGAACTCCATGATGTTCTCACAGACCCACCTCTCAAGTCCATCAAGGTCCCTCTGGATGGCATCCCTTCCCTCCAGCATGTCAACCACACCACACAGTTGGTGTCATCAGCAAACGTGCTGAAGGTGCACTTGATCCCACTGTCCATGTCACCGACAAAGATGTTATCGGTTAAGGTTGATCAGGTTCAGGCAAGTGCATGTCACCAGCTGGGCTGGTGGCCTGGGGACGTGCCGGGGCAACCCCAGCACCCAGTCCTGAGGCTGCCCAGGTCCCTTGTCCTTATCACACAGCGACAGGCGGGCGAGCCGGTGCTCCTCCTCGGAGCCTGGGGACTGCCACCCCCTCGCTGTGCTCCTGGGATTTCTCAGCTATTTGGAGGCACTGGGAGAGGGCAGGATAATCCCAACCCACGCGGCTGGGAATCCGAGAGGCAGATGTGGGCAAACGTTTTGGCATAACTGAGACAGCTGCAGCGGCCGCACGTCCACCACCGGCTCAGCAACCCTCCGCGCGATGGAGACGGCGCGGGGCAGCCGCCAGCGCGCGGGCGGGCGATGCCCTCCGCTCCTGCGCCCGGAGCAGGTCAAACAGGCCGAGCGAAAGCGGAGAGGAGCCTCATCAGGGAGCGAACGCCAAAACAAAAGGGAAACACCAGCCAGCAACCAGCGACCCGGGGTTTACCCGCACCGCCATCCCTGCACCGCCGGGGAGAGGTGCCAAACCCGCTCCCAGCAGCGCGGCGTGTTTTTCAGGCACAGTCTGGCTCGCGGCGCTCCTGAGGCAGGTTTCCAGCTGATGGAGCTGGATCATCCTCATCGGGCCACGTTGCTGCCAACGGGCAGACGAGCCCGGTTCAGACAACCATCTCACCATCAGCCTCGTCTACGAGCGGACGCGGCGTGTCCCGAGAGGGCTTCACCTGCCTGGCGGGTTGAGTTGATGGTCTCTTCTCGTGCTCTCAGGTCCGTGGCTCGCAGCGGTCAGGAAACAGAGATGCTCACACTTTGACTCCGATGACCACAGCGAAGCTCGTGTCAACGTTTCCTTCTTCCAGCTGAAGTGGTAGGTCACCATCACCTCCTCACTCACGAAAAATGTCGCTTGTGAATAACGTCGTTATCCAGACAGATTCAGAGTCTGCTCTTGTGTTAGAAGAGCAGTGAAAATATCACCCTTACCAGCGATTTTGGGCACTAGTGGGCAGAGAAGATGCATTTATAGCATCCTTCAGCCATGCTGGCACTGAAGAACATAGTGTGGCTTAGAGATGAGGCCATCCAGAGCAACAAAACAGCACTATGCATTAAATGCGTCCCCTTAGACCACCCATTTGCTGTCTCAAATTAAAAAAAAAAAAAAATTAAAAAACTCCAATTTGAGATCCACTGCATATAAACATTAACAACGGAGATGCAATAGGCAGAGTGACTGGTCACAAGCGGGACACGTGCTGGAGGAGGGCACCCTACAGAGCATGCAGAATTCCAAATTAGCGGCAGCGAGGTCCAGCAGAAACGCTTGCCAGACCTGCTGGGCCCCTTCCAAAGCCACTTCTCCCCCTCTGGAAAAGGCACAACAACCGTGCAAGGCCTCGAGCTGGATGCTGAGCCAAAGGGTTACGATTCCAATCTCAGCCCTGCACCGACACGTGCCGCTCGCACGAGATTAGAGGCGGGATGGGGCAGAGCTGCCGCGTCCTCGAGCCGAACCTCACAGGTGCTGCCCTCCGGAAAATCATTTATGAGACTCTGGTCCTCACGATCGAGAAGACCAGCAGCGTGAACAAGGCAACGACATCAGGCAGGCAATTAATTCGCGACCAGCTCCTCTTATTAGACAGAAAGCAAGTGCTTGAGCTTGTACACGTTCTTTTGGAGCACAGAAGGTTTACTCTAGCCCGGCTTTAATCCGAGCAAGGCACATGGTTTTGACATAAAATACATCGATCTCATCATCGCCCCTCGAGCAGGCGCAGTTACACGGGTACTGAACGGCCTCATCCAGGGTAGGAAACGCTCCGTCGGAAGGAGATGGCTGTACTGCCTCAGCTCTTCTGGCAAAGTCAGAACTGTGTGCTCAAACAAGCTCTCTGTCAAATGTGCAGCTTCTAAACAAAAGCTGTCACTTCTCTCAGTCCAGCTTTGGCTCTCTGGCACCCCCGGCATCGCCCGTGCTCTTTCCTAGTTCAAAATCTCAAATCCAGACCGGAGGACTCTTCCCAGGGTGGGAGAAGAACAACAAGAAAAAAAGGAAAAAAAAGAAAGAAAAAAGGCAAAAATCCCTCCCTCAAGATCTGCACCCTTTCATGCCCTGAAGTTAAACACTCACCAACGCAGGGACCGGGTTATATTTGCCTCTCCCAACTGCCAGAGCATCCCCACTGCCCCGACAGCACCGTCGCCCTTTTCCTGCCCTTCCCAGCTCGCTCCTCCCGCGTCCGTCAGAAAGCGGCTGTGCCTCTGCCAGGACACCCTCGCTCCCAGCCCTGCCCAAAAATTCGAGCTAGAAAAAATAAATGTAAGAGAGGTGAGAAAGAGGGAGGGAGACCTTCATGTTTCAATCTCACTGCAAAGGCAGCGGAGAACCAGCTGCCCAGCTGGGGAATTCCTGGGAGCAGGAACACGCACCCCAGGACGCGGGGATCAGGGATGCGGCCGGGGTACAACGCCGGATTCAGGGCTACAGGCGTGAAGATCTGCGCCCACCGTTTGTTCCCCAACACTCGCGATTTCCTGCAGCCCCCTGCTCCCTGCCCCCAGCTTTCGGGCCCTCCAAAGTCCTTTCTTCCAAACTCTGCTTTGTGTGTCCCAGTTAACGGGATCCACCCCATGGCAAAAACAGGGAGCAGAAAGGGGGCAGGATGGAGAACAGGAGCTTCCTAAAGGCAAAGACTAAAACGAAGCAGAAAGTCACTTAACGCCCCTGACCAGCACGTGGGAGATGAACTTCACTGAAAGTCCTCTGGGGTTTGTTATGGGAAAGGTCGGGACTGTGGCACCCCGGGTGCTTCCCGGTGACACCCTCAGCACCCTCCTGCACCCCGGGGCAGGAACGGAAACGCTCCCGGGGTGCAGCGAGCAGCGGAGGGCTGCAAGGTTGTCTCCTGCCAGACTAACACAACCCCACAGCTTTGCAGCTCGACTTGTCCACAGCAACGCTTATTTTTTTTTTTTTTTAACCTTTGGTAATGGCTAAAAAGAAATTTTTGCTTCGAAAGAAACAGCCACACCAACAGGGAGGTGAGGAAATTTTTCTGCTGGGACTTTTTTGTTGTGGTGGCTTCGGCGTTCTGCACGGCGGCTGCCTGGGCGCACGCGACATCGACAAGAGCCTGAAGTACGACTTGGGCAGAAAATGCCAGTTTTAAACACCGAGTCCCACATTGTGCATCTCACGGCTGCCTTTCATCATCCATCGAAACAGCACGCGGAGCCCTTCGCTCCCGCTCCGGCACAAGCAGAACATGTGGGAACTAGAGGCAGTTCGTAGGAAAAACGTGCTACACCCTTACTAATAAAAGCCTCTGCTTCCTCACTATGGCAAATAGTTGTGAATGTGATTCCACAGCCTGAAACTCAACTGCTGACAGCACCAGAAACACCACGCTGAGCTCTTTGCAACTAACTTGGACGTTTTTACCGCAAACTCCCCACTCCTGCGTTGGCAGAGCTGCCAGGGCAGGTACGGCGCTGCCAGCCGCCGCGCCGGACCCTTCCCTCCCCACCTCGGAGCTTCCCAACCGGGGCTGCGTGCACATACTCAGTAATTGCACCTTCAAACAGCTCACCCGTAGCATCAATTAAAGAGACAACCTCGTCTTTCACAGAATTTATTACTTTCGGAGCTGTTGCCACAGGTATCCAAGTTTGAACGGCGTTTAAAGGCGGCTTTCAAAGGGGATTCAGCCTCACCTACCTCCGGGGAGAATGCATTTACTTTGTTCAGGAGACTATAACTTAAAATTTGTTACATGCACCAGCTTGTAACTCTTTGAAAAAACTCCCCAGTTAGCCAGCTTCAAATGTATTTTATGAACTCGCCCCGATGAAAGCAATTCCCTCAACAATGAGCCTCATCTCACCATCTCAGTGGCAAAAAAAAGCACTGAACAAATTTTGGGGGTGGAAAACACAGCCCAGCCCAGGAGGGCACTCTCCCTTCCAAACCCACCTAAGAGATCTCAAGCCAGGAGGAAAAGCACAAAGCAAGAAGGAAAAGACTTTTAGTGGTGAATTCGCTTACTCAAAATTAAAGGGGGAAAAAAAAAAGCTTTTTTTTTTTTTTTTTATTTGTTGCAAGCAGAATAATCTCAGGAGGAGACCGCCCGGGCTCCCGTCTCCATAGGACGCAAACCTGGCACCGTGTCCCGTTTCCGATGCGGAAGCGAGACGGTGGCACGCTCTCCGTGTTAACCACGGATGCCAAGCGCTGCTCCGGGAGATGTGCCACCTCACCCAGCCACTTGCTTCGGGTTTACCTCCCCGCTCCGCAGACCCCGACTCAACTGCTGAAGCAAAGGTGACCCTGCCGAAAACTCGGCGACAGCCCCGCGGCAACGCTGCAGCCTGGGCTGGGAAGAGACAACGAAACTTCTCTGCCTCCCGCCACTCCCACTGTCTTAACATCAATTAAAAATGGTTATTTCCATGTGAAATTTGGCACTCGCGGGTTCCTGCTAGAGGCACGGTTTAATTAAGCGTGCTGGGAGGGAGCTCGTTTCTGATCAGATTGGTCATTGGTCAGAAGGACATGGAGCTGTCGGAGCGGGGCCAGAGGAGGCCACGGAGATGATGTGAGGGCTGGAGCACCTCTGCTCTGGAGACAGGCTGAGAGTTGGGGCTGTTCAGCCTGGAGAAGAAAAGGCTCCGGGGTGACCTTCCAGCACCTTCCATCCAGTACCTAAAGGGGCTACAGGAAAGCTGGAGAGGGGCTTTGGACAAGGGCATGGAGTGACAGGACACGGGGCAATGGCTTTAAACTGAAAGAGGGCAGATTTAGATTAGATATAAGGAAGAAACTTTTCACTCTGAGGGTGGTGAGGCACTGGCACAGGTTGCCCAGAGAAGCTGTGGCTGCCCCATCCCTGGCAGTGTTCAAGGCCAGGTTGGATGAGGCTTTGAGCAACCTGGTGTAGTGGAGGGTGTCCCTGCCCATGGCAGGGGGGTTGGAACTAGATGATCTCTGAGGTCCCTTCCAACTCAAACCGCTCTGTGATTCTATGATTTATGAACTATGACATGGAGGGGGGGGGGACAGAGGACACAGTTTTAAATGTTTTGTTACTGCAAATAATAAACAGTTTGGCGAGGGGACGACGAAACCGCAGCCTTCCAGGACCAGGACAACGGGCATACACCGAGTGCCCCGGCTAAAATAAAACACCGGCAGCAAACGACATCGCTTAACGCTGGAAAACATTAGTTACAGCCCTGGGAAGAGCGACTTCCCCGCGGTGACCTATATGTGCTATAAATGGCCGCAGCCGCGGTCGGCGTGACGTGAGCTCCATCCCAGCGGCAGCCGTTGGGTTTCGCCTCGCCAAGAAAACGCAAAGCGGAGGTGCTGAATTGTCCATGCGGCGGAGCAGCTAAACCAGTTCCTCCCCAGTGCATTTAAGGACAGAAAGGAGGGAAACAGTGGCAGAGCTTAAAATAAAACCGGGAGACAAATATAAAAGCAAAGGGATCTCAAAAGCTGGAGGGTTTGCATGAACACTTTGGATTTTCCCGGCCCTAGAGAGAGAAATGGGTTCCCCTTCGCGAAGGGGCCACCCGCGCGAGCGCCAGCAGCTTGGCCAGGGCAATTATTAATTGGGATTTGAATTCGGGGCAGTTTTATCACTGTGATTTTCTAGTAGCACTGTTTCAAGTTATTTACCGGCCGGACTTTGGAAGGCAGAACCTCACGTTGGCAAGAGGGGCGTTTTGGCTGCGAGTCAGCGGGGTCACTGCCGTGCTCCCTTCGCTCCAAACTTCCCCCGGGGAGGAAAGAGCCTCAAGTCACCAGCTCCTCCGGAGGGAAAAAACTAAGCTACATACTGCCCCAGGGATTTCCCCAAGGAGGAGGGAGATGAAAAGCGAGAGGCCACAAATCCACGTGTCCAAGGGTGGGCAGAAGCACGAAACACCAATTTCTCCGGCACGGAAGATGGCATCAGTTCATTGTCTCGGGGTTACCACCATAACCCCAAACAACGAGATCCTGGCACTACGGTGCACACTACCGAGCTAAGGCTTAAGCGCAATCGGTGTCTGCTTCTCCTTCGGAGGCAGAGGGATGGCAGTGGAGGGGCTGTCTTCAGCAGGGGTACGGCACACCGGCTGCGCAGGAGCGTTTGAGAGACACGAAGCACATCAGAGATGAAGCCCAGGCCTTCCTGCAAGGCAGAAAGGTTTAGGGAGCTAATCTCCAGGTCCGGATTACAGCATGGCTGCAAGGTGTTCTGCTCCCTCAGCAAGTTCAGGTCCCCAAATCCATCTACTCTTCAACCTCAGACCACATCAGTGTTGGTGACGATGCGACTTCAAATCAAACATTGAGCCGGACGGAGGGCTGTGCCGTTGGGGATGAACTGGTACCCCATCATTCCCAGCAGTGAATTAAGCTCAACCAACATCAACTAACCCTGACAACCACCACTCGCAGCTATCTAGGGCCTGGTTTAGACACTCTGAACCTTCCTAACAGCACATCCCCTTAACATCTCACTGCAGTTATCCACCCCACCGGCAAAAAATCAATCGTCAAACACTCAGGACCAGAGCGAAGACACAAAGCCAACGTGCAACCACAACACGCTCCCCACTCTCCCGAGGATGTCCGGCCGAGGGATAACTGCTGCTGGAGCAAAAGCCTTCCCCTACGCCAAGCCCCGCGCCGCGTTTCAAACCTGGGGTGCCCGCGGCGGGACGAAAGAGCCGCCACGGAGCCCCGACACCGGAACAGCGGCGGTTGTGCAACTGCCTTGGGTGCAGTTGTATAACATCAGCCCTCTGTTTTTACGAGCTGCTCGCAGCCAGGCTCAAAAAGCAGCAGCCCAGAGGACGGGTGGTGTCGACGTTACCTTTCACTCACCCGAAAGAAAAGAAGCGGGAGGAGAATTAAAAGATTTTGTGTTGTTTCGGCTGCTGCGCAGCCAAGCGGAGGGGGGTCCGGGCTGGCCAGCACCATCAACCTCGCAGCCAAGCCAGCCTCTGAGCAGGAAACGGATTAACACGGGCCCGCTCCACTGCTATTGTCTCACTGGCATCTAGTGCATCTTTTGTGGATTATTTTAACAGCAAAAGTTGCACACAGGAACACTCACTGGAGAGATGAGCTTCCATCTGGGTTAACCCAAGAGTTTTCTCTCCTCGAATTTCCTCCAGCGCCCACTCAACAGCTCCCCTCCGTGTAAGAACGTTTGCCCAATACCATTTTGACGTGCAGCTAAACGGCCCTACCTGAAAGCACCAAATTTCCCCGGCCAAAAAGGGCAGGAGCACGGCAGGGCACAACACGTCCCATCATCCCCCCTCTCCCGTCCTGATGGTGCAGGTTTCCCCAAAAGCTGCCCCACAGCATGCTGTGGCATCAAAGCCACTAATCAGAAATCCCACCCCAGTCTCCAGGATCATAGAATCATGGAATGGTTTGGGTTGGAAGGGACCTCAAAGATCATCCAGTTCCAATCCCCTGCCATGGGCAGGGACACCTTCCACTGCACCAGGTTGCCCAAAGCCTCATCCAACCTGGCCTTGAACACTGCCAGGGATGGGGCAGCCACAGCTTCTCTGGGCAACCTGCTCCAGTGCCTCACCAGCCTCGTAAAAAATTTCTTCCTTAGATCCCATCGAAATCTCCCCTCTTTCAGTTTAAAGCCATTGCCCCGTGTCCTGTCACTACACGCTCTTGGCCAAAGCCCCTCTCCAGCTTTCCTGTAGCCCCTTTAGATACTGGAAGGTGCTGGAAGGTCTCCCCGGAGCCTTCTCCTCTCCAGGCTGAACAGCCCCAACTCTCTCAGCCTGTCTCCAGAGCAGAGGTGCTCCAGCCCTCGCATCATCTCCGTGGCCTCCTCTGGACCCGCTCCAACAGCTCAACAACTGAGATGCCACCCAATGTCAGGGCACAGACATTCCACACGCCCAGGAGTTTCCCTGGACAGCTCGAGTCAGCCCAGGGTGAAGGTGGTCAAGTTTTAACCATTCGCAAAGCGTCAGCGTGTTTCAACAAAAAGGACCAATTAACTGAACTTCCCGCGTGCCGGGGCCGCAGCGAGCCCTGCACACAGCGGCTTCCCTGGGCATCAAAAGCCTGGCACGGCGCTGCGCCGTCTGCCCAGCCGGAGAATTCTCTGCTGCAGCTTCCAATTAACCAGCACCGTGTTTTCCCAATCAGACATCTAAGGCTACGCGCCCTTCAGAGAGTCTCCTATCGCAGCCGGATCGCCAGCCCGCTGCTCCCCGCAGACGCCCGGCTCCCAGAGCCCTTTGATGTTGGCACTCCTGGCCTTTCCTTGGCATCCCAGCCAGCAGGGATGCAGCCGCTCCGCGTTTCTGGGGAGCAGAGCCAGCTGCTGGCTTCAGGGGTGCTGGAGCAAGGCGCGACAGGCGAGGCTCTGCTCAGCAGCATCCCAAAACCACAGCAGGGTCCAGCTCGGAGGCTGGTGAAATGGCTCCAGCCACCCTTGCTGCCCACCTCCCCAGGGCAGCTGTGCTGCCTGGAGGCATCTGGGTCAGGACAGCTTTGCAAAGGTCCCTTTGAGCAGGGAGCTGCTGGAGGGGCTGAATGGAGCAGACACTCAAACTGCACCAGGGTCTCCCTTTGGGCAGCTGAGCCTCAGGAGTTCACCACCATCACCGTGTCTTCTCGGTAACATACAGCAAAACTCTTCCAGGGTGTATGTATGCAGTCTAAATAACTTAAGAGAACAGCACTGACTGTCTGCTCTGGGGCTGCTTCAATCGGAGCAGCCAGCCAGCAACCTTCAGCTCAGGGAGTGACTTCTTAATTGGAGACAGATTGGCAAGAGCAGCTTTGAGTACCCGGAGACACGGGGAGCAACAAGAAAATCACCCAGAGAAACAGCAGCAGAGCACCACCAGAAAAACACGTAACATAAAACAACAGAAACCCCTCCTTTTGGGTCTCTGGAAGCAAACACAAATTTATTGCAAAAAGCATTGCAGTGTTAAGTTAAAAAAAAAAAAATAGATGACAGTACCTGATCCTCCAAACTGAGTGCTTGCTAGGGTCGTGGGTCTGTTTTTTCCATTAGCCACTGGCAGGGGAAACATCTAGAAAAACAAGAAGATGAGAGAGAAGGGAAGAGAAAAGAGATTTCAGTATGTTAGTTTTACCGTGCTGCAAAGGGGGTCAGATTGGGCAGGGGATGGGGGGCAGGGAAAGGGAAGAGCAGCACTTTATTGAATGAAAAAAACTTCCCTTGTGTCCCTGCTCCACAGATCAGCTGTGGGAGGGAGAGGAGAGCAGTGCAGCTGTGCGCTGATATACACACACATTCCTACACGCATAAACTTCTGCGCACGCAGCGTGTCTGGCTCCTTAGGTGCAACTGAAAACCATCCAAGAAGCATCGCTGCCGTGGTCAAAACCAAGTTTCTTCCCTAACTTATCCACCAAGGCTCAGACCAAAGGGTGCCCATGCGGGCACAGAGGAAGGCCGACTCCATTCATAAAAAGCCAGGAGGAAAAGAAAAAAGCACCCCATTGAGACCACAGCACCCAGCAAAGCTCATTTTATCCCTCGACACCCCAGCACCCACAGCGGTCTGAGTCTCATCCCACATCTCCCACGCTCCCCAGCACATCTCTGGCAACACGCAGTGCCTGGGGAGGACGTGGTTGCCCACAGGCTCTGGCTGGCACGGGCAGAGGTGACTAAGCCACCCACTCCAGCGACGCTCAACCAGAGCTCCAGAAGCCCCATGCCAGCTCTCGGGGGGAAGAACCCCCCAGTCACACGGAGCAGCTCCCACCCCTGGTCCTTCAGGGGCTCCAGCAGCACCCGGAGCTGACACAGCCCTGGGGTGCCATGGGAGAAGCTGCGCCAAGGGCAAAGGTAATTAACTCACAATTAGAAAGATTAACGTATTTTACAGTATCGGTCATTCTGGCTACTTGTTTGCTAAACTGCTGCAGCTTCGGTGTCGCCGTTAATCTTCTCCTGCCAGGGAGCTTCCTCAAAAATACTGCGTACCTCGTCAGCTATCCTGTATAAATATTTTTAATATAAGTTGGGAGGGTTTCAGAAGCTGTTATTTAAAAATTTATATGCACCTGCGTGCAGCAGAAAACTAATTCTTCTCCATGCAAACGGAGCTCCAGCCAATAAAACAACCGGTGGGAAAACGCTTAGTGAATTAACATTTTAATATCCTTTTACTACTCGACTCGAGATACTTTCACCACCAAGTCATTTGGATTTTTATTATTTTTAGCTTTGCAACGTCTAACTCAAAAAGTTTAATGCTTTGAAGATTAAACAATGTAATGGCACAAGAGCCTACAGAAAGGCAGCATTTCATGCCCTGACATAGCTGATGTCTGGCTGCGGTCAGAAACATTCCTGCGTACAAAACCGTCTGCCCAGCTTTGTTTTCACAAATGTTGGGGGGGGGGGAAAAAAAAAACACAACAGTTAAATGTGGTAGAGATGCAAAGAGAGCAGTTAAGAAACCGACTGCCATTCAAAAAAAGAACCCCAATTTGGGATGTGTATCGGTACGCACACACGCACATCGTGCGCACGTCAGGGTGTGGGTTTAAATAAAGGTGCAAACGGTGTTTCAGCGTGCGGCCAGGCAGGCACCTGCCTTCCTACGGCTTCTCCCTCGGACGTAACCCCGCTCTCCCTGCGCCTCCCTAATCCCACTCTCCCTGCACCTCCCTAATCCTGCTCTCCCTGAACCTCCCTAACCCCACTCTCCTTACAGCCCCCCAATCCCACTCTCTTTATATCCCCCTAACCCTGCTCTCCCTACAACCCCCTAATTCCGCTCTCCCTGCACCCCCAATCCCACTCTCCTTATATCCCCCTCTCCTTATATCCCCCTAACCCTGCTCTCCCTACATCCCCCTAATCCCGCTCTCCTTGCACCCCCAATCCTGCTCTCCCTATATCCCCCTAACTCCACTCTCCCTGCACCCCCTAGCCCCACTCCCTGCACCCCCAACCCCACTCTCCCTGCACCTCCCTAATCCCGCTCTCCCTACACCCCCCAATCTCGCTCTCCCTGCACCCCCTAATCCTGCTCTCCCTACACCCCCCTATGTGCAACCTTGCAGTGAAAGCCACGGGACATGCATTGCTGGGAGAGGGGGGGGTCCCACTGCAACCGCCCCAAGCAGCTGCTGCCCACCCTGGGGTGGGCTCTGGAGTCACTCGGGGTGGGCCGGCAGCCTCCGCCACCGAATCCGCCTTGTTTCCTCAGGAAGTTGGGCCAGAAAACAAAAACAAACCCTGACGACACCGAAGACTCGCAGCCGACCTTCCTCTGCAACGCTACAGGTTTTTCCTGCCTCCCCCCCGGCCCCCCCTTGCAGGGCAGTGTTGTTTTCTGCAAAGATCTCCAAAATTACTGAAAAATGGGATTTACGTGGCTGATCCCACCCAGCCAGTGCTCACTCCCTTCCCTTAAGGTAGGGAAGGAGGTGAAGTGGTTAGAAACCCCCTTTCCCAGTGGCAAGAGCCAGTTCTGCACGTGAGAGCGGGGTGGGGGAGGATGCATGAACATAATGGTACCGAGCAGCAAAAAGCAACAAAAAAAAAAAAAACACAAAACCAAAAAAAAAAAGCACCACTGGCTCTTTTTCACGAGCATTTCTGCTGAATACTTGCTGATGCTGAAAAACCCAAGATTTGAGCGGAGAAAATGCACAGCCTCGTTCCATTGTGCAACGTGCCCTTTCTACTTCTGCAAAAAAACAGGGGGTCTCCCCCCCCCTCACCCCACCACCACCAACACCACCGCCGCGCTCGGCAATCCCCAGCACGCCCCCGCAGCCGGCCCCGCCGGGGGATGCCCTCCCCACCTCTTCCCTTCGCCTCCGCCTGCTCCGAGAGATATTTCGAGCCTGATGCAACACCTTCCCACTCCCCCTCCCCAAGGGATCGCGGAGTCACGGACGCCGTTCCGCACCGGGATGAGTGGGGATGGGGGATGCTGAAACACGGTGATGCTGCGGAGCATCAGGGGGGACCCTGGGTCACCCCTCTGCTCCAAATACACTCATCACTTGCCAACTCCAGGAAATGTTTTGGGTTTTTTTGTTGTTTTTTTTTTTCTTGCTGCCAGCTTGTTTTTCCACTGCGGCGTGGGTTGAAGCCGGCCGGGTCCGCTGTCGCGAGGAGCCCGGCGCGAGTCATACGTGAAGTGGCGGCGTGTGTCGCTCGCAAAGTTCACCCACCCACTGCAAATTTCCTTTCTGCTTTTAAATGCTGTTTTAAAAAGAAAGGGGGGGAGGGAAGAGAGACCAAGCGGAGCTGGTAGGACCAGAGGGACCCAGGGACCGAGGCGTGAGCATCCGAGGAGCTGCAAGTGGGTCATTACTTGGCCTTTGTTGGATTTGAATCATGTAGATTTGAAGGGTTATATCAAATCCCCCATCTTAAGTCTCTGTATTTGGTTTCTTAAGTCCTATCTCCAGCCTCCCCGACAGCTGACAACTTCTCCGCACCCTCGCAGCTCCATTTCCACTCTTCCCAAAGAACTTACTCTCCCTTCCGTTCATCCCGGGGTAAAAGAGGCAAATCCAGCCCCTGGGAAGATCCAACGCCCGCACCCGCCGCCGAGGAGGTTATAGCTAAGAGACCTCACGCTTCCAACAGCGAGCTCATAAGCAAGAAAAGGAATTTGCCAGACACAACTAACAATATCAAGAAGCATTTCATTTATTGTGTACTTCTACCAGCGCACCAGTGTTTTCAAATTAAATAGTTGTTTTTGCTTCCTCCGCTCTTCCACCTTATGAACTCCGGGCTGAACCAACCTCAGGCCTGATCTCAAAACCTGAAATCTATTTTGCAGCATGGAAAGCATCCAGCTGTTAATTCGGGGAGAAGAGGGAATTCAACTCAATAAACATTGCCAGCAGGATATTTCATACGTGTTCATCTAAGACAGACCTTCCCGACTAACAGCCCCAAACGTGCACCGTGCCGTAAAGTCAAACTTTACGACTGCTTCACTCTAAACAAAAGTGAGAGTTTTATCATGGAAACACAGGCGCTGCGCCTTGGCCGGAGCAGGGCTTCAGCATCCTCCGGCATGTCTGCAGCAGCAGGAGCTTGCTCCAGCCCTGCTTGCTGGTCCCAGTTTGGCTCTCACCCCCAGTTCAACGGCTGGAGCCACAAGGGCTGGCACGCACCGAGAGCAGGTCCTGCGTGACTGCTCAAGCCCCTGCCCACCCTGCAACGTCTCAGCGAGCTACAAACCCACCCTGACAACCAGCATCCGCGCAGCATATGGTTAATACTCTGCTAATAATCATGGCTGTTAACAGCATTTCACTCCTGCCAGAGACCCAGGCTGGCACGCAGCCGCCTGCCTCTATCTAGCTTGGCAGGCACGCGCCGCACCACGGACAGGCCCCCAGTCCCATCCGCATGCCCACCCAGGCTGCTCCACCCTGGATCTCCCAGTACCACGGGGTGTCCCTGCCCTCCGAGCACCCCAACCTGGCCAGGATACCTGCCTGCACCTTCCCACCACGCACCAACGCCGGCAGCATGGCACGGCCGAGACACCATCCGGGACAATCATGGTGAGTTCTCATGGCCGAGCATCTCCCAATGCCCGTCAGGTCAAGCTGCAAAGCCTGGCAAGCACAGGCCAAAGGATAATGCACCAAATCTCTAATCACAGAATCATGGAGTGGTTTGGGTTGGAAGGGACCTTCAAGACCAACCTCGTTCCAACCCCCCTGCCGTGGCCAGGGACACCTTCCACTACACCAGGTTGCTCAAAGCCTCACCCAACCTGGCCTTGAACACTGCCAGGGATGGGGCAGCCACAGCTTCTCTGGGCAACCTGCTCCAGTGCCTCACCACCCTCGTTGTAAAAAATTTCTTCCTTCTATCTAATCAAAATCTCCCCTCTAATAAATAGGTTAAACCAGCAACTGGAATCTGTAGGCAGGATGCTTTCTCGAAAGCTCTCCTGCAGATTTGCAAGCCCGTCCTGGACTACTGCCAGGGAGCGGTGGTGAAAGCAAGCTTACAAATTACCCGCACTTTGGGGCAATTATAAAAGGCAATTTGTTCAGAGGCAGAGGTAGGCACGGTGCGTGCACACCCCAAAGCAGCCGTCGGACTACGGAGCTGCGCGTTCGGCCCCAGCTCACTTAGACACATCTTACAGATTCCTTTGATTTTTGCCCTTTTTGGCAAATTACATTGGCACAAAGCTTTGGGCTCAGTAACTCCCCAATATATTTATTTATTAAGGAAGGTACAAGCCTTTCTTTCCAGGACTGTAAGCCCAATTTATAGCATCTCACCCAGCCCTGCCATTTGCTGACCCCACGAACTCACGCCTGACTATGCAACCCAGTTAGGGCTGGACCTTAAAATTCCCTCACTGCACAGCAAAACCCAGCACGAAGCTGGACCAGAGACTACTGGGGACAAGCATGTTTTCCCTGGAAAAAAGGAATCAAAATATTCATCTGAAGCAAACACTTCCAGCTGCTCTGAATCTCCTTCTCCACTCTTCTGTCCCATCTCTTCTCCCAGAGAGGATTAGTGGACTGATGCTCCGCTCCCACTTATTCAACGAAAAATATAAATATACTTGAAAGAGTGAGCTTTGTGGTCAAAAAGCCTGCGTCCCAGTGCCACGTGGAGAGCAACCCACAGAGCAGCCTCCTCAACAGACCCACGCGGCACACAACAAGCTTGCAATGCCAGGGTGAAGACCATCTACAAGCCAGGAAGGTTTCCATTCCAGCTCCTCATCCTTCAGGAGGGACATGAACATTCCCTTTATGCAAACTCAGGAGAAGGGTGCGCGGAGATGGGGGTTTGTGAAACAGATCTGCCTCAAACCCAGACCGCCTCGGAGCCCATCGGCCAGCTTCTGGAGGGAACATCTTCGGATCGTTTGCCAGCAAATGACATTTGCAGCCCCCGATCCCGCAAGCAGCCGCCCCCGGTGCCGCTGCTGGAGCCTTGCACAGACACAGAACAAGTTCTGGTCGTTCCCAGGTTTACAACACGTGTTGGAATTGAACACAAATTCAACCGTTAGGTACAGATTAATCTCCAAGGACAGAAATATTCATGTACAGAGGGAACAGGTCAGGACCCCTCCAGGGAATACAGCTCTGAGCATGCAAATGAGGACGGCTCGTTACATTTGAAAATAAGGTCTTGGGTTTTTTTTAAAGCTCTAAACGGTGAGTGGGATTCGATTATTTTTTTTTTTCTAAGGGGGATAATAAGCAAAGCAGGAGCCACTGCAGTCCCAGCCGAGGAGCAGATTATGGGTTACTGACCCAAAGCGCAGTTCAAAACCCGGGCACTCTCTGGTGCAGGAGATGGAAAGCTCCAGGGCTCCTGCCAACCCGCAGGACCTCTGGGATGAGAGAGGGACAACTGACCATGCATCACTCCCCAGCGAGCCCCGAACGTACTTCTGGCTTTAAACGCCTACTGTCCCTGCAGCCCCCCCAACTGTAAAACACATCGCTGGTAGTTCAACAGAACCAGCCTCCCGACAGACGCGTGAAACTGGGAGAACTGGGCCTCTCCTCCTGTACCAGAATCGCTCTTCAAGGGACTGACAGACCCCACCACTGACAACCCCTCCAGCCCAGAGCTCTGCCAGGACCAGGACAAGCTCCAGCTGGATAAAAAGTTTTATTTCTCATTGCCAAAGCTCAGCGCTCAGGTGCAGAAAAGCGGCTGAGCCTCAGCGCTTCCCACAGGCGTAACAGGTACCAGGACGGTGGGTGCCCCTATTTCTGCCACTGCATTTCCCCCCTTTTCTCCCTTCTTCTCCAAGAAGTGAGGAAACCAGCCCAGCAGGGCCGTGGGCTGCGTGACCCAGGGCAGCCCCCAGCCACAGTGGTGACACTCATGGTTATTCCTCCTCGTGGAGCTGTTTTTTCTATCTTCACAGCACGTTTGCTTATCTCAAAAGCAAGACACACGCTCCCAAGTGCCATGAGGGTGCAGCACACAACAGAGGAACCCAACAGAAAGTTATTTCTTTTGAACATGAGCTCTCCCCTCCGCAAGTCACCTGCCAACAGCAGGGACGGACGTGCTGGGGACTAACTCCTACTCTGCTACAACTAGAAGGGACTTCTCCTCCTTCCACACCCTTCTGGAGGAACTCTTAGGTCCTGTTTCTTAGAAAATAAACAGCTCCTAAATGCAGCTAAAGGTTTCCAGGACACAGAAGAGCAGAGCGTGGGGAACGCAAGTGTCCAACTCCTGCAAAAATAATGTGCCGGAGAGCTTGGATGCGTTTCAAAGTGTGACAAAATAACCTGTGGGAGCAAAAGTTTAATAGTCTGGATGTGGGAAGAGGAAAAAAAGCCTGATGAACCAGCTACTGAAGTTACATCTCTGCACGGCTTCAGAAACAGCCACCCAGTCCATTTTGCGGTGAGCATTTAAACAGCGAACACACAACCCCGTTACGCTTCCCCAGAATTTCCCATCCAAAAAAAAACCCTCAATCCACCTCCCTGCAAGGAAACAATATACAGTCAAGGGGAAGGGGGGTGGGGGAGGAAGAGGAGGGGCGGAGGCTTTGCTTTAACTTGAAAATAAACAAGTTGCAGCACATGTGCCTGCATACAAACACAGCACATCTGAAACCCATCACGTCCAATTTACAGGCTCGCGTTTCCTCCCTCCTTGCAGCTCCAAAACCGCTGCACACCAGGAAAGCCCCGGGGTCTCCAAAGCCCCCCCGGCCGCGCTCCCTTACCATACTGAAGTCCAGCAGGTCACTGAGCTCTTTGTCTGTCCCAACTGCAGCCATTCTCTGCTGCTGCTGATTCATACTCCCACAGCCTCAACAGTGGCAGTCCTAGAGAAAGCGAGGGGGAGGGGAAAGAGATATTTTAATGACTAGAGCAAACTACCCACCCCATTGATGAATATTTTAAAAAGCCAGCGAGAGAAAGGGGTTGAGAAAAGAAAAACCCCTTTGCGCATCTCCAGCATCCAGCTCCTCCGCCGAGAGCACAGTCCGAGTCCTCACACAGCACCCAGGAGCAGGAACAAGCGCTCCATTGACCAGACACATTTGTATGTTAGTTTTTTTTGCTGCCAATTCCACTAGTTCGGGCCAATTCTGTTCCTGGCGTGTGGCGAATGAAGAAGGAAAAAAAAAAAAAAAAGGGGGGGAGGAAAAAAATAAAAAAAAAAGAGTCAACTCATTTATCAAAGGGTTCAGGCGAGTTATCACTCAGGCGCTTGTCTGGCTCGGCTCACCCCTCTCCTTCCCCCACACTCGCTCCGCGCAGGAGGCTCTCTTGTCCTTGTGTAGTTTTGTTTAAAAAAAGAAAAAAAAGAAAAAAAAAAAAGAGGAAAAAAAAAAAAAAAGTCCAATCTTACGCCTCTTTCCTTTGGGTTGCCGAGCACCTGCAGCTGCTTTTTCAGGGGCTGAATTTGGGGATGCCCAGCCAGGCCGTGCTCGGTGAGAACAGAATCTCTCTGCTCCCAAAAGAGACTGGGGGAAAAAAAAAAAAGTTGTTTTCGGAGGGTTTTGCAAAAATAAAGCCCTCCAGGCAACCTTGCAAGATAGGTAAATATTATTCTTCCTAATTTTACAGATTATTTTTTTTTTAAGGGAGATTGATCTTTTTGGCCAGCTCGCTATGATAGAAAAATATTTCTTCAGGAGGAAGAGAGGCCTGGGATGAGATAAAAGATTCCTTTTTTTTTTTTTTTTTTTAGGAGCTCATTCATGGTTACAAAGGGCAGCTGGCCAATAAATTTAACTCATCAATCATAAGGTTAAAAAAAAAAGAAGGGGGGGGGGTTGGAAAAAGAAAACTCCATGCGATCCAAAGCGTTTGGAGGCTGTGCCGGCTCAGCCACCACATTTCAATGAAGTTTTTTTAAAAAAAAAAACACACTGAAATCAGCCCAGCATGTAAAAATCCTTTGCTACTACAAAAAAAATAAAACAGCCAGGGGATTTTTTTTTTCCCTTTTTCTTTTTTTTTTTTCTTTAAAAAAGCCTTTTCTTTACATGTCATCAATGCATCTGGTCAGTATTTTTAAAGAACTTTTAACAATCTCCTGTCCCGGTGCCTCGACGGCCCCCGGCAGCGCTGGGGAGGGGGGACGCGCTCGTCCCTGTTAGATCCCGGCGCAACCCCCGCGCCCCCGGGGAAGGGGGGGCAGAAGCATCACTTCAGCAGCCCCCCCACACCCCCCACGGCCACCGGTTGCCCTCAAAACCGTGGACAACTTCAACAACACGCGCCCACCACTCGAAATTCAGCTTTGATTTTTAACAAACACCCCCCCCCCCCCCCCTCCAATTTTTAACCCCAAACAGCCCCCCCCCGGCCCGAAAAGGGCTTCGGCCGCCCCGGCAGCACAAAGGCCGAGCAAAAACTTGACCCCGCCGGAGCGGGGGCCGCGGGGGCCCCGCCGGTGCCGGGCTAACGCGCAGCAGATGTCCGCCTCTCCCCCCCGGCCCGCTCGGGTTTCCGCCGGCGGCGGCACCTTCTCGCCTCGGACAAAGGCTCCGGTTCCCCCCGCTCCTGCTGCGGCCTGTACAGCCCGGCTGCTCCGGGGCCCACCGGGCCGGACCGGGCCCCGCTCGCCCCTTGTCTCCCGCCGGGAGGGGGACGAGCGCGCTGCTCCCCCCTCCCCCCCCGCTCCGCACTGCGAGGAGGCGGGTGGGTCACTGCCCTCCCCCCGGGTCTGCGCCGTGGGGAGGGGGTCACAGCCCACCCCCCCTGCGAGGAAGGAGGAGGCCGAAGGCAGCCGGTCCGTGCCCCGGGGAGGGGGTGGAAGCGGGCTGTGCCCCCCACCCCCCCCTTCTCCCGTGGGATCCCCCAACTTTTGCAGCGCCCCGACCCGCGCAGGGGGACACGGAGCCCTCCGGGGCGGGAGCGCCCGGCCGAAGTTTGCAGCAGGACGGGGGATCGGGCCCCCCCGCCCCGGCGGGGAACGGGGAGCGCCCCCTTCGAGACGCCCCCGCACGCGTGGGGACCCCCCGGCCGTGCCCGCCCCCCCGCCGGCCCCGGCAAACTTTGCACCGCCGGGGACAATGGAGCCGAGCCCCGTCCCGTCCCGCCGCTGCCGGCCCGGGGCAGCCCCCGGCGCACGGACAGGGGCCGGCGCCCGAACTCCCGCAGCGGCTGCGGGGCGCTGCACCGGGACCTCCAGCGCCCGCAGCACCGGGGGAGCGCGTCTATATTTTATTATTTCTTATAATTTTTTATTTTTTTTTTTTTTTACCTGTTCCGGGGCAGGCGCGCACCCCCCGTGCGTGCGCGGGGGAGGGGAAGCGCATGAAGGTCCCGCGGGCGCGGAGAGCCGGGGGCGCAGCGGCGGCGGGCAGCGGGCGGGCGGGCGGCGGCCGCGGCGCCCAGGGCCGGCGGGCGGCGGCGGCGGCGCCTATTGTTCTCGCGCCGCCGGCGGATACAATGTAGCGAAGCGGCGCGATCGCCCCGCACCGGGCGGCGCGTGCGCCCCGGCCCGGCCCGCCCCGCGCCCCCGCCTCCCCCCCCCCTCCCCCCCCGCCTGCCCGCCCCGGGTCCTAACGCCGCCGCCGCGGCCGCTCCGCCTCCCGCTGCTGCTGCGCCCGCCGGCCCCGCTGCCTCCGCATGGTCCCCCCGCGGCGGCGGCGCGAGACGCGGCAGCCCCCACCCCCCCCGGTGTACACCCCCCCCCCCCTCCCTCCTCACGCCCCGCCCCTCGCACCTCCCCTCCCGCCGATCCCTCCGCCGGCCGCACAGGCAGCAGGTGATGGGGAGAACGCAGCTCCCCACACGCACTTTGCCGCCATGGGGGGTGGGGGGGAGAAGTGGGGCGGCACCTGTTGCGGCGGGGCGGGCTGCGATGGCAGCGCGGGAAGGGGGGGGCGGGGGGGGCGTGCGGAGACACCCCCGCAATGGCGAACTATTTTTCCTGGCGGAGGGGGACGCGCGGACGCAGCGCCGAGGGGGCGGGGCGCAGAGCCGTGACGACACGGGAGCTCCGGGAGATGGACTGATAAGGCCGCGGGGCACCGTCCAACGGGAGGGCCCCGCCGCTCCGAGAGGCAGGCAGCGCGGCCAATCAGGGCGCGCCCTGTCCCCGTCCCCGCCCACCGAGCGCGGGCGGGGCGGAGCGCAGCGGAGGCCGGGGGCGGCCGCTGGTTCACGTCGCCGCCCGCAGCAATCCCCGCGGCGCCGAGCGGGCCCCTGGCGGGGTCGGGCGGCGGAGTTGCGCGGGCCGCGGGCCCGCCCCGGGGGGGGAGTCCGTGCGCGGGGCCGGCGGCTCTCCGGGAGCCCCTGCCCGGCAGCTGGACGCCCCTCCGGAGCCCCGCCGTGGGGTAGCTTCGCCCGGGACAGCCCCCCCGGTGCCCAGCAGCGCGGCGGGCGTTGCGATGTAAAATCCGTCGCTTCTGTCCAGACCTTGACATCCTTCCGCCCGTTTACCCGCCCGCTTTAACTTTGCAGCCGGGTGCCAGCGCTCGGAAGCCGGTCGGCGGGCGCTTTGTGTCAAAAGTGCCGCCTGGCGAGCCCTGGCACCTGCCTCGTGTGCCGCGCCGTGTCTCTGCCCGCCGCGCCGGGGGCGAGGGGGGGGCCGCTGCTCGGCACGATCGTTCCCTGGCGCCCAGGGAGCCGCCTGCCCCAGGAGGACCACCCGCTTGTTGGGTGGCTTTGTAAAATACCAGCCGGGGCGAAAGGAGCAGCGTTTGGGGCGCGGAGGGACGGTGCTTCCCTGCTCCGGGGCACCGCAGGGCAGAGCCAGCGCTTTGCCCCCAAGCAGGTGCAAAAGCAGAGGCGGAAGCGTGTGGCTGGTGGGGGGGTGGGCAGGGGGTCTCACTTCGTCAAGTCCACACCAGCATGGGGCGGACGGAGCGAGAAGGAGCTGGGCTGCTGCCTGCCCTGGGGCGGGTGCTCCTGCCCTGCCTGGTCGGCTTTGAAGCCCTCGGCCAACAAGGCTGCTTTCATTTTCGTTTTGCCTGACCCCCCCTCTGCAGCCGGGGTCCTGGGTGCCACCTGTCTCCTGGACCTTCGGGCCATGGAGCACCTGGGCCATGGAGCTTGCTTGGATTTTATTTTTAAAGCAGAAAGAATTCCCTGCGTTTCAACAGGGTCGGTGACCAAAGTCATCTCCTGCCGTTGAGGCTGGAGCTCCCCGGGGGTGAGAACGGCCCCCCCCCCGGTTCAGGCAGGATGGGGATGTGAGGTGCCAGTTTTGGTGGCGGTCCGAGGCGCGCAAAGGGGGAACCGCCGGCTGCCGCGCTCGCACGCGGGCATCTGCGCCCCTCGGAGTGGAGCGTACTCGCCCAGGAGGTGGAATTCAGCCGCCCCAGGGCATCCCACATGGATCTGGTGCTGAGCATCACCCTCAGCCCTGCCACTGCCCTGGGGGCAGCCAGCCCCAGGCAAAGAGCCCAGCTGGGGGAAATGCCGCCTGGGCCCAGGGTGGGAAGGTGTGCGGGGCACGGATGGGGCTGGCCCATCACTTGTGGGAATCAGCGCAGGGCTGAGCCCTGGGCTAACGGGATGGCAGAGACGGAACCCACATGCCCGCTCCCGCCAGCATCGCTCCTCTTCCTCCGCTCCCCCTCTGCCTTCCGCTCTCAGGGATGACAAGAAGAAGATGAAACATTTCCCTAACACAATTATATTCTAATTTTGTGTGTGCAGCTATAATTTCCCTGTCAACAATTGTAATTAAACCTCAGACCTTAGCTATCCTGCCGCTGGTGGCTGTGCAAAGCCATGGGATGGAGAGCCGTGGTGGGCAGGAGTTGGCGTGAGCCTCGCTGGCCTTCCCCGGGCATCTGCCACCGGGACGGTGCGGGGTGGAAGCGCTGGGGAGATTTTCCTGCTCCGAGCTTTTTTGGTCACTGTGTGTCTTTGCATGTGTTGAAAATAGAATTTGCCTTTGAAGGTCTCTCCTTCCTGGTAGCAGCATCGTGGCAAGAAGCATGTCCCCGGGCCTGCCCATGGGGAACTGGGGAGGCTTTAGCCTCCTCCAGTATCATGTTTTTTTCGTGAAGCTGAGAAGTTCCCCCTTCCAGTTCCATACTGCGGCTCCCTCAGTTTCCTACTTGGGGCTGTTTTGGCCCAGGGCAGGAAGAAGCAGAAGGGATGTGGGATATGCAAAGGGATACTACGGGGGTGCCGTGCAGACACCTCCACCCAGGACACTGACTGGAGGGGCCCCAGTGACATTCCCCACCTGGATCTGTGCTGGAGCCTGCAGGCTCGGGAGCATCCTCGATGTCTCCTGAGCACGTCGTGACATGAGATACAGACCGACCCCAGCCCCGTGCCCCTGCGTGATGGTGTAAAACACGGCGGCGTTGCATGAACAACGCCTTGAGTTCTTCTTGTTTCCATCCCCTGAACCTTCAGGATGAGGATAGCAGTTTTCATCATCTTCACAACTGTTAGTGCCAATAACATACAGCTGATAAATAAATAAATGGAGCTGAGATGGTGTCATAGTGCTATGACATCAGGAGCTGTGGCTTAAATAACACATAGTTTGATGTCAACTCTTGCAATACTCAGAGCTGGTGATGCCAGGGGAAAAAAACATCACGTAGAAGAGGCTTTGGGGCAGGCAGTGGCAGAAGGAGGGCACGGAGATGGGCAGGTTATCCTGCGGGGCTTAGCTCCTTGCTGAGCCTTGCTGGATGGGGAAGAACTCATCCATGCAACACTCCCTCCTTGGAGGAACAGTGGCCATGGTTGCAAAAGCATTTGGTACCTTTCAGAAGGGCTTTGCAGCCCTGGAAGCCAATGGTGAAGCTGGCAGTGCTGGCGGCGCCAGAGCAGCCCAGCTGCTTTCCAGGAATCCCGCGCAGATCCTCAGCAAAGAGCCTCCAGCTCTACTCACGCTGGGTTTCCACCGTCCTGCCAGCTCCCATGGAAATGAGTCCCTTGATTGCTGCGTATAAAGCAGCCCATGTCCCTCAGCTTTGCTTCCAGGGCTGCTCGCTGTCCTCTTCCCAGGATCCCTTCCCGTCGCTGGCCCTGAGCTCCAGCAGCTCCAGCTGTAACGCGGGGCTGGGCACTGATAGCCCTGGGAAATGCAGGTGAATTCTGCAGGAATCAAATAAATCCCACAGGAGCCAAAGCCGGGTTCATCGATGGCCTCCCCCCAACGCAATGCCGCGTTTGCAGCGCCGCGGCGGGAGAAACAAAAGGCAATAAAATATCAATAAGCAACAGCGCTGCTGGCAGCCGGAGCGGGTGTTGGAGCGGTGATGCCCTCGCCAGCCTGCGCAGAGCTGGCTTTTCTGCTTCCCGCTCTGGGAATTCCCCTGCTTTCAGTTTTGCAGAGAAACGACATCCCTTCATGGCCCTTGACTGAGCTCCAGGGGCTCCAGCCAGCTCCGAGCTCCGGCCGTGATGAACTTCATACCCTGGGTCTTGCTCCCCATGTGCAAAGTGGAGCTGTCGCTGCAGCCGGCTGTGGGCGTGCAGCTCCTGGTGCAGCTCCTGGAGCAGCTCCTGGTGCAGCTCCTGGTGCAGCTCCTGGAGCAGCTCCTGGTGCAGCTCCTGGTGCAGCTCCTGGAGCAGCTCCTGGTGCAGCTCCTGGAGCAGCTCCTGGAGCAGCTCCTGGTGCAGCTCCTGGAGCAGCTCCTGGTGCAGCTCCTGGAGCAGCTCCTGGAGCAGCTCCTGGTGCAGCTCCTGGAGCAGCTCCTGGAGCAGCTCCTGGTGCAACTGCCTCTTCCTCACTGCTGAGGACCTGGGTGGGTTGTTGCATGCAATAAGGTAGGAGTCAGCAGAGAGAGGCCACGAGCTCCGACAGCCATGCACAGTCTCCATAGGAAGATGAGCAGTTATTCTCATTGGGTTTTCATCAGTGGCAATGGTCTCTGTGCCTCTGTTTCCCCTCCACGAGACGACAGCAGGGACAAACTCTGCCCACATGAGACCCTTGGAGATCTTTGCAGGTGCTCCTGGGGGTATGGCAGCAGTATGTCAGCCCATGCCAGCATCCCTGGGGCAGGGGAGCCCTGAACCTCATGGCAGAAACCTGCCCAAGCTGGGGGAGCTGCCTTATGTCCCAGCCTCGTTCCCAGAGCCAAAAGCCATTTCAGCCATTTACTTTTTCACCAAGGAGGTGCAGGACCCATTGCTGTCTGCAGGGAAAGGGCTGCTGGTGCAGAAGTAACCTCATGAAGTTCAACAAGGCCAAGTGCAAGGTCCTGCCCATGGGTTGGGGCAATCCCAAGCACAAGTACAGGCTGGGCGGAGAATGGATTTAGAGCAGCCCTGAGGAGAAGGACTTGGGGTGTTGGTTGATGAGAAGCTCAGCATGA
The DNA here is from genome assembly GCF_009769465.1 of Tauraco erythrolophus. Taxonomy (NCBI): domain Eukaryota; kingdom Metazoa; phylum Chordata; class Aves; order Musophagiformes; family Musophagidae; genus Tauraco; species Tauraco erythrolophus. Next base: position 1,792,032 of record NC_141492.1, on the reverse strand, counting down.
ACTGCCACCGTGTGCTGGCACCCCAGAAAGCCAACCGTGTCCTGGGCTGCATCCAGAGCAGCGTGGGCAGCAGGTCGAGGGAGGGGATTCTGCCCCTCTGCTCTGCTCTCCTGAGACCCCCCTGCAGTGTTGCCTTCAGCTCTGCGGTCCCCAACATCAGAAGGACATGGAGCTGTTGGAGCAGGTCCAGAAGAGGTCACGGAGATGCTCCGAGGGCTGGAGCACCTCTGCTCTGGAGACAGGCTGAGAGAGTTGGGGCTGTTCAGCCTGGAGAGGAGAAGGCTTCAGGGAGACCTTCCAGCACCTTCCAGTATCTAAAGGGGCTACAGGAAAGCCGGAGAGGGGCTTTGGCCAAGAGCGTGTAGTGACAGGACACGGGGCAATGGCTTTAAACTGAAAGAGGGGAGATTTCGATGGGATCTAAGGAAGAAATTCTTCCCTCTGAGGGTGCTGAGGCACTGGAGCAGGTTGCCCAGAGAAGTTGTGGCTGCCCCATCCCTGGCAGTGTTCAAGGCCAGGTTGGATGGGGCTTTGAGCAACCTGGTGTGGTGGAAGGTGTCTCTGCCCATGGCAGGGGGGTTGGAACTGGATGGTCTTGAAGGTCCCTTCCAACCCAAACCATTCTATGATCCTAAGGAAAGGCCGAAACCTGGAGCAGGATAGATGGACACTGCTCAAAGGCAGTTTTGGGGAAGGTTGTTCTGCCTCTGAGCCCCCACCCTGGCCTGTCACTGTCCCTATGATCCCTCCCAGCATTTCGGGAGGGTCTGGGAATGGTCCTTGGCCAGGAAAGCCTGGGAGTGCTGGGCTGGTCCAGCCTAAGTATTGCGGCAATGTGTGGGGGAGGCTCTGGCGGGGGCTGCGGGACGTTGGCCACTGCCGCTTCCCTCGGAGCCTCCCACCCTGCTCTTACAAAACTGGAAATGAATGAAAGTTCAGGTCGGTGCTGGGCAACAAAACAGGCTGAAAAAAAAGACTAGAGCAAAATCCCAGTTTCCCTGGGAATTCCTTCGAGTGGGGCTGGTTTTTTTGGGGACATGATGTGATCTCCTGGGTATGGCACTGTTTGCTGGGACCTGCACCTTCGTTTGGGACCCAGACTCTCGCCCCATCTATTAGTGACCGAGGACACCACGTCACAGCCACTCGCACCGTGAGGGTCCTGACGTCCGCTGCGGAGGGGATGGATGGCCCAGGACCACCCGGCGAGGCCGGTGGCTGTACAAAGCCCCCCTGCCCCTAAAATCCAGGCAGCCCAAGGAGGTCCCTTTGGCGCAGGGGACAGCGAGGGGCAGGACTGGGCGAGTATCTCCCACCTGGAGCCAAGGTTCAGGGGTGCCATCCTGCCCCCCAAGCTCCCGCTTCGTTCCAGTTTCAGGGAGGTGCAGAGAATCACTCGGCGCTGGCACTGCGGAGGGTGCTCCGGCAGATGCCCGTCCCTGGAGCCCCCGAGATGTGGGCCAGGAGTCCCGGGGTGAGGGGGGCAGTGGGAGCTCGGGGCTTCGTGCTGGATCCAGGCGACTTTAAGGAGCGAGTTTGAGTTCATATTTGCATTTAGTCACAGTGTGAGTCAGACATTCCAGCCCTGGCTGCCGAAATGCCTCAGCTCTGACTTCTGATTTCCCACTGCAACCTTGGGGTTTGGTGTTATTTTTCTTCTTTTTTTTTTTTTTCCCCTTCTCTTTCCCTTTCTCCTCTTTTTCTTCCCTTTCTTGCCCATCCTTTCTGGCCGGCCCCGTTCAGAGGCAGGTCAGGCTCCCGTGGGAGCAGAGCTGGTGCTGGGCATGAGGCATCCGTGATGCTGCGGGGCGGGGGATGGGGAAGAGGGACAGTCATGGGCATCCCAGAAAATTTATTTTTCCCTGGAGCAGTGGGGAGCGGAGACAGCGTTAAACCCCACCAGACAGTCCAGCCATGGAGGGGCTTGAGCCAGGGATCTCCCCAACATCCCTCCAGCAACAGTGGGGGGGACATGGGGGTGGCAGGAGCCCCGCTGAAGCCACCAGCGGCTTTCGGCTACCCCAGCTGCTGCAGCGAGACCCCATGGCAGGGCAAAACTTGCGGGGGGAAGAGGGGAAAGAAGTGGGGGAACCCTCCAGGAAAAGCCCACCAGACCCTCTGCGCCGTGGCAGGGCACGTGCGGGACTTGCGCAGGTTTATTTGGCCTCAGCAAAGTGCCAGAATTTGATTGGCAACGTTTTTAATTAAAAAAGACCTGGAGCTCAGCCAGCACGGACCAGGGAGCTGCCTTCCCCTGCGCCCCCCTCCCACCCCAGCCGCCCTTTGCTGTCCTGCTGCGGGCAGCGGGCACCCAGAGCCGGGTCCAGCGGGAGCGTCGGGGGTGCCCAGTGCGGAGCTGGGGGCTGCTGGACCCCCGAGCTGGGGGCTGGGGGAAGGAGATCTGGGGAGTGTTTGGACAGAAAGGCAGTTTTGTTTTTGGTTTCCTGAATGATGCATTCCACATGGCATTGCATCACGCACAGCTGTTACATCACTTTAGCCAGGAAATTTAAAACAAGTGGCCTCGGCTGGAAATGGGGGTTTAATTATTATTTATGGACAACAACAACAACAGGGAGAGAGAGAGAAAAGGCCTCAAAACTCTTTTTTTGTTTGGTTTTTTGGTTTTGTCTTTTTTTCTTTTTTTTAAACCCGCCCATCTCACATTACAGTGACTTTGTCCCCAGCTCCATCCCAGCCTGAGTGACGGTGCAGTAGCCCAGCGGCCACGGGGATGGGCTCTTGGCGAGGGCAGCCTTCAAATTTGGCTCACGCTCTCCCAGCAGCTCAACCAGCGGTTCCGGACCCTTTGGCCTCTCCTCTGAGGATGCCCTCTCCTTCCTGGCCACCCCTGCAGCACCCACACCCGAGCGGGACACCCTCCCACTCACCCTCTGCCGAAGGGCCGCTCGTTATTAACAACGACCCCCGGCAGCCCCCGCTCCGTGCGCCGCTGTCGTGATTCTATGGGCTGAGTTCCGATGGTGAACATCTCCCGCGGGACAGGCCGGAGTCGCTCGGTAGATCCAAGTTCATCCCTCCCTGCCGGGGTGCTCCACGGGCACCGGCCCTTGGCACAGCTGCGGGGGACGTCGGTGGCGGTGATGGGTCCCCTTCTCCGACCTGTTTTGCTCCTTTTCTTCCAGTGGTGGGGACAGAAGCGACGCTGAGAGCGTGGTCATCCTCCCTGCCTTGGTGTGGGGGCATCAGGGACCCTCCCTCCCCCTGCTTGAGGGTTTCGCACAGCCCCCAGCCCCATTTGCAAGTGGGGAAACTGAGGCAGAGGGAAGGGCAGCAGCTCTTCTGCCAGCGTGGGGTGGCCATCGAGCATCTCCGCAGGCACCTGCTGGGCAGGGCCACGTCCTCACCGGAGCAGCAGCAGGACGGAGGGGAGGCAGCGATGGGGGGATGCACCAGGGGCACAGCCCTTGCTCGGACCCACCGGAGAGCCGGGCGCAGATGGGGCCGGCCGGATCCAGCCCTGCGGAGGAGCACGGCCGCGGCACCCGCCTCCGCTCGCCTCCCAGCCTGGGCAGAGCTGGGATGGAAACTTCTCAACCGCACGTTGAAAAGCTTCGGGGCAGCTCGTTGGAAAATTCTACGGGGAATTCTTCTGCGCGCAAAAACCCTCGCTCGGTGCAAATGCTGAAAAATGCAAAAATGCTCCATCAAAACGCCGCCCCGGTGAATCGGGGCTGACAAACACTCTGGCTGCTTCCCACTGCCATGCCACTGCTCTCCCTAATTACAGCCGGACTAACATTTTCCAGTCCGTTGTCCGCAGACCACTGGGTGCTGCTGGGACCGCTGTGAAAGGCGAGGTCGTGCCCGATGCAGCGCACCCCATCCCCGCCAGCTCTCCCGGGGCTCAGGGAAAAGTGGTCCCCAAATTGTGATGTTTGGATGACTTAGTTGTAAAGAAACCCCGTGCTGGGCACCTTCATCCCCTGGCAGCAGGATACGATTCCCCTGGCACAGCAGAGCCTGGGGATGCTTGTGTCTGCCCAGGGGTTGCGATCCTGCCGGGGGGGGCTTGGAAAAGCTGTCTTAAAATCAAGGAAAAATGAACTGGGGTCATGAGAGCCCTTGGTGCCATGTGCCAGAGGAGGCAACGTGACGTCCCTGGCCCCAGGTGGGGTGTCCCCCCCGCCGCGTCGCTGCAGCCCGCGGCCCAGGATAGCATCCGCCTACGAACAGGAAACCCTCGGTACGGGTTTGCCGGGGCGGGGGCCCGGGGAATCTCCTCTGAATGGAAAGAAAAGGCACCCCCGCACCCAGACACCGTCTCAACGCCTCCGCCGAGGTGTGTGTGGGGATCTCCGGGGGTGCCCTTGTTGGGGTGTCCCGGGGGGGCCGGCGGAGACCGTCTTCCCCTGCCAGGATGCAGGGGCGAAGATTGGGACAGCTCGTGGGTGGGAGACGGTTAATGGGGGATGTGGGAGACCCTGCTGGGAAAAGGGTGAAGGGCGCCTGGTCCCGGCTGTGCAGGCAGCCCCGGCCGGGGCAGGGGCACAGGCAGGAGGGTCCGGGGAAGGGGACAGCGGGAGGGAGAGGAGGGAAGGAGTGAGGCAGAGAGGAAGAGAGAGATGGAGGAAAGGAAATAGCTGTCACGGGAGTTGGGTGCGGAGCAGAGGACAGGGACAGGGACAGGCTGTGGGTGCTGGCCAGGGTGACAGATGCCCCGTCCAGCACCTCTTCACACCACGAGCAGCGGGATCTGAGGGTAAATATTCCCCATGGACAAGGAAGGTGGCAGCACCCATCCAAAGGATGGCTGATACACCCCCTGCCAGCTGGAAAAGTCCCCTCCATCCACCCCAAAAGTCCTGGTGAGGAAGGGGCAGGAGGAGATGGCAGGGTTTGCCTCTGGGGGTTTGAATGGCACTGGGGTGTAAACACATCGGGAACGGGGTGCCTTCCCCGCTTCTTCGAGCTCAACAGCTGAAGAAATACGTCATCGGGGTCGGTGAGGCTCAGAAAGTTTTAATTTGCAAACGTGCTCCGAGGTGGAGCTGCTCCAAGCACGGGGAGTGCGGTGGCCTCCGTGCCTTCGCTGCGGGGGAAGGAGAGGCCATGGGCAGTGCCTCTTTGGGACAGGCCAGGGGATTTCCCTTCCCGCCCCACGTTTCTTCCCTTGGCAGGTTTCACCATCTGATGTCAAGTCTCAGCATCGTTTGAGGAGTAATAGAAACTGCCCCGGTGAGGTGAGTTCCTGCTCCAGATCCTTCCCCCGGCCGCATGGCATGGCCACGGGAGAGAGTGGCCAGATCCTGGTGGCCATGGGGGAGGATGGGCAAATCCTGGTGACACCTCTGGCCATGGGAGAGGATGGACAAATCCTGGTGACATCTCTGGCCATGGGAGAGGATGGGCAAATCCTGGTGACACCTCTGGCCACAGCAGGAATGGGCTCAAGCCTCCTCTCCAGCAAAGTGAGAGTTTGCAGCAGGTCCCATCTCAGCCCAATTTTCCACCCTCCCTCTTCGGTGTCTCAGCCCAGGGGGCGATTTGGGCACCACCTGCCCCTCAGCTGCCTCCCTGCTGCTGGATCCAGCCCCGCTGGCATGGGTAAGATCCAGTTTGGCCTCATCCTCTTCTATGCTGCTCCAGTCCTTGACCTCCTACTGTGTGTGACTATGGCATGGGTGGAAGATGCTGAAAACTCCCCCAAAACTTGGGCTTGGGCAGAAGAGCAAAGACCAACCTGACCATGAGCAGGCACCTAAAAACCGAACCAGTGCGCTGGAGAAACTGGCCCTGAGTCAACTACATTTATTCAAGGGGCTGAGATCTGGATGTGCTTCTCCTGGAAGGACACATGAGTCCAGATCTCCTTGTCCCAGAGGGTGCTGGGAGCCAGAGACAAATGACACCCCCCAGTTCAACCCGGGAAGGGCTGGGCATGGGGATGCTATGGCTCTGCCAGCTTGTGCCCATCCTTGGCCGCGGCTGCAGGTGCATCTCTGCCGTGTCCCCCCACCCGGCCCGTGGCACCGCATCTCTTTCACTTCCCCGGGCTGACACGGTGCGTGGGTGGGGGACCCAACCGCACTGGCACGGTGGTATAATTGGATTCCGGCAACCCCGGGAGCTCACGTCACTTGGGCCGAGAGGAAGGAGAAGCAGAAACTCCTGGAAGTGCTGAGCTGCCAGTGGGGGGGCCTGGGGGGGGGATTTGGGGGCCTGGGGATGCCACGAAGGGCAGCGAGGGGAGCGGAGCATCCTGCCACGTCCCCATCTGTGTGCCGGGGACAGAGGCTGCTGCCGGGGGGTGTCACTGGGCCGTGTCCCCGCACGGGGAGCAGCCAGGAATCCCGCAGCCCGGCTGTGGGTGCCTGTTCCGCAGCTGAAGCTGTCAGGTCCCCCCCACCTCTGCCGGCGTTTTGCGGGGTGCTCCCCCTCCCCTAAATCCACAGCTTCGAAGGGTCTTTGGGGAGCAGAGGGGCACAGAGGGGAGATGGGATGAAATCCAAAGGAGGGTTAAGCGAGACTGGACGAGGAAGAGGAGGAGGAGGAAGAGGAGGCTGAAGAGATGCTCAGCCCTGGGCATCTGAAAGGACACAGCAGCAAAAGCCATCTCCCCTGGGCTGTGGCCAACAGGCTGCAGAGGGCTTTGCCAGCGGTGGGTGGGGGGACAAGAGGGGACGCGGGCACCCCGGGACGGGGTGTTGGGTCATACCTGAGGGACAGGGGACGTTTAGGACAGAGCAAGGTGCTGTGGCTCTGGCTGGGGGCCAGCGGGTTCCCAGCAGCCTTGCCAAAGGCTGGGGGCACCTGATGACCCCGGTTGTGCCGTGACCCCCACCCCATGTCCCTGCAGGGCCCCACCACCCCCAGCCCTGGCAGCGGGGAGGTGGGCTCGCGGGGGGGAGGGTGCAGGAAGCCAGATTAACGGCAGCCAGTCACGAAATCTAGGGCAGACCCATCTGTCAGGCGTCTCCCGTTCGAATCCGGCTGCGATGCCTCCCCCCGCAATGCCCCCACCTCCTGCGTCCCCTCCCCACCCCACTCCCTGCAAACCCGCATCCGGGGGGGGCTGCAGGGAGCAGCGGGGGGTGGGGAGAGGAGGCCTTGGGGTGGCAAAGGGACTTTTTACCCCTTTTTAAACCCTGGATGTGCCTTTTGTTCCCACAGGCAGCCCCCTGCCTGGTCTCCTCGCTCTGCTCCCACCCAGTTTTCAGACATCCAAAGTCTTTCTCTTCTTTCAAGGTCCCTGGAAAGCTCCAGGTCAGGGAGTCAGGGAGTTTCATGAGAGTTTCTTTAAAATCAGGAGCTTGAGGGAGATGAAAAAATCAGGTTTGGAGAGGGGAGAGGAAAGGGCAGAGGGATGACTCCGGCTGTGCCAGTGGCTCTGAATTGCCCCGCGTGTGGCCGAGCCCCGGCTCTGCAGCTCCTGGGCAGTCCTGAAGCTGCTTTCAAAGCTCTCAGTGACTGAGGGTGTCAGAGCCCCCCGGGGAGCTGCCGGGGAGGGGGTGCAGAATGCCAGCTCTGCAAGCCCCAGGAGGTGCCAGCGGTGCCACCAGCGGGACCACGGGGCTGGAGCATCGGGGAGCCAAGGCAGCACGAGGAGGCTGGGAGGTGGCAGGATGGTGCCCTGGCAGCTGAGCCCCACGCTGGGAAGACCCCAACATCTTCCTCAAACTGTGAAATAGAAAAAAAACTGGCTGCCCAAGAAATTGCCTCCCTCCCACAGAGCATCTTGCTCTGATTTTGGGCAAAACTAGGCAAAAAGGTGCCTTGGAAGCCCCTGGCTCTGCCATCAGCGCTGCTCGATGCTTGGTGCTGTGGGAAACGGTGCCTTTTCACCAAAGCAGGCAGGAGAGCCGAGTGGCAGGACACAAATCTACCTGAAATGAAAATATACATCTGGATGTGTCTTCAGGTAACCCGGCGCTGCGGGGGCACGTTCCCCTGCCCGGGTTTGCAGTGACCCGAGTTTAACTTGGCAGCCGTCAGACGCCTTATCTTATCTGTGCATCGAGCTGCGCTCGCAGCGAAGCAAGTGCCAAGCGCCTCGGCTTCCCCTGCCCCTGCCTGCTTGGGGGGGCACGCACGCCGTGCCAGCACAGCATCCCTTTGCTCATCACCCGGGGGGCACCCGCTGCTCTGCGCGCGGCGTTCGGATCTGGCTTTTCCCTGGGTGAATTCAGGGGAGCGGGGAGTGCTCCTGGCCCTGCATCCCTCCTCCATCCGCCAGCATCCTGGGAAGGGGAGGTTGAGGTGACAGGCATTAATATTAAACCTTGTCCCTGTTTTTAGGAGTTAAACTGGCTGTGCTGTAGGGCCGGAGGTGCCCAGGGCACACGGGTGCTGTGGTGTGAGCAGGCAGGACGCTCGGGGCTGGGTGATGGGCTGCAGGGCAGATCCCGGGGTTTGGCTCTGATCCTGCTTCTGCACACGCGCTCCCGAAATAAAGCACCAATGCGAAAGGCTTCACTTGCTCCAACCTGCTGCTGGGCAGCAGATGTGTCACCCTGATTTACTACTCACTGGTTTCCTTTCCTGGTAGCTTCTAAACCCAAATATTGGCAATTTTTTCCCTAGAATAGGAGAAGGAGCCAGGGATGAGGAGCTCAGGGAAGGAACCAGCCACAAGCCATGCAAGGAGGATGGGGGGGTCATTGGACTGGACTTATCTTTGGTGTAGAGAGTTGCCATTTTTTGGGTGCAGCCAGAGCTGGACAGGGAGCTGAGCCCCCCCAGCCCTCCCTCCGCTGCTTCTGCGGTTTCCCTACCTGCTCCAGAGGCCCCCCGGGCCGGGGTGACAGCGAGACGCAGAAGGCAGGATGTCACCTCAAACCTCAAGAGGAGCTGCCACCGAGGGGGAGGGCGGCTGGGATGCCAGGGCTGGGGCGAGGTGGGGGGATTTGCAAGTCACCCTATGTAAACACCGGGGGGGCTCTTCTCCCAACCGTCGTCTTCTGCACCATGGGCCTCAGGGGAGCGGGAACACGATGCTTTGATGGAGCCGAATAGGGACCCTGCCCAGGGGATGGCTGGAGAGAGTGCCCCGATGCCCCCAGGGGTCCTTCTTGGGGTGGTGGCATAAGGGTGTCCCCTTCTTTCGGGGTCAGCATAGCACCCCGTCCCCCCCACCCACTGCTATACACCGTGAGATGGATTTGGTAGCTTTGGGGCAATGGTTGGGGAGTGGTCGTGGAGGAGGGGGGGGTCTGTCCTTAGGGCCAGGGGAGTATATTTGGGCTCCAGCCCTCTGCCTGCTCCGTTCCTGGGCTCCTCAAGAGCCGGTTTGATTTCACTTTGTCACCCATCACCACCTCAAACCCCTTTTGTTCCCCCATCATCCACGTAACCCTGTGAGCCACCCCGCAGCCTGCCTGGGGCACGAGCCCCCTGAAAGCCTGGAAACTCAGGACCCCCAACCACAACAGGTTCTGCGACCTTGGACGTGGGGCTGGCACACAGCAAGGAGGGGGCTGCACGCGGCTCCCAAAACACCCCGCGCTGCCCAGAGCCCTGCGGGCACCCACTGGCCCTAATGGGGCTCAGGAGAACATCGGGAAGTGGGACACCTGGGTACGACGGTGCCCACCGCAGCATCACAAAGCTGGTGCCGCTTGGCCGAGGTGTTGCACGGGGGGAGCAGCCGCCTGCACGCGCCCCCCCAGAGCACCCACCGCACTCACATGTGCAGGAACCCACAGAGCACCCAATGCACCCGCCTGTGCACGCACCCATGGCACCCACGTGTGCAAGCACCCACGAGGTGACCCATCTCCCCAGGGATGGGGCTACAAGCCTCCCTGGGGAAAAGGCAGCAATTTCCCTGCCCGATGGTGAGGGGGTGAGCATGGGGTGGGGGGCACTGGAGGCACCTCTCCACCTGCACTCCCTCCCCAGCCCCCTCATGCCCCAGCTCTGGGCTCCACCGGGGAGATGAAGGTTTCCGGCTTTGCAGGTGCACGGTGGGGCTGAGGATGGTGGCGGGGGGGGGCCGGGGGGGTTGCGGGGGACCCACTAGGTTGTGTCTGTCGGCTCAGCCTGGCTGCCAGGCACCCGCATGCCGTGTTGGGCATGGGCAGGGGCACCCAGTCCTGAGCCATGCTGAAGATGAGGATGGTCCTGCTGGGGATGATGGGTCCCTTGCCACACACACCGTACCAGCTCTGAACCCCATGGTCCCCTGGGCAGGGAGGGCTCTTCCCTCTGGGTGAGCCAAGGGGATACCCTGGCATGGGGATGAGCTCAGCCCTGGCTCCCCAGGCCCTCGGCCGGCAAGTGTGGCTTTGACCCCTGGCCACCAGCCGTCTGGCCACCCTCACCACCACGGCATGGGGCAGGAGGGGCTGCGGGACGGGGTTCCCAAGCCCGCGAGCGAGAACTTTTGTGGCTTTGAAAGAGAAGAAAGCCTCGGGTCTCCGAGGAGCAGCTGCTCCTGTTTGCCCGTCTCCTTTCCTGCTTTTTTTTTTTCTTTTTTTTTGAAAAATCTTCTTTCGCCTCGACCACAGTGACGCTAAGATGGAGCCGGTTCCCTCCCATCTAACCCGTAACCGGCTCCCTCCGCCTCCCCCAACCTACCACCTCCACCGCAAGGATGACAATGACAGCTGCAGGGCTTGCGGGTGTCCCTACCCCCTCTTCCGCACCCCTTCCCGTCCCCATCCTCGTCCCCCTCCTTGTCCCCAGCTCCCCCCCCCAACCCTGGTGTCGAGCCCCCCAAGCCGGGCTGCCTGACGGCCCCGCAGCCTTTTCGCCTTGACATTTGAAAAATGCCAGGCTGAGCCGGGAGACGGCAGCTGCAGGGTGGCACCCGGCCAACTATTTCGTTTTGGGTGGGTTTCGGTTTGTTTTCTGCGGCAGACGCCACTGGCGAGAATGAAAGGGGAAGGCTGCGCCCCAGCTCTCGCTCTCCAGGTTTGGGGGCCTGTGGTGGGGGCTGTCAGGGGGACATGGCACCCACGAGCAGCTGGGTGGTGGGTTTGACTCAGCAGACGGGGACTGACCCCTGCCCAAGGACTGGTGGCCCTTTGGCTGGTGCATCACTTGCATGGCTCAGCGCTCCGGCTGCCCCAAACCTTGCGGGTACCCACATGTCATCCCACCAGTTTGAGGTTGCCACCGTCCTGGTGCCTGAGGGTCCCTGCACACCCCCTGTGCACTCGTGGGATGGAAAGAGATGGACAAAGAGTTATTTGGCGTCCAGCTCTCCCAGGAGTTTGGCCGGGAGCAGGACGGGGGGATCCTGATGGGTCCCACATGGGACCGCGCAGGGAAAGGTCACCCCCTGATTTGGGTGTCTCCAGTCCTTCTTCAGCCCCTGGGGAGGGGGAGAGCTGGCACAGTCCTGGCACAGGTCTCAGTGGACACTGGAGGGGACCGCACTGACACGCTGTGGGATGGTTGGAAGGTTTGTTGGGGGACGTGGTGCAGAGGGAGGGGGAAGGGAAAGGCTATTTCCCTCCCACACTGCGGGTACCCAAGTCCCCTGGCTGCCACCCTGCCTTGGCGATGGGCAACACCGGCCAGGCCGGCACAAGGGAGAGGGATGTTACCCTGTGCCCTCCTCTGTCTGGGGCAGGGGACTGCAGCAGGGAGCAAGGACACCACTTTGATACTCATATTTTATATTCATGTAAGCACCATAAATCCGCCGGGCTGCTCTTTCCCTGACAATAGAATTCATTATGATGGAAATATCCTCCGGAGGACTGCAGCTTAATTACCTCCTGATTTGCATTTTTGCATATTAATGACTGCAGAGCTGCTAATTTTGCTGCATTATTTTAAAGGCAAAGCAACCCCGCTCCTCTGTTCTCTCAGCTGCCATTTTCTTTCCCCTTCACTTTCTCCCTGTTTGGGTGGCAGTGCCCTGGGCTCAGCAGGCGCCTCCAGCGGTGACCCCAGCGTGATGGCCCAGCTCCATCCCAGTGCCACCCTCGGAAATGTCAGGCCCTCCTCATTAGCACGGTGCCCTCGTCAGTCACTCGGGCCCCCCAGCACCACGGGGTGGCCCTTGCTTGGGGTGTCCCAGGCTGGGTGCCCTTGCGGGGTGTCCCAAGGATGTGCCCGGCTCCTTGGAGAGCGCTGGGGGCAGCGTGGCCGCCTGCGTCCCCTGTGCTCCCCACTATTGTTCTGCTGGCGGTTTTTTGGGCAGTGGTGTCACCGCCTGTTACTTCCACTCCGTGGCTCCAACCGAAACAGGCTGGGGAGGCGTAGGGGGGCTTTGCCTCCCCCTCTCCCCTCCAGCCTCCGTTGTCCGCCAGCCCTGCGCATCCATGCTCTGGCTGGCACGCCGGCACAGGGCACGGCACGGGGCTGGGCATGGAGATGCCACCTCCTGAAATAATGATGGGAAGAGGAAGGCTCCAGGGAACGGGAGGGGTGGCTGAGCCCTCTCCAGGGGCTCTGTTGGCAGCGGGGCTCAGTGCAGCCCCGGGGTAATGGGCAGGGCTGGGAGCTGCCCGACTGCTGCCCAAGCTGAGGGTGCTTTGCCCCTCGTCCAGCTTCCCTGGTGGCGGTGAACCCCATGTGTCACCGTCCTGGGGTGGTGTTTAGGGTTCCCATCCTGGCTGCCAGCATCCAGCCCAACCCCTGGCAGGACCCACTGCCCAGTCCCCAAATGTGCCCCGACCCCAGTCCTTGGGGCCAGAGCTGGTCTCCGTTCCCTTTCCACGTTTCCTGCACGTCAGAGGGGCCGAAGCAGAACCGAGAGCTTCCCGTCCCTGGCTGAAGCCCACGGTGCGGCCATGTGTCCCTGCCAGCAGCCTGGCCCAGGTGCCACCAATCCGGGGCTGCCCAGGGTGCCTCAGCCTGCCTGGTGCCACCAAGGGCTGGGTGCAGGGAGGGCCTGGGGGTGTCACACACCTCCGGGGCGCTGAGCATCAGCCCAGCATTAGGCAGTGGGGTGGACAGGGTGGGCAGAGCAGGGGGACAGGGTCGGGGCTGGGGACAGGGACAGGGACAGGGTCAAGGACAGGGATAGGGTCGGGGCTGGGAACAAGGACGGGGTCGGGGTCGGGGCCGGGGACAGGGACAGGGACGGGGTCGGGATCGGGGGCAGGGACAAGGACCGGGACACGGACCGGGACAGGGTCGGGGTCGGCGCCGGGCCCGCACCGGCGCGAGCCGCGGTCCGGGAGGGCTCGTGGCGCCACCTGGCGGCCGACGGAGGCGCTGCGGGGGGCGCGGGGCCGGGGAGGGCAGCGGGAACCGCCGGGGGCGGGGAGGGGACCGGGGGGGGGCAGTGGGAACCCCCCGCAGGCGGGAGCCTCCGCGCACCCCGGCACGGCTCCGGCGGGAGCGGGGCCGCCCGGGGGCTGCCCCCGAAGGCGCGTCGGGTGGCTTTGACCCCGGGCCTCCCCCGCGGCTCCCGCCGCCCCCCATGCCCTTCACCTCGGGGACGTGCCCCCCCCCCCGGGGCGGGGTGACAGCGCTGGGTGCCTGGGCCGGTCTCCCGGCCCCGCTCCGCTTCTCCGCCGCGACACGCGGGACCGTGTGTCCCGACAGCGGCCCCCGCGTCCGCCCGTCCGCCCCCTGCCCGGGGACGGGGCAGGGGCGGCAGCCGGAACCCCCCGGCGGCGGCAGCGGGACGGGGCGCGGGGACAGCGCGGTGCCTTCGGCGGGGCCGGGAGGGGCCGGACATGCCCACTAGAGGGCAGCGGGAGCCCGGGGATGGGCACCGTACGGGACCCGCCTCCTGCACCCCGTCACGCGCTACCCATCACCCTGCACCTGCCCTGCACTCCGCCACCCTGCACCCCTCCACCTGTCACCCTGCCCTGCACCTCTTCACCCATCACCCTGCACCCCTCCACTTGCCACCCTGTCCTGCACCCCTCTACTCGCCACCGTGCACCACTTCACTCTTCATCCTGCCCCTGCTCTGCACCCCTCCACCCATCATTCTGCACCCTTCCATCCTGCACCGCCCCACCCCACACCTCTCCACCCAAACCTCCACCCAACACCTCTTCCCCCTTCCAACCATCTCCACACCCTCCCACCTGCCCCCTCTTCCCCAGCCTCTCTTCCCGCTCCTTGCCAGCTCCCATTGGGGACCAGCACTGCTGGGTTCCTGCTGTGCCGCCCAGGCCTCCCTCTGTGCCTCAGTTTCCCCAGCAAACACACCACGCCAGTTGTCACCAATGGCTTCCAGCACCCACTGTTCCGCTCCCCTCAGAGGGTACTTGTCCCTTGGGGTGTCATCCGGGCCAGGAATTTAACCCTTGCCCTCCCCAAACCAGCAGCATCCCACCAACGCACCAGCCTTGACACGCTGACCTGCCCCAGCACCCCCCTGCATCCTGGAGCCCCACCATCCATCCCTGGGGACCACTGGTGTCACCGTGGCAACCAGTGATGGTCAGCAGCCGGTGACCTGGGTGCCCTGGAGGGAGCCCTGGCCCTGGCTGGGGTCACTGGGGTCAATCAATCTCATTACTATGCGCAGAGCCCTTCGTTACAGCCAGCGCGGGTAACAAGTGCCAAGGCTGGCAAAGCCAGGAAAAGGGAAAGAAAAAGGGATGAAACGGGGGGGAAATTATATAAAAGTGACTCGAATTTTATTTCAAAAGCCTGTCCCAGTCCCCCCATCCCCTCCCAGGCCCTGCCCCATTCAGGGATCCCGGAGCTGGGTCCGTCCGGAGCTCTGCAGGGACCTCGGGGCAGAGACGTGCCGGGGTCAGTGTCCCCGGGCAGGGTAGGGGTCTGGGTGCCCAGGGTCGGGCTGAGGGGGCAGGGCAGCTGTGCTGCCCGCTTCACCAGCATCTGGGGGCTGCTAGTTCCCGACCCCCCCCGCCCATGCAGGTGAGCCCACTCCCACTGGCTTTACCGCATCCCGCCAGAAAGCGTCAGCAGGCGGCTGCGGGAAGGGGCAGGGGAGAGGGGGGGGCTTTGCTGTACCCCACCAGCCTCCTCCTGCCCCGTCCCAGAGGAGGAGTGGGGCAGGCAGCCATGTGCCCCCCAGCAATGGGGAAACCACCCTGAGGAGGGCTCAGGGGGTCGCTGCTTGCCGAAGAGGTGAGCCGATGGCAGCCTTCCTCCACCCCTGTTGCTCTGAGCCTTCCTCACCCTCCTGCTGTTCACGTCCAGCCCTGGGCCCGGAGCCGCGGCTGCGGGACCTCCTGGCCTGGCTGAGGCCCAGCAGACTCATCTCCCCGATGGGATCCCTGCCCGCACCTCCTGCCTGGGCACTCAGCTGGGTTCGATCGGCTGCTCCTGGCCAGCCCTGGCTCCGGGCTCAGCTGGGCTGACCCTGGGCAGCAGAGCCCTCTCCCAGACAGGGGGATGGGATAGGGCACCAAAATCTTCCCCAAAATGGAAACCTGCTCCTCGGGAGCACGCCAGCCTGGCAGGGCAGACGGGGGCATCCCTGGAAGCTGCCCAGGAGGCCAATGGAGTGGGAACCCCGACTGCGTGTGCGACCTGGCAGCACGAGATGCTCCGTGGCGCAGGGGTGCAGCCACCCCCGGGGTGTCCCATGTGCTCAGGGCAGCTGGGCCCTGCATTGCCACCTCCTGACCCCCTAAGCGAACCCCCAGGGGACTGCCCAGAGTTTGGAGGTGGGGGGGCTTTGGGAAGGGGGCAGCGGCCGTCTCCGCAGCTCCGCTGCTGCCCACTGCACCCCCTGCCCGGCTACTGGCTGCTCCGGTCTGGGGCTGGAGCCTGCGGAGGACAGACACGGCGTCTCCAGCGCACAACCACACTCACCTCGGGGAGGGGGGCTGCTGGGAAAAGGCTCCCCCCACCTCTGCCGGGTCGCCCGCAGGCAGGGGCATTGCCAAGATTTACCGGTACTGGGTCGGCAGCACCGTCTCGGGGTCTTCCCGGTTCCTCCGGAGCCTCCCCAGGGAGGTAGCAGGTCTGAGCGGACCTGTGAACTGGGCACGGTGACATCCCAGTGGCTCGATGCTGCTGGAGACCCCTCGGTCCCTCCGCCGAGGCGTGATGGAGCAGCAGGGTGAGAGCTGGGTGCCAGTGGTTGCTTTTTCCCCCTTAACATCATTCCCATTTTGGCTCCAGCCCCAACGGGGACCCTGGGACACCCCCCGGGGGGTAGCAGTGCTGTGATGCTCCTGTTCCTGGCCCCCCCGCCCGGCCCCCAGCATCCTGCCTGGAGCCGCATGTGAACGGCGACGGAGGGAGATTGTAGCTGACGGCTGGAAGATGGATTTATTGCAATGATGCAAAAATTAGTTTATAGAATATATATAAATAAAGATTTCCTTCCTTGATGGGCGAACTCAGCACAGCAGCAGCTCTTCTGGCAGGATTTATTAATCACCCCGTCGCGCTGCTCGTGCAGCGGCAACTATTTTCCTGGGCAAATAGGGCCGGTGGTGCCCTGAGAGGGGGCAAAAAAAATCCTCAATTTTAGCTCTCTCCCCAGCCTGGTACCGTTCAGTACTGCTGTGAACAGGTCTGGCCACAAACCAGGGCAGGCAGGCAGAGCAGGGCCTCCCCTCACCCCGAAATCCGTCTGCGAAGGAAGCATCCTGCTAGTTAAACATGGGGAAACTGAGGCACGGATGCAGCATGACTTGTTTGAAGCCAAAGACAACCAAAGGGAGGATACAAGCACCTGTGCTGGCTGGAGGGTAAAAGGGGGATGCGCTTTCTCTGAGATTTGGGAGGAGGAGGCAGGTGCCCTGATGGGGACCCTCCCCTGCCAGCCCTGCCGCACCTACCCAAGGAGACACGCCGCCTCCCAGCCCCCCCGCTTTGTCGGAAGAAGGGGAAACCTCCCCCCTAGGACGGCTGCACCCCACCACCCCCAGCTCCCGAGCACCACCCCTCACCCACAGGGACCGGAACGCGGGGAGGGGGCTGCGGCGGGTGGCCGCGGGGTCCCTTGGGTGGGCGGCGGGGCGCCGGGCGCAGGCGGGGTGCGGGGGGGGGGGGGCTGCTCTCTGTGTCTCCTTGTTGCGCGGTCGATCCCCAGACAGACTCCTCGCCTTGCTGCGTGTGCTCTTTCGAGCCCATTGATTTCCCTGAGTAAGTGAGTTTGTATGGATCATGCAGCACGCGGGCCGGGCTGCCCAGCGGTGCAGCAGCCGGCGGGGGGGAGGGCGTGCGAGGGAGGGGGGAGCCGGGGAGAGAGCAGAACCGATCAATATGGACAGTGTGAAGTGAATTAATGGAAGACGTAGAGGCTGGCTGACAGCGGTGCCGAGGCCGCGCTGCCCTTCGGGGGCTGCTCGAAGGCAGCTGGCGATGCCGCGAGGGGTCTCCGGGGACCCCCGGCTCCGATCTGGCCCGGGGGGCCGAGGGATGCCACGGGGGTCTCGGCCGTGACAAGAGATTTGGGATGCTCTGGTTGCCGAGGCAGCCCTGCACACCTGAGCTCCAGCTCTGCCAGGGCAGCACCATACCCGGGGCACCACGAGGTGCTCAGCTCCGCGAGAACGTCTGTAGCCGCTTCGCCCGCAGTCAGGCATCTTTGGGTTTAAAAAAGGATTATTTTCTCGTGGCAAACAAAAAAGCTCTCAGGGAGGCTGTTTGGTCAGAATCTTCATTAAAAACATTCGGTGGGGTGTGTTGAAAATAAAAGGAGGAGAGGAAAATCCCCAGCTTCTGATTAAAATCTGTTTCTTTCAAGAGGGCTCTCCATGCCCGGAGAAGGGGGGTGCCACCAGGACCCTGCCTGAAGCCAGCCTGGAGCAACACGAAGGTTTCCAACATCTTCATTTGCCTTCATGGAGCGTTTGGTGGTGAGCTCCAAAAAAAGGCCAAGCCTTGAAAATCCCCCCAAAAGCACTTCCCGCAGCACCAGGGGACCAGGAGCAGCAGCCACCAGCACTGGCATTTCTCTTTCATAGTTCTTGGGTGCAGGATTCCTGTTAGCGGTGACAGAACCTAAACAGAACCACCTGCCAAGCACACGGTTAGTTCAGAAATCTCCCAAATTCCACCTGAGATGAGACAATATGCAGCCTCTGCCACTTGCTGGGGCTTGTTAGAGTCTTAGAGTGTAATTACTCGTCCTCTTTCTGGCATGTCTTTGCTGGGATTGAGATCTAGAGGAGGCAACCTTGGCTGGTATCATTAGGTTTCAGTGTTAACGCACTTAGGGAACAGAAGAGCTCCCACCAGTACAGACTGAGGTGAGGGCTGTCTGGCTCATTTTGCTCAGGCTGCCCAGCGAGGGGCTTGGGGAGGCACTGCAGCCACCTGAGAAAGCATCTCCAGGTCCTGCCGTTTCTCTTTTCCCTTTTATAACGGGAGCGAACCAGGTGAGTTGGGCTCTGGGGAGCATCGGCAGGACCCATTTGTAAACCTGCTCCAGCTGGGACCACGGGTGCTTGAGGAAGAGGATGGTGCCTTGAGGACATGGCGTTGGGTCCAGTAATCCATGACGCAGAGCGGGATTTGTTCCGGCGATGCCCATGCGGGCAGTCCTGGGTAAGGGAGGTTTTCCCCAGGGTGGGGGTTAAAGCCAGCAAGGGCTGTGGGGGGGGCGATTGCCATTTCTGGGAGCCCCCCTTGGTGTTGGAGCAGGAGGAAAAGCTGTTGGTAGCAATGGGAGATGCACTGGGAAGGTGCCCAGTGGCTTTCTGTGGCACCTGGGGGTCCCAAGAGCTTCAGCACGGAGGGGTCAGATCTCCAGGGGTTTGCCCAAGGGCAGGGGCTGGCAGGGGGCTGAGGTGCCCCGTGCCCATGCTGAGGTGTGCGGGGAGGCAGTGGGCAGGGTCTGGGGGGGCTTCAGGTGCTGCCTGGTGCTGTGCTCCAGTTGCAGCTCAGACACCGTCAGCTCCCGGGAACCTCCAGTTCCTTTCCATCCCTCCAGGATGGAAAAATCCTGTTGAGCGGGAAGGGGGGGGAGGGAGGGGTGTTGATGGAGCATGACCTGCTGCTCGCACGCTTTGCCCGCTGCGTGTGTGCACGCATGGGGACGCTGCCCTCGGAGATGCTGCCGTCGTGTCGAGGAGGGGGAAGCCGTGTGGATGGTGGAGCTGTGGGACCAGGAAGATGCTGTCGAGCGGCGAAGGCAGAGCTGTGCCCTGGAGATGATGCCCACGTGTCCGTCCCAAACTACGCTACAGGGACGTGGCACAAAGAGGATGCGGTGGGTGAAGAAGGGTGGCACCACCTGCCCGGCGTCGTGTCCTGTCCAGCAATACCTGGCACATGAGACCTGAGGGCCAGTGGCTCCTCTGGGCCCAGCACTGGGTACCACGAGGCAGATGGACCTGGGGAGGGGGAGGAAGAGGTGCGCTGGCCCTTTAAGAGAATAATTTCGGAGCTGGCCTACTGAGTTATTGATTGGCGCTATGGTAACGTATATTAGATTATGTATGGCTGGAAATGTGTTGTGGACTGGGAGGCTTGTTTGGGAAGCCAGCACTCTTCTTCTTGTAAACCAGCTCCCCGCAGAGGCTTTGGGTTGGGAAGGGTCTGCCCGCCAGTCGGCTCAACCGGAGCTGAGGCCGGGCAGCGCTCGATGCACGTGTGGGACTGTGGGATCCGGCGCTCTGGGGCACGGCTGGGGGCATCTTCGGGTCAAAGGGGTGGATGCGGAAGGGTTTGTGTTCAAAAGGACGTTATCAGATGGATGGGAATACTTGTGGAACTGGGCAAAAGTGGGAAAGCCCCGCAGCCGGCCCCTTTCCTTCCAAACCAACTGCAGGTGACTCTCACTCCCCGTTTTCCTTGGAAAAGATGAAACACCCGGGGTGGAGTGTTTCATCTTTGTGTTTCATCTTTGTGTTTCATCTCTGAGCGTTTCAGCCCCGCTGAGCCAGTCCGGGTGGAGGCTCCGGGTTCACCCCGACCTCTGTAGCCCATCTACCAGGGCTTTGGCTTTGGTTTATTTGCCTGAGTTGGCAAAACTCTTTTTTTTTCCCTATTTTATGGCACGGAGGGGTACGTGGGCTTCGAGGGAGGTGGGTTTACCAAAGAACCCCCTTTGCCAGCCAACTGTGGCTTGTGGTCCGGGCCGCTGGGCAAGTCCGAGCCCTGCAGCTCCGCATCATGGACGCACTCTTGGCTTGTGGGGGAGGCTCCTTCCAGGCCCACCTCAGAATTCTGGGTAGACCCCTGGGAGCAGGACGAGGGGCTTCAACTCACACCCATCACTGGGGATTGCGGGAGGGAGCAGCTCCCATTCAATCCAGTAAAGCTCATCCCAAATCCCAGCACAAGTGCGGTGTGCCGATTCTCTCTCCTGGCACGTTGGTAGGACGTAGCTCATCCCATTCCTACCAGATGGTCCTTTCCAGAAGGAGACCCCAGAGGTGTGTGGGCCCCGATGCACGGTGGGGCCGGGAGATGAAGGCTCCGTATTGATTCCAGCCTCTCACCGTCGCCTCTGGGCGCTGACTGTGGGCAGCCGCGGGGCAGCTTGGGGAGGCAACGGACCGTGCTGCCGTGCGTGGGGAGCGGTCGGGGGTATTGTGCCGGAGTAATTGGGCTTAGAAAATGAGAGGCTTGGCAATCGTTTAAAAGCAGGGAGGGAGGGGAAAGCCATGGGGAGAGGCAGCTGCTGGAGCTGAGGGAAGGAGGGATCAGCCCAGGGAAGGGTCACGGAGCTGCCGGGGGGTGCGATGTGCTTCGGGTGCCCCCGCAGTTGCGTTGGTGTTTGGGTGGGAGCTGTCCCTGCTCCCCTCTTTTTCCACTCCCAGGTGCCCTGAAGACACCCCTTGGCCCCGGGGCCACCGTGGCTCCCGAGGGAGCAGCACCCCACGAGGGGACCCGCCAGCGTGGGGGTCCCTCAGCACCCCGTGACCGACAGATGCCGCATCCGAGGTCAGCAAAGCCAAGCAGGGACAGGGATGTGCTGGGAACAGGGAGCACAGGGAAGGGATCGAGACCCTCGGGGCAGGGGGTGGTGTCCGGGTGCTGGGGTGGTGGGAGACTCACTGGACGTGGGAGAAGGGAATTTGGGGGGGGGGGAAACAAGGCTGTTTCTTGCATCTCACAGCCTTTTGCATCCGGCACCGGTGCTCCCAGTTGGCGATTCAGCAGCAAGACGGGGATGTCCAGGTGCAGCAGCCACCAGGTATCGAGACGTTTCACTCCAGGCAATTACCAGCAACCGCTCCGGTGTAAATACACCGTCTTCTCCTTCCTCACCTCCCTTTTTTTTTTTTCCTCCCCTTCTTCTTGCTCCCAATGTAACAGAAAAACCTATCGATCGCTCAGCCGGGTGCTCCGAGCATGCGTGCGATGGGAGTGGGACGGATCCAGCCGTCAACGCCGGCAGCTGAAGCCCCTGCAGCACCTCCGTGCCAGGTGCCCAACGGCATCTCCGAGCTCTCCGTGAGACGGGCAGGGATGGGATCGCCAACACGGCTTTGAGTCAAACCCATGGAGCCCAGAGGGTTGGCTCCACAAGCATGGGGCTGGCGGGAGCCGCTCGTCTCCGAGCCCCAGGCTGGTACCACAGTCATGGGAAGCCCTGAGCTGCTTTGGGAACTGAAGCTGCTTGGAGAGGGATTGCCCACGGCCAGGTGGGGGTTTGGTTTTTAAAGTATCAGCTCCTGAATTTTTAGAGGATTTCAAGTGCGTTTCTGGCTTTCCCATGCCCAGGGAATTGCCCAAGTAGTTGCTTGAAAGGCTGGAAAGCCCGGGCAAGCCCCTCCGTGGTTTTGTGAGCCCAGGGGGTTGCGCTGGGTCCGGGGTACCGCCACCGCGGCGGTGCTGGGGGGTGAAACCCCCAGTTCCCGGCTCCTGCTCTTCCCTGGGCTTGGTGGCTCCGGAGGCTCTGGGAGAGCCTCTCTGGACTCCAACACTTGTGCAAATAGTGATTCCTGCTTGTCTCCCTTTTTTTTTTTCTTTTTTTTTTTTTCTTTATCTTCTTTCATTTCCCCCCCTCCTTGTGTTAATTCTCATTCCTGCATCCTGGCCGGCTCTCAGGGCTGGAAGAGAACCAAAATAAAACAGAAAGTGAAACACAGTGAGACAAAACCCATCCGTGTTCCCCTTGGACAAGCACAGGTGGGTGTGCACAGATGCTCTGCCCCAAATCCTCGTGGGTCCTGGGAAACCGTGGGTGGGTGGATTGGGGTTTTTTTTTAGGTTTAGTGGTTGGATTTTTTTCCTTCCAGCTGGCTTGAGTCGCCGCAGGGAAGAGTGCCCAGTGCCAGAGCCAGGAGTGGGGCTGGCAACACTGGATCCCCTCTGTGGGCAGCAGGAATTGCTTGGGCTGGGGGAGAGGGGAGGACGGTGCCAGGGTGATGGATGGAGGAAGGCGATAGCGCGCGGCTCCCCAGCACATCTCCGATATGCAGCTTGGAGCACTTGCCAATCAATTAAGCCAACGCGCTCGGACTCCTTCAGATCTATTTAAAGAGTCTGGCTGCCTGGCCCTGAAAGGGAGAAGCTGCTAATAACTCCTCTCCTCTTCCTCCTCCTCTCCCCTCCCCTCTCCTCTCCTCTCCCCTCTCCTCTCCCTCTCCCCACTGTCCCCAAGGATCCTGCCTTGCTCAGTCCCTCCCAGGCCAGTGACCACAGCCACCGTGTCCTTTAGCTCCAGTGCCTGAGCTGGGACAGGACAACGTTCCTGCTCCGGTGCCCTGTGAACACGGAGGAGCTGCTGGAGGTGGATCCAGCCCGGATGCCATCGCGCTTGGTACAGCTGCAGCTCTAAGGGTGGGGGGGACCCGCTCTGGCTGATGGGACGCAGGAGGGGTCCTTCTGGTGACCCTCTCCATAGGAGAGGTGGCCAAGACTTGAGCCCCACTGGTATTAATCCTGTTTTGGGGTCTTCTGGAAGGGAGAGGAGGCTGGGGGCAGCCAGCTCCGACTGCCAGGGGCACAGAGATGCAGCCCCCGCTTCGGCCATCGGTGCAATGAATGCAGCGGTCTCAGGGACGGTGGTGACGTGGGGCAGCTCTGGATCCGGCCCCGGCTGGGCAGCGGGTGCAGGGGACGAGGAGGCTCAGAAAACACCTGGCTTCAGGGATTTCTGGAGAAGCTGCCTTTTTTTTCTTGTTTCTTTTTTATCTTGCTGAGAGGAGCTGGTGACTCCAGCCGCAGCGGGGTGTTTGGGAAAACAAACGGGCCAGAGGGAAGAGGGAGAAGCCCGGCTCAGGCTGTGTTTGTCCCGGTCCATGTTGGCACGTGGCCCATCCCTCAGCAGCCCATTAGACCTGGGAAAAGAAACAGGTGAACGCCAGCACGGGGGAGAGGGGGTGAGGAAGAGGAGGGGAAAGGAGAGGTAAGGGGTGTGCAGGGGCATCCCCTGTGGCATCGGTGCAGTGCTGAGCTGCCCGCAGGGAGTGTAGGGTCTGTCCTCTGCGGAGGTGAAGGCATGTGACGGGGGTTGCAAGGACATCTCCTTGCTCACCGAACACAGCGGTGCCACCACACCGCACGCGGCAGCTGCCGTCCGTCCGTCCCACATCTCAAAGGGCCACTGAGACATGAGGACCAAGTGTGGGCAGCAGGTCAAGGGAGGGGATTCTGCCCCTCTGCTCTCCTGAGACCCCCCTGCAGTGCTGCGTTCAGCTCTGGGGCCCTCAACATCAGAAGGACACGGAGCTGTTGGAGCGGGACCAGAGGAGGCCAGAAGATGATGCGAGGGCTGGAGCACCTCTGCTCTGGAGACAGGCTGGGAGAGTTGGGGCTGTTCAGCCTGGAGAAGAGAAGGCTCCGGGGAGACCTTCCAGCACCTTCCAGTGCCTAAAGGGGCTACAGGAAAGCTGGAGAGGGGCTTTGGACAAGGGTGTGTAGTGACAGGACACGGGGCAATGGCTTTAAACTGAGAGAGGGGAGATTTCGATGGGATCTAAGGAAGAAATTTTTCCCAGTGAGGGTGGTGAGGCACTGGATCAGGTTGCCCAGAGAAGCTGTGGCTGCCCCATCCCTGGCAGTGTTCAAGACTGTTGAGCAACGTGGTGTAGTGGAAGGTGTCCCTGCCTATGGCAGGGGGGTTGGAACGAGATGGTCTTGAAGGTCTGTTCCAACCCGAACCATTCTGTGATTCTGTGACCAACACGGGCCCTGTCTGGGGACCTTCTGGGCTGATGAGGTTTGAAGTAAGACCATTTCTGGTGTAAGAGTGCACAGGATACAGCCTCAGCCTGGGAAGGCAGTATGCCTCCCCCTCTGCCCCAATACTCAGAGCTGGTGGCACCGGCACCGGTGATGCCAGGAGGCAGCTGGGGACCCTGCAGCAGGTGCCAGTTAGGCTGTGCCCCTGGTGCCAGGACAGGAGAGAGGTGACGGTCCTGCCAGCTCCCCGCGGCAGTGCGTGGAGCAGTGCTAGGGCTGCCACGGAGCCGACCGTTGTAGCAGAAACCAGAGGGGAGCAGGAGGTGAAGCGGGAGGTGCTGGGGTGCCCCGTTGGTGCCCGTACAGGTTTTGGCAAGGAGGAGGCAGGTGACGGCTATTGACTGTGCCGAGCATCTCATCTCCCTCAGGAGCCGGGGGCTCTGTCCTAGGGGGCTCCTTTCTCACTTGCCCACCCTGGGGAGAGGGGCACAGACCTTCACCTGTCGGGGCCGTGGGGCTGTTCTCCCACTGCTCAAGGAATCTGGGGACAAACGCAGCCGGGGGGGGGGACAAGAGCAAAGTGGGGTTAAGTCCTTCTTTGGCTTTAAATGCTCCATTTCTGGCTCCAGGGGCAGAGGGGTCCTCGGGGTTTCAATGAGTTCAAGCCCCCACGGGGGGCAGAGCCCTGCACCCATCAGCCTTCGGGGAGCCCCGTCCTCCCATCGCGCTCCTCGGCGCCGCGCTCCGGCTCTCCTCTCCTGATCCCTCATTAGCTGCAACATGGAAAGGGTTTTGAAACCTTTGCAGGGAGGGGTCTCTCTCCCCCTTCCCCACCTCCCCATGCCCCCCCAGCCTCAGCCACTTTTCCCGTCACGCTCATTAGAGCCCTGAGTATCAATCAGGCGGAGATGAAAGCCAGCTGGGGATACATTACAACACCTTGGAAAGGGATGAAAGAGCCTCTTTAGTCCTAACAAACCTCTCGAAGCCGAAATGCATATGGACGTGAGCCTGGCGCACGCTGCCTTTCATCTCAGTTTTCGCTTTTTGGGCTCTTTGGGTCTTTTTCCGCCTCCCCGCAGCGGGACACGGCCATCCTAGTGACACCATGAGTGTGACCGGCTTGGTGGCCTCAGGCCACCCTGGGTATGGTTAGCTGAGGGTGCTGGACATGCTGGAGAGATATTAGGAGGTTTTATGGGGTTTTGCTTTGCCCATCTGTCCCCTCCAATATCTTGGGACTGAGAAGATGACCCAAAACATCACCGGCCAGAAGGAGCGTCCATGGACACCTCTGGGTCCAGTGTCGCTCCCGGCTCAGCTCCAGGGACGGCTTCTGCTGAGGGAGGGTGGCAGGATCGGGCCCTCGCTGAGTTGCGCTGTGCCGTGGGTTTTTTAAATTTAGAAATTGTTCAGATTTGTACTTTGGAGAAAAAAAAAAAATCCATGGGGCATTAAATATTTACAGAAAATCAGCAGCTGCGTAAATAATAGAAAAAGCCAATATTCTGCGAGTGGACCGGTTTTCAATAAATTTGAAAATTTTATGATATTGTTATTATTATTTATCGCCTATTTTATTTGGCAGTGTCTCTTTTCGCAGGCCGTATGGATCGGGGCGTTTGACCACTTGTACCAACCGAGTGCCCGAACTCCCCCCGCCGAGAGCCGCCGGCTCCGCCGCGGCACGCTGAGCCCTGGCCCCGCTCGCCGCACCGATGGGCCGTGCCGACGAGCGGGCATCGGGATGAGGTTTCCTCTGTCGTGCCCTGCCGTGCCAGCGGTGCCCGCCACAGCACAGCCCCACCACGCCGTGACACCGGGATGCCCCGGCGGTGCCGAGGGCGCAGCCGGAGCCCTGGGGCGGGTGGGGGGCTGCGGAGGGTGACGGCGACGTAGCACCTACTCTAATGGGATCCTCTCCACAAGTAATTAAGCCTGGGCTAATGCTAACCGTAATGTGATGTATGTATGCCTTTAACTAATCATTTATTAGCCTCGTTGATGGTTTGTCAATATTAATTCATTTATTTAAACAACTCCGAGCTGTAATGAAGATGTTTGCTTTAAGGGGGGAAAAAAAAAAAAAAACAGAGATGGAGCTGCCAGGAGATTTTTTTTTTGTTGACTCAATGGATGTCGCCCTGCCCTGGGTGACGAGGAGGTGCCACCACTCAGCTCGGGACCACTGGCCTGGCCGGCAGCGCCGGGGCATGCAGGGAGCCACCCATGGACCACAGGAACCAGCGGGAGCTCGGGGCTTCTGCACCACCCAGGGGAGCAGGATCGGGCCCCGCTCCCTGACCCTGGGGTGATGGGAGCACCCCAGGGGGATGTGGGGCTCTCCGGTACAGCCCATCGTGCCGGCTCGTGTCGGAGCAGCTCCAGTGCCGAGCGGCTCCAGCTCCGCCACCGAAGCAACTTCGTTTGACAGAATTTCCTTCGGTTTGACCTTAAAACGTTCGAGCCGCTCCTCGAAGCCTGAAATCAAACCCAAACGTGCCGCCCAGCCCAGAACAATTGGGTTTTGCTCGACTTTTGATTTGCTAACGATTTCAAATCGGTTTTCATTTCAAATCAAATTACTTCTATTTTTTTTTTTTTTTGGAGGCAGGGAAGGGGAAATTGCCAATAAACTAAAAAAAAATGTATTTTTGATCCTGTTTGATAAGATCAGATTGGATCAAGTTTGGTCCTTCTTCTGTACTCTTTGGGTGTCAAAGCAGGTGGGATGCGGGAGAGGGGAACAGCCTCTCCCGAGGAGCATCCCCTGGGCAGCCAGATCCTGCCCTGGTGCCATGTTGAGCAGATCCTGAAATGGGGCCGTTGGCCAGAAGTTGGATCAGCTGCTTCCAGCTCTCCTTGGCAGCTTCTTAATATCAACTAGATCACGGTATTAAAGTTAACTTTCTCTTAAACAGGCTTAATTAGCGTCCTTCAGACAACCATAAATTAATCCTGGGTTGCTCTGGAGGACGCGGAGTTTCTCCTTGATCGATTGCCAGCCCTGGCTCCAGATAAACTCCTCGGAAAGCCAAGTCTGGCTTGTGGTCATCTGGGATGTTGCACCTGGGAGCTGGTGAGCCTGGCAGCATCCTTGTGTCCTTGGCAGTCGGCCCTGCTCCAGGCTGTGGACACAGAGATGTGGCTCCGGATGTCACCACAGCCAGGTATGACCATCCATGAACGTTCACCACCATGCAGGACAACGTATGACCATGCACAGCCACCCACCACCATCCAGGACCACACACAAGCACACATGACCTTGCATGACCATGTACAACCATATATTACTGTGCCCGGCTGTGGATGTCCATATATGAAACTCACCACCATGCATGACCATGCCCAACCATGAATGACCGTGCCTGACTGTATATGATGACATATGATCAACAGGTCGAGGGAGGGGAGTCTGCCCCTCTACTCTGCTCTCCTGAGACCCCCCCTGCAGTGCTGTATTCAGCTCTGGGGGCCCCAACATCAGAAGGACATGGAGCTGTTGGAGCGGGGCCAGAGGAGGCCATGAAGATGATCCAAAGGCTGGAGCACCTCTGCTCTGGAGACAGGCTGGAAGAGTTGGGGCTGTTCAGCCTGGAGAAGAGAAGGCTCCGGGGAGACCTTCCAACACCTTCCAGTGCCTAAAGGGACTACAGGAAAACTGGAGAGGGGCTTTGGACAAGGGCAGGTAGTGACAGGACACGGGGCAATGGCTTTAAACTGAAAGAGGGCAGATTTCGATGGGATCTAAGGAAGAAATTCTTCCCTCTGAGGGTGCTGAGACACTGGCACATGTTGCCCAGAGAAGTTGTGGCTGCCCCATCCCTGGCAGTGTTCAAGGCCAGGTTGGATGAGGCTTTGAGCAACCTGGTGTAGTAGAAGGTGTCCCTTGCCCATGGCAGGGGGTTTGGAACTAGATGATCTTTGAGGTCCCTTCCAACCCAAACCGTTCTGTGATTCTATGATTCTATGACCATGTGTGGCTGTGAAACGACCACAAGCCACCACCACACGTGCAGACACCCTGCCCCAGCTATGCCCTCGGACCCCAGCTGCAGGGATTCCCTCGCTCAGTTGGTGTCTTGGCCATGCATGGTCATGGCTGGTTTGTCTCCCATAAACGTACTCCTTGGCCCTGACCACCCTTGAGCTGCCTGCAGCATCTTGCTGTTGCAGGGTGACATATCAGTGGAGAAGGACCTTCTCCTGCGTGGTTTGATCCTGCTACCTGCTCTTTTCCTTTGACGTCATTCATTTTATATGAGAAGGGCCATGAAGTGGTCTTTCCCTCATTTCCTTCTCCAGGGGAAACCAAGGAAAAAAGGAGGAAGATTTGGTAGGAGGTCAAAGGAACCTGGGGGTGAAAATTTCTATCTTTTGGGAAGCTGCCAAAGGGCTTCCAGCACAGCAGGAGCCCTCATGGACCCCCCAGGAAATGAGGATGGAAGAAACTGGGTTAATTC
This sequence comes from Tauraco erythrolophus, assembly GCF_009769465.1. Taxonomy (NCBI): domain Eukaryota; kingdom Metazoa; phylum Chordata; class Aves; order Musophagiformes; family Musophagidae; genus Tauraco; species Tauraco erythrolophus. Next base: position 1,763,674 of record NC_141492.1, on the reverse strand, counting down.
ATCTTGAATTGGTGGTGGCATTTGCCCATTTTGATTAAAGCAACACCCAGAGCTGCTTCAGCCTTAGTCTTCAGTTGCCTCCCGTGCGGAAACCTGCAGGAAAAGGAGGGGGGAAGATGCTCACTTTGCAGGCAGGGAAACTGAGGCACGGAGGATTTGATGACCTTTTCGGAGTGCAGCACCCATCCCAGCCCCGAAGTCCTTGAGCAAGGGGTTGAGACCCTTGAAAGTCATCCAGACCAGAGCAGGATTTCCCTTTGGGATTCACCCAGCGCTGTGCACTGAGCAGCTCCGAGGCTGCATCCCACTCAGCATCACCCAACAAAGCAGCGGGAGGGAGGTGATGGGGGGCTAAAAGGTCCATGGCCATGGGAGGACGCGGTGCCCGGGATCCCCACGGGGTGTCGGGAGGGCAGGGAGCGAGGAACCCCATCCCAGCCTCAGACGGGGGGATGAACCAGAGATTAGGCAGGAGGAAGCGCGGAGCAGCCGGAGGCGGGGGGGGGGCTGCCCAGCCTGACACCGGGTCACGGAGCCGGGAGCGTTGCGAAGTGCCGAAGGGATCAATAGCAATTCTAATATCATACGAGTCAATTTTGACCTGTCATGGGCAGCTCGGCAGGCTGACTCCAGAGCTGCAGGACCTGATAAATGGGCTCTCAAAACCATATTTATAGCAAGAAAAAGCTCATAAAATTGAAATAAGGGCAGAGCGTGGGGAGGAGGCGGCAGCTCGGCCACAGCCCGGCCCCGACGCTGACCACAGGAAGGGAAAGGCAGAGTGGGAAGAGGAGTGGGAAGATGCCTGTGGGGCTGTTTAGGGGTTGGGATTCGGTGTCAGAGGGGTTGTGGGGTGGAGACCTAACCCGTGGGGCAGGGGAGCACCAAATTATGTCCTGACTGGGGGCCAGGGGTGAGCACGGAGGGGACGTGACTGTGCCTTTGGGAGTTTTTGGGTGCTAACACCAGCAAACTTCATAGAATCATAGAATCATGGAATGGTTTGGGTTGGAAGGGACCTCAAAGACCATCTAGTTCCAACCCCCCATTCCATGGGCAGGGACACCTTCCACTACACCACGTTGCTCAAAGCCTCATCCAACCTGGCCTTGAACTCTGCCAGGGATGGGGCAGCCACAGCTTCTCTGGGCAACCTGCTCCAGTGCCTCACCACTCTCAGAGGGAGCAATTTCTTCCTTAGATCCCATCGAAATCTCCCCTCTTTCAGTTTAAAGCCATTGCCCCGTGTCCTCTCACTACATGCCCTTGTCCAAAGCCCCTCTCCAGCTTTCCTGTAGCCCCTTCAGGTACTGGAAGGTGCTGGAAGGTCTCCCCCGAGCCTTCTCTTCTCCAGGCTGAACAGCCCCAACTCTCTCAGCCTGTCTCCACAGCAGAGGTGCTCCAGCCCTTGGATCATCTTCGTGGCCATCTCTGGCCCCGCTGCAACAGCTCCGTGTCCTTCTGATGTTGGGGCCCCCAGAGCTGAAGGCAGCACTGCGGGGGGGTCTCAGGAGAGCAGAGCAGAGGGGCAGAATCCCCTCCCTCGCCCTGCTGCCCACGCTGCTCTGGATGCAGCCCAGGACACAGTCGGCTTTCTGACTTGTGCCCCCCCAGCCCTTTGCACACCCCACCGGCCGTGCACACCCCAGGGACACGGGCAGCTGGGGAGGGGGCAGGGAGCTCCGGGTCCAGCCCAAGCCCCACAGTGGGTTCCTGACCTATTTCTGGGGAAGACACAAGCGGGACCTGCAGCCCTCCATCCCTGCGCCCCTGCTGGGGCGGTTGCCAGGGGGGCAGCTCCCTCATCCCATCCCTCCTGCCTTCCCGACCCCCAAGAGCAAACCCTGCCCAGGATTTCCAGGAGCTGCAGTTTTCCTCCAGGCATCGATGAGGAAAGGCATTTATGGGAAGAATTGGAGAGAAAAAAAATAAAAGAGGAGGGAGACGGGCTTGTGCGGGGCGAGGAGTGGAAGAAGCCCCTTCCCTGCCCGCCAGTCCTGGGCTGGGCACAGTGACATGGGCCACTCCGTGCCCCAAAAACCCGTGTCCCCCCTCCCCCGTCCCAGCCAGGACACTCCGTGGTGGCCCCTCTTGCAGGGACGTGGCCAAGCGAGGCATGGAGGTCCATGGTCCCCATGCAGTCCCCCTGCTCTTATTCACGTCTTCATCCCCCTCCTCCTTCCTCATCCTCCTTCCCCCTGTTTGAAACCCTCCAGCCTCCCTGCAGCTCCCTGGCCCCCGCGGGTGCCCACGGCCACTTCAGAAAGACCAAATGGCCCTGGACACGGGGCATCCTGAAGATTTATTCCCGCTGCTTGCATGGCACTAACTGGGCTGCTGGCCAAGCGTGGTGGCTTCGTCGGGTCCGGAGCCCGCCATGCCCATGTGTCACAGGTGTGATGAGTTGGCTGGTCTCAGCTCGAGTCCTGCAGGGTGGGGGGCGTCTGTAGGGGAAGGCTTGAGAGGAGGGGAAGAAGGTGCTGAGGGAGGGTGTGAATACAAACAGGGCTTGAATGTGGGGCTCTAGGTGCCCCCGGAGCTGGGACTGATACCTCCCAGCTGTGCTCTTTGCAGCAGGCTCTCCACGTGCCATTTTCGGGATGCTCCAGGCTGGCACTGGGGTGGCTCTGCTGGGAAGGGAGGGTGTATGGTTTTTTGCCTCCCTCTAGAGCAATAAAAGGGAGACGAAAACACCCACCTCCGGATTTCCCCCATCTCTTGCTATTTTGTCCCGCCACCCTGAGCTTTTCTTCCCCTCCCCTGTGCAGCAAATACAATGTCCTGATAACCGGGATCGATGTAACCTCAGTCACTCACCCCAAGAAGGACCCTGCTGGAAACCCATGTCCTGTCCCGTGCTGCTCCTCATCCTCATCCTCATCCTCATCTTCATCCTCATCCTCATCCTCATCCTCATCCTCATCCTCATCCTCATCCTCATCCTCATCCTCCTCCCAGCAGCCTCACGCTCCCCTTCTGATTCCTCCTGATCCGTCCCAAAGGGCTTGATGGTGGCCTGGGGTGGCTTTATCTCCCCCCCCCATCACCATCTCTGGTTGTGCAACAGAGCAGTGACTCCCTGTGCTGCTGTTGCACGAACCGAGACTTCCAGGTCTCAGCTCCAGCTGCCAGGTGCTGGAGGGTCACGGGGTGAGGAGCAGGTGCATCCCCTGGGTTGGCATCATGGCTTTGTGAATCCTGGGGAACTGCCCTCCTGCTCCGTGCCTCAGTTTCCCTTATGGCCCACGAGGACAACGCACCTTCCTTCCTTATACCTCACATTTGGGCTAAGCTGGGACTCCACTGTGCAGGGACAAAATCCACCCAGGAGCATCCCCAGGGAATTCCCAGACTGGTGGCAACACAGGGATCACTGCGAGCCGAAGCGCGGTTCGCCTGGCCGGGATGTCGGCAGTGAGGTCTGGGCAGGTTTTACACCCACCAGCAGCTGCCACCAAGCGGGAAGAGTCTGGGATGAATAAAATCAGCGGGATTTACGGGCGAGATGGCGATGACCCGGGTGCCGCCGCCGAGGCAGCGGCTCCTGCCTGGGAGGAGGGCTGAGAACTCACGTGGGCAGCAGCGAGCGCGGCGACGGAATCAGCTGTTTGCTCAGGTTTTGCTTCAGGTTTTCTTCCAACACGGGATTTTTTTCCACTTCAAATAAGAGAGGAGAAAGAAAAGATCAGTTCATTGGAACAGCGGATTTCAGCCTTGTCTTTCTCCCTCCCTTCCTTGCAAATCCATTTGTTTCTTTAAGAATTAGGCTTTCAAAGACCTTTGTTGCATCTGGAGGTTTTTAAGTTAAAAAAAGGCAACATTTCTCCCCAAAAGCTTTGTATATAGATTTTTATATTTTTTGTTTAATAATATTTATGGAAAAAATTGGCTTTGACACCTCCTTTCTCACCATGTGGGTGAGTTGATCAGGCGGGTCCGTTGGCAGGGATCTCAGCCGGTGCCTTTGCAACGCCCTTGCCCTGGTGCCACCGCTGCCCGGGAGATGTGTGCGAGTCGGAGCGCAGCCCAGGTCTGCACGAACACGTCTCTGCCCACAAACTGAACCAAGGAGGAGCTCGCTCCACCACCTGCCTGCCTTGGAGAGGAACGGGTGCCAGAGGGCTTTGGAGGTGTCTTGGATGCTGTTTTGATCGCTTTGAAGGCTACCAAGAAGAAACAACAGGACAAGGAGAGACACTTTCCCCAAGCTCCCTGTTCTTAACTGCCAGGGAAAGGGGTTTCCAAAACGCAGACGGGAGCTGGGCAGCCTTTTGGGATGAAGGAATGTGGGGAGCAGGTTGTAGGGCTGGACAGGAGCATTCAGTCTCGCTCAGGGTGTTTGTTGCATCGAAAAAGTCCTCTCCAGTCCTGGCTCGGCGAGACCTGGATGCACAAGAGAAAATGTCCCACGGGGCTCACATGCCATGCTCCCTTTTGCAGAGGGAGCCCTGGAGCTCTGGCTTTACGTTCTGGTGAGAATTTCAGGAAAGCATTTGAGCAATGGCTGGGCCATCAGGATCTGGTTTATCCCCTCTGCTCAAGGTGGGTCCCTTGAGGGCCTGAGAGAGGCTTCCTGGTTGGGTGGGATATTTGGATGGCCACCCTTCTGCCATTGGGCATCAAGAGCCATTAAGGGAGGTTAGTTCTAGATGGGACAGAAAGGAGGCAGGAGATACCAGTTTGGAGCTGGTGTCTGAAGAGCCACCACTATGGTGGGAGATGAACTAATGACTAGCACCTCCTGGCCCTAATGGAGGAGAATAGCTTCTGGATGTCCTTTATACCTCTGCTCATGAGGACTTTTGAGCATTCACATGGTGGTGGTGGGCAGCTCCCTGTCACCAGTGACACTGTGTCCACCACCAGCGGCACCACCTCTTGCTTAAAGGGTCTTCACCAGCATCAGCCTGGTATCAACACCCCAAGGACTCAGCACCACAGCAGCTGTCCCCAAGGATGGACATGAAAAGCCCAAGGCAGACAAAGGCCAGGAAGAGAGAGTTTCCTGCAGTGGTGAGAAGCTGAGCCCAAGCTTCTGAGATGTGGTGCTCCCACCACTAGGCTGTGGCACATTCCCTTGTGGATGGGGACAGATGTATCCCAGAGGTTCTGCTCCATCCCTTCTGCTCCTGGGCCACTTGGGAGAGCATCTCCTTCAGTATAGACAAGCGCTCAAGCCTGGCCTGTTGGAGACGACCCAACCACGGACATCCCAGGCCTACATCCTCCATGTAGGCCTATTCTCCAGGTCTCCATCGCCTCCATCATTCATTACCCTTGGGCCTCACTATGACAACGTGTCTCTGGAGAAACAGAGGCGGTTGCGTGGAGAATCCATGCACGGCAAACAACGATGAGCATTGGGGGAGGACGCGTCCGTATCTAACCGCTCTGCCAGCCCTTATCTGGGGGAGGCGCATCCGGAGGAAACAAGGAAGAGCTAAAGGGGACATCTGGCGGGTCGAACCCTTGGCCCCCATCTCCATGTACCAGGTGAAGATCCTGGCGTCCTCTTGACTGAAGCTAGGCAGAACGGCTGCATCTCCGGCCTTCCTATCTCCTTGCAAAGCATGGCAGTTCCTGAATTGCCAGGCCGTGGCGGGCCCTAATGGCCCAGAGCTGATGTTTTATTGTCGGGTTTAAAAGTGTAATTAGTTCAAGTGTAAACAAAAAAACCTTGCTTAATTAAGAATTTTTAAACAGGGCAGAGAGAGATTCCGGAAACATTAATGAACCCCAGGCAAGCACCATAAAATTGATCGAGGGAAGAGAGACGAGGGGGGACGGGGGAGGGCTGGGATGGGGATGTGTGATGAGAGGGTATTACCGCAGAAATCGCCTTCAGTTTACTTTGGCCGCTTCGTGCCGGAGTGCATTTGGAAGCCTGTGTTTATGGCGATGGGTCTCCATAGAAATACCTAATGATTTTTTATGCATTAATGGGAACGGCGGACGGTGGTAATATATTGTTTAAGGAGACAGAGAGGATCCTCTTAAGGCTGACATGTTATAGATCAAGAGTGACGGGATGGGCTCTAGGTTGAGGTTCCCCATGCCACGGCCTGTTGGGCCCCGTGCCTTAACAAGGATCAAATGCCAGCCTCTACCTTTAAGAGTCCATAAAAAGAACAGATACAATCAAAGTGCTGTTTTCCCACCACCCCATCCCTCCCTTCAATGCTCTTTTTGGCTGATGCCAAGAGAAGCTAAATATATCTGCCTTTCCCGTCTGCAGGAGATCAGCTGTGTGGGTGGGAAGCTGTGTGGATGTGGTTTAAGCCTTCCCCATCCAGACAGCTCCCAGGACCAAGTGGCAGATGCGTGTCTCCAGGTTGGTACGTTCTCTGTAGGTTGAACTCTCTGGAGCAGGGCAAGGTATCTGGAAAGTCTTTCTTCTTCCTGTTGACTGGGAAGCAGCCAAAGGCCCCATTGGGCTCTGCTCAAGGCCAGCTGGCCTCTCCTTGGCTGGTTGTGTTGTTTGGTGTGAGGTTCTGGTGAAGGTCAACAGAAGGAAGAGCCTTGAATACTTTCTGCGTGCGGGTGTCCTCTTGAAGGTGATGGGTGGGAGAGTTGGAAGGGTCCAGAGTAAAAAGAAAGAGCAAGAAAAGTCAACTTCTGGCTTGGGAAATTCCATCCCTCTTACTCTACAAACAGAAGCAAAGTCCTCTGCTCAAGAAAGGAGTCCTGCTGTTTCTCTCTCGGGGAGAACCCAGCTCAGCTTAGAGTGAAGAGCAGCCTGTGCTGTTGGAAGCTGAAGGACTTAGAAGGTCAAGGTACGTCTTGGCTTTTCCCTTCCCGGCCTAGCTGAAGGCCCTAAACACGTCTCAGCCCAGTCCTCTGGAGCAGCCAAGTCTTGGAGAAGTTCAGCAATTTTCTGCCCTTCTGGTCAAAGTTCCCTTTACCAGACCTCTGTACCACATGCAGGGTGACTGCCAGGTTTGGAACCTCTCCTGGCCCCTGTGCTCTCCTCAACCTGCTTGGGCTTCTCCCCAAAAAGCAGGGCATTGCGGGCTCCATTGAGCACTCAGCAGTAGCTCCTTGCCTTGAGGGACAAGAATGACCAGGGCCACCAGGTGACACATCAGTCCTTAGTGAGACCCCCCTCTGTGAGCCGTCAGTTCCACAGCAGGGCTTCAGCGAGCAGACAGAGGACCTGCATGATCAATATGAGAGAAAATAAGTCCTCATAAGATGAGTTCCCCTCAAACTTATTCTCCCAAGAGCTCTGGGATGTGTTATCTAGAGGCAGGAAAACAGATTTGGGGAGTTTAGACTTCCCTGGCAGTGTTCAAGGCCAGGTTGGATGAGGCTGTGAGCAACCTGGTGTAGTGGAAGGTGTCCCTGCCCATGGCAGGGGGGTTGAAACTAGATGGTCTTTGAGGTCCCTTCCAATCCAAACCATTCCATGATTCTATGATATCTACTACTTGGGTATTCATACACCACCAGCCGTGCGGGACAGGCTGTGCTGCGGAGGGAGGGCTGGCTCCTGCCAGCAGAAGGAGATGGAGATACACCACGAGGCGGTGGAGGAGAAGACTCGAGGTCAGCAGATTATTTCCCGCGTGCTCTTTGGGGCTTGCTGGGGTATTTTTGGCAGCAGAGCAGCGTTTGCTAGTTCTCCCGCTCCCTGAGCCGAGGGTGCACGCACACCTGCGGCAGCGGCAGAGCCCACACCCTGCGTTCAAAGGAGGGTTTCCATACGTGCGTAAGCGCCGGGAGGTCCTTGCCACGCCGTCACCTCTCCCACCCCATCAGACCTTACAGCACACGAGGTGCCCGACGCCACGTGCTGGCACGGCGCACCCGTCCGCGGAGCTCCGGCGGGGCGAGCCGCGCTCCACGGGGCTTTGTCCTCCCGCCTGCTCTTCCGTCTTCTCCTTTCTGACTCTTCCTTCATTATTTCTCCGCTCCTCCCACCCTCTCCCTGCCTCTCCTCCCTTCCCCTGGCTTTTGTTCCTTCTCTTCTTCCCCTCCCTCCTCCCAGAAGCCTTCCCCCATCTCCAATCCCTGCTCCGGCTGCCCAGCCTGTGTCAATTAAGTATCGATCCCCTGTTCTCTATCAGTGGTCAGCTGAGCTAACCAGTCCTGCTCGGCGCTTTTCACAGCGATGAATAATAACAATAATAATAAAGGGGTAGGGGGGGAGGCAGCTGCACTCCGTGCCTACAGCCCTTCACCTCTCCCTACCCCGCGCGCGCCCGCCCTCGCCCCCTCCACAGCTACAGGCAAAATCGATAGCGCGCGGAGTCAGGAATGGAATATTTTTATCCTCTAATTGGGAAATGTGCTTTGACAAAGCCCAAGGAGCGGGGAGGGGGCCGGGAGATACTGTACTGAGGGCGAGGGAGGGCGGCGGAGCCCGGCCAAAGCGGAGACACCGGGGATTCGCTGCCGCGGCTGGCGACAGCTGGGAGGAGGTGATGGTGGTAGGGACATTGTCCGGGTCCGGGGCATGGCTCCAGAGGACTGGGGCAGTTGGTCCTGTGAAGGAGCCAGTCTTGACCCAAGGGATGTCGGTGCAAGGATAAAAAGAGGACAAAAAAGCCCATTTTCCCTCTCAACTCCCCGCCAGTGCTTTGCTGTTGCGATGGAACGGAAGGAAGCACGTGCACTACTCCGCCCTGGCATCCAGGGGCACGTCCCACAACCCGGGGGGTGATGTGCCGCGTGCGCTTGCCCAGGCCCGCTGGTGCTGAGCAACGTGGGACAGTTGCATATGGGACACCATAGTGAGGTGTCCCAGGAAACCACCAGCCCACCCTGGGTTATCCTCAGGGAGATCCTTATACTGCATCACCCGAGGTGGTTGGCACCGATGTGCTGCCGATGTCCGCATGGGTGGCAATCCTGCAGTGACCCTCGTGCTGCAGCTCACAGTTTATCAGAGCTAGAATATCTCCTGTCTCCAACTGTGGGGGCCAGGTGACTTGCAGTGTCTTTAAAACATCCCCTTCCTCCAGCCAAACCAGCTGCCAGTGGGTCCCCAGGCACCACCAGGTCTCTGGGCACAGTTGGGTCTTCAGGCATTACAAGCCACATTGTGGTCCAAGATGCAAGAGTGCAGCTCACCAGAGGTCTGCATAAGGGATGCCAGGGAAGGGCTACAGCCCCATAGAGAGGAGGGTGGCCAGGATCTTGGGTTGAGCCCTGGAGAGATGGCTGGAGACCCTGGGAGGCCTCAGAATGGCTAGGGAGACCAGACAAGACCATGGAGGGACACCAGGACACAACTCCCAATCCCAGGTCAGCCTCTCCCTATCAGACCCAGGTGCTGGTCTTCCCCATTGATCCTGCCCCACCACTTGCCTTAGCTCTGACTGATCCAGGCCCACCTCAGCGGGTACATAAGATCATCACCGCAGCTCTTCTGCCCTTCCTAGGGCTGATGTGACTCTGCAGGAAGAAGGAGGCAGAGGATGAACATTTTCATGGCTCTGCAGAGCTTATTTTGGACAAGTAAAAGATAATTCTTCCCTAGAAGCTGAGGCACCAACATCTCTTCAGGGCTGTAAAAAGAGATTAATTCTGTTTCTGACGCTTCTCCTTCTTTCTGAAACTCCCATAGCCCACCCCAGCCAGCCTAGGGGGTCTGCAGCCATCAGGGCTATGGGGCACCAGTGCTGTGCAGAGCCATCGAAGTCCCCCTGGGCCAAGTGCAATGGCTCCTGCAGCCACCACCAGCCTGAATATGATAGAATCATAGAATGGTTTGGGTTGGAAGGGACCTCAAAGGTCATCTAGTTCCAACCCCCCTGCCATGGGCAGGGACACCCTCCACTACAACACGTTGCTCAAAGCCTCATCCAACCTGGCCTTGAACACTGCCAGGGATGGGGCAGCCACAACTTCTCTGGGCAACATGTGTCAGTGCCTCAGCACCCTCAGAGGGAAGAATTTCTTCCTTAAATCCCATCGAAATCTCCCCTCTTTCAGTTTAAAGCCATTGCCCCATGTCCTGTCACCACATGCCCTTGTCCAAAGCCCCTCTCCAGCTTTCCTGTAGTCCCTTTAGGTACTGGAAGGTGCTGAAAGGTCTCCCCGGAGCCTTCTCTTCTCCAGGCTGAACAGCCCCAACTCTTGGGGCTGCACTGGGCAAGTTCAGTTCTCTCTTGGGAGACCAAGGAGATTTGAGTCCTGGCTCTGCCATACAGCCCTGCTCCCTTCCTCAGGCTGCGGAGTTCGGGGTGAATTAGCCTGTTTGCCTTTGAATTGGGTTGTTGCCTCTAATTCAGTCTCTAGCTCTCAAATTGGGAGCGTGTGGTGTTCTGCTGGGCTCTTAATTAGAGCCTTGGTGCTTAGACAACATCGTGGCCCAGGGTGACAGGCTGGGGAGAAATCCAGCTGGGTAAGTGTGCCAGGCACTCGAGGCCTCCTGCTTTAAATAGCTGGTGAGGCAGGAGCCCGGCTGCTCGGTTTGAGGCAAGCTGGTGTGAAAATCAAAGAAAAGACGAGCAGAAGTGGCTTGGGAACCTGTGCAGCGATGACTCCTTCATCAGACAAACACCAGGAACGGCGTTGGCTTCAGCTGAATGGAGCGTACAAGGGAAAGCTCCAGAAGGAAATGCCCTTTAAAAGCTGAAATTAAATCCTTTGACCTGCCAACGCAGGATGCTTCTAATGATGCTTAATTTCCATGTTTAAGGTGCCTATAATGTTCCTGAGTAAGTTAAGTTACTAGATTTTAGCCTAATTGTGTCTTCCCCAGTTTTATTTCACAGCAGATGTTGACAAGTTCTAATTTAGGGAAACAAATCTAAAGGCTGAAGATCATATTTCTGATTGCTCTGGGCCAGACCTGTGGAGGTTCGCTGCTCCCACTCAGCCCTGTTGAGCTGGGCTGGTGACCCTGATCCTTGGCAGAAGAGTTGAACCTGGCTTGTCTGCTTCAAAGGGTCCTACTGGAAGCAGAGCGTGCCCCGAAAATGCAGCCTCTCGGCGCACCTCGGGACAGATGTTAAAACCTACTGAAATTCTGCCTTCAGCAATAAATGGCAGGTTGGAAAAAGCCAACAGGTTCCTCAAGTGCAGGTGCTACCTTGCAAGGGCATTTCAGACCGCCTCGAAAAGGAGTTTGGGTAAAAGTCCAAGACGATCCTAGTGAGGCGCCCACAGCGTGAAACCCATGAATGGCACCAAAACCATCTCCTCATTCAGTTCTGGGAAGAAGCTTGTGAGCAAGATCTGGGGTCCCTCAGGATGGGGCTAGGCTGGCCAAGGACCCAAAAGGGTGACGACCACCTGTGTGCGAGGCACCGGGCAGACCAAACCTCACCCCTCTCACTTATTTTATTCCCAACCAACCATCACCTTCAGGAGTCTGAAGTGGTCTGGAGAAGCCCGGGGAGTTTTAATGGCATGCGGTGGCTGTCTTTTTGATCTGGTTTTAGGTTTGCTTTCAAATCCTTTAAACATCTCACCTGCCATCACATCCAGCCCATGCCATACCATAAAAGCACTCTTTGTCTGCCTTTGGCTGGTTTATTTTTAGGCACACAAAGATCTCTGTCTTCTTGTGACCGTGCACATGAGGCCTTTGCAGGGATGGAGGGGGAGATCCAGCACCAAAACCACAAATCCTGTCCACCCTGCTCCAAAAGCTCGCAGCCCCTAGATTTGACTCACTTCTGGCCATCCCTTGTCCTGCCAGCGATGCCCAGGGCTCGCTGTGGTGCTTGCAGGCGAGATGCCAGTTTGCCCACCTAAGGAGAGACTGGCTTGGTGCATGCCTTGGACTGGGGCTGAGCCAATCTTCTCGGAAATAAAGACAAATCGGCAGCTCTGCCTCCCACAGCAGGGCAGGGAGTGATTGCAGTTGCCATAGCAGTGGGCACAGTCCTCTCCCTCCAGCCTTTCCCTGGCAGCCTGGTTTATTTTTGGCTATTATTTTCCGAGTTGTTTTGAATGAAACCAAGGAGTTGGAGGGAGAAGCAGAGCAAAGCTGGACTCCCCTGCGTCTCCTCATGCCAAAGGGCACACAGGGAGGTGTCAGGGCACGGAGGTGATGCAGCATCTCCATGACTTGGTCGGGAGTGGGGATGAAATAGGATGCCTTCTTTCATGGCATGGGTAGGGGTACAAATCCCAGTCCCCTCTTCTTTATATAGACCCTGTGAGAACAGTCAAATTCCCCTTTGGGGAGAAGATACTTGGGTTAGGAAGGTGTTTGCCCTCACCTACAAAGCACAGGCTGACTGTCAGTCCAGCTGCTCCGTCCTGCTGTTAGGAACCTCTGAGTAACAAGGAAAAGACAAAGACTTGTGCCAGGGAAGACAGGATGGCTCATGGGCAAGAGGGCAGCTCTGAATCCCCTGCCCAAGGTGAGCCTGTCTCTGGGCAGCTTTGCTGGGGTCAGCGCCCCATGCTGTTCCCCAGCCGACCCAGTCCCTGGCGTTTGGGCTGCATTGCCTCCACGTGTTTCCGGAGATCACCAGGATCAAGGGCCCTGCAGATATCCCAGGAGAAAATCTTGTTCTGCAGGTTCCCAGAATTGCTCACATGGGATCTCAGCTTAGGGGATGGATGAACCAGACAGACAGACCTCAGGATGGACATGTCCATGCAGGAGATCAACAAGTGTTTGAAGACAACATCTACACGGGCAGAAGCCTTGTGCCTGGGTGAAGGACCTTCCATAACATTCCTGATTATCTTACGGGATCTGTTGCTGCTCACTTCCATGTTCTCTGAAATTTGCCCCTGTCTTACGTGTGTCCTAGGCCTGAAGTAGATTTGCTTGTCCTGGAGAACCTGGGACCAGGACCATGGCCAGACAATGCCTGGATACCATTCCTTCAGCCTGAGACCAACCTTCATGGAAGACTTCCATGTGGGATTCACAGGGATCAGTGCTGGGACCCACTCTGCTCCACATGGTCTTAAACAATCTGGGAAAAAAAGCAGAAAAAGCAGAAAATACAGTGAAAAGGCTTGGTGTGGAGGCAGAAATTTTCAGGGTAGTTGACACAAGGCATGACTGGGAAAGTTTGGAGAAGGATCTAAGGACATGAGGAGACTGGGCAATAAAAGGGCAGATAAAATACAACGTTGATAAATGCAAAGTCATGCACATGAGGAAAACAACCTTAACTACCTCTACACCACGATGGGCTCCAAATCAGCTATTACTGCTCAGGGAAGAGCTCTTGGAGTTAATGTGGGCAGTTCTCTGGAAATGTCAGCTCAATGTTCGGCTGCAGTCGAAAAGGCAAATGGGATGTTAGCAATGATTAAGAGAGGAACGGAGGAGAAATCAGAACACATCATTATGGTGCCATGTCGATCCATATTCGATACTGGCGTCGGCCCCGGCTCTGGGAGCTGAGCGAGGAGGGGCACGAAGGGCGTGATGGGCTGGTAACCCGTATGCAGGGACGTTGAGGGGCACATGAGGCACCCTGAAGATTGTGAGCAGCCTGGAGAAAAAGGGAAATGGTTATTTTCTGGTTTTCCTAACAGAAGAATGGGGCAAACCCCCAAATCTCTCTGATAAGCAGGCTCAGAGCAAACCACAGGGAATCTTCTTCCCACCGTGTTTCCTTGTGTTTAGGAACCCCCTGTCTTCTGTGTGCCGAGATCCAAAGCACAAATGTGTTTGGAGGGGCTGGAATAACCCCTCGAGGGGGGTTACACGGGATGGCCAGTGCAGCCTCAGCTGAATAAATCACGAAGCTGAAGATAAGAAGTGGTTCAGCATGAGAAGTGTCACCTTGTTTCCTACCAGCTTTCCCCTTGCATCTGTCCCTGGGGATAGGGATGTGCTGAGGGTCCCAAAGGGCTACTGGAGTTCAGGGGAGGGAAGAGCAAATCTGTGGAGCAGGAGGAGGCTGGCAGAAGAAAAAGCTCTCCCCATGAGACGCTGGTGGAAGTTAATCGCTGCTCTGGGCTGATGTCGGTGCTGGGCTGGGAGCGAGGGCTGGTTTTGGTGTGCGCTGCCCAAGAGAGCTCTGAACCCAGGAGATCTGATCCTCCATCCCCAGTACAGTTGTTCCCTTCCTGATGCTGAGCAGACACTGGGCTTGAAAACTAGGAAATCAGCTGTGAAAATCCCACATTTCTCTCCCACGCCTCCCTCCTCACCGTGCAGCAGCAACAAGGTCCCTGTTGCAGCCAGACCTGGGAAGCTTTGATGCACAACGAACATGCGAGCAGGGGCCCTCCTTCCCCAGCCCTTTGAAGCACCATTTAGCTCTTCTCCTCACCTTGGTCCACCCATTTGCGTGGCGAGGCAGACCACAGGACGCGGGGTAGAAGCCAGAGGAGAAACACTGCAGCCCGTTCATGAGATGTGAGCTTTGGGGAGGGGGTGTTTGCGCTGCTGCTCCGCCGTTCACACTTCGGTTAATGCCTCCGCACCACCTCGTCTTTCAGTGGCAAACAATAAAGCTCAAGGTGAGCATCACCTCTGCCCTATCTCTTAGATTCGCCTCTCTCCTGTCCATCCATCACACGCTTGCTCTCCTGCAGCCGATTGCAGCCGACCTGCATCAGCTATTGATTTATTGACAGAGGCCGGGTCTGGAAGATTCAGGGAAGCAGCTCCCTACAGAAACGCTTTTCAGAAGTAGAGATTTGATTTTTTATTTATTCTTGTCTTCGATGTATGGATTTAACAAGCTCTAGGCAACAAAGAACTTACTCCTCCAGCACGCCGGCTCTCACACTCCCTCCGTCGCCTCCCCTCGCCCGGTGGCAACGTCGTCTTTAAGGGATCATGCTTTAAGGGCAAAACGCAGCCCCGTGGATGGAGGCAGCCCACGGTGTCCCCAGGGCTCGGAGGCTGCATAACCTCTGTGCTGACCTCTTCAGAAGGGGTAAATGTCTCCCTTTGTCTCCGTGTTTGTTGTGTGCATGCGGCAGTGTCAACACGAGACCAAAATTCCATTATTTTTGTCCTATATCGAGATGATGAACAGGCGCCAGGGACCAGAGGCACCTATGGGGGTGCCCACCAGTGAGGCAGGGCACAGCTGGCAATATCTGCCTCTTTCCCATGACTGGAGGGGTGAGATTTCTTCTTGGTTTGTTTTTCTTTACTCTGTCTTTCCCAGAAAGGAGTTTGGAGAGACCAAAACCAGGAGAAAAGGCCCTTTTGCCCTCTCCCACCTGCCAAACACCAGCCCATCACCCAGGCTTTGAGCCCGAGCGATTCTCTCGCTGCACCAGCTGGGACATTGCTATGGGCTTTACTTCTCCCAGGATATCCCCAGCGTGGCCCCAGCCTCACGTGTCTGTGCCCCTTCCTCCATCTGCACACTGCAGCTCCGGATGGGGCAAGGGGTGGGCAGGGGGCTGTGACGAGGAGGAGGAGGAGAAGAAGGTGATGCTGTGGCCCCAGGGCGAGGGATCGAGGCGAGGGATCAGCAGCATTTACAGTGCCAGCGAGATGCTGCTTTAGCAAACTCCGAAAGGCCGTTCCCTGGGGACCCAGTGGGGCCAAGTGCCTGTTGTGGGGTCTGAGACTCCTTCCCAAATATGTTTTTTTTTGACTGGTATCCCTGAGTTTGCTCCAAATACACCAGCTGGGTTTTGGTTTGTCAAAGCCATCTCCCTACTGCGCTTCTCAGGTTGGTGCCAACCTCGTGCTCAGAGTGTGGCTCCTGGTGCTCTCGGATGGCCCTGCTCCCCCCGTCCCCATCACCAACTCATGGCCCTGAAGAGGTGACTCCAGCCCCTCTCCGGCTCCCCCCATCCTCACTCCAGGGGGGATTTATTGGGCTGATCCTTTACAGACCTCTTGGTTTGAATAGTTAATGATGGGTGATTTCATTTGCGGCTGCATTAACCATCTGATTACTCTCCTGTGGAAGACTAATTTGCGGACGATGGAGACAGATGCTTCCCAAACTATCAGCCAAAAGGCCTAATTCCTGCACAGCCAACTTTTTTAATTTACTTCCTGGCTGATTAGAAAAAAAAAAAAATGTTTGAAGCAATAGCAGGGGCCAAGCTGGTGCTAAGGCAAACCCTGCCAGAGACGCTTCGAACCAGCTCTGCCCGCAAGGTGCCAGCACCCAGGGCAGCCACTTTGGGTAGCAGCTCTGGCAGCTCCAAGGGTGGGTTTTACCCTCGTGGAGGACAATTGCTTGACTTCAGGAATGGGTTGGTGATGCTCTCAAAGCCCTCATTTGATTGCGGTCCCCCGTGCTTCCAGCCTGCCTCCCTTCACACCAGCTCCCCCCTGCCCTCCTCCCACAGCCCCATGCCCGTTCCTCGCTGCAGGAGGGACATGACTGCTTCAAGCACAGGTTGGCCAAGGTTGCCACCACAAGCCCTTTGACTCTGCACGAGGAAACCCGTCCTGCAGCCATCGCTCATCCCCAAATTCGGAGGAGGTTGGGAGCTGGCCGCCCGGCACAGCCGCGCGGTTCTGCCTCGCCAAGGTCGGCTGCTCTCTGCAAGGACATTCGCAGCAGTATCTCACTCGCCGTCTCCTCCAGCTCCACGTAAGCTGCATTGTTCATAAGGGCTTAATGATTACCCTTAGATAACTTTATTGGCTGAGAAGTATTGGCTGGCGTGGCTGCAAAGACAGCCTCCTGCCCGTCTGCCCGGCTGGTGACAGGTGAAGCCCAGAGTGAATGGTGGGTGAGAAAATCCCAGGATCCCATGGCCTGGACAAGCCCCAAAGGGGTGGTCTGGGGAAGCTTCGGTAGGACATGTGGCCCCAGGTGTCTTTGCTTGCACGGAAACAAAGGAAGGGATGTCCATCCTTGGCTGGGCAACCTCCGGCTCCGTTAAGGTTTCTGACTACTTTTCTCAAGTGCTTTTCATTTCCAGGGCACTTTAAAGACGATCTAATTAATTCCTCTGAGCCCCTGGGGAAGGAGACAGGTAGGGAGGTGGAGCTGGGGATCCTGCACGGACGTGCTGGCGGTTGGGAGCCGTGGTTTCAGCTGTGGCCTGTCGGAAGGAGGAAACACAGGATGAGGATTTTCTCTGCTGCTGGCTGCGGTGACACCCCAGGTCACGTCATGTGAGGGGCCTCATCCTGCCTGTGGGATTGATGACCCCCATCACCACGGCTGTGAGGGCAACTGGACCCCCATTACCCCTCAGTGGAGATCCTGGTGGGAAAACCACCCTGTCTTGAGGTGCTGAGCAGGGTCCCCAGCATCTCTGCAGAGGACAGGGTGGTGGGAGAGCAGCACATCGCCATGGAAACGGTACATCCTGTGGCGATGCGCATCCTGGCAGGGTTTCTTTTTTTTTTTCTCTTTTTTTTCCCCTCCCTTCCTCTCCTTCTGCGAGACCTCGGCATTGATCTGGGAATGTGCTCTTCGCATGTATGATCCATGCAAACACCGTGTTCCTATTGATCAGGCTCCTTTGCTGCTTGGGGTCTGCGCTGGCAGCAGAAACAAAGGCCAGAGAAAGGAGAGGAGAAAATTACCCGGCACCGCACCGAGCAAATAGCGTTGGCAGTGTTTATGGGGTGTCTGCGGAGCCACCTCCTCAGCCCTTCCCATTCCTGCCCTCGGTTTTCCCCTCATTCGTCTCTTCTCCGTCTTCTCTTCCGCCACCCCTCTCTCATTCCCACCCGTGAAAAATGGCCAAAATCTCCCCACTTTGCTCCAACGACCACTTCTTGGGGGCTGTTTCCAAGAACTGAGAAGCCAACACCTGGCAGGGGGACTGGTACCGCTGCTGTCCCCCTCCCAGCCCCGTCGGGCATGAGGGGGACATGTTGCGTGGGGGGGTCCCAAACCCACCTCCTTTCCCAGCCAAGCTCTGCGTGAGCCTTAATAATTACAGTGACGAGTCAATAACAATTAGGCCTAACAGCCACTCAGCAGAATTGACGCAAATTATTTTAATTTTATGTTTCTATCGATGAACTTTTCTAGGTTGGCACCTTCTCCCCCGTTCCCAGTCCCGCTCCTCCCGGCCCCCTGTTCCCCAGGGACACCCCACTGCCCATGCCCTGGTTCAGATGATCACTGCTGGGGGACAACGTGGGGTCTGCCAGCTTCTCCTTGTATCCTTGCTCCAAAAAGCTATATCCAAAGGTGGAGCTGCCTGCAGGAGAGGGTGTTTCAGGAGGAAAAACTCAGCTTTTCCCGAGAAGGTGATTCCCAGATGAAGTTGCTCATCAGGCAGAGGCTGGTTTCGGGTTTAGTTTGCCAGGGAAGGGGGCCCAGGCTTTGTTTCACAGAGCAACGTCCTACGCCATGATTTTTGCGCCGGTTTCCCCACGTATCTTCTCACTCGCGACGGGGTTACGCCGCGTCGGGTTCTGCTGGGATTGGGTTGTGTTTGTTTGCTGCTCTATGCAATGGACCCACTTCATACGCTTCTATTACGTAGAAATCACAACTAATACAATCAAAACGATGCCGCAAAAGCAGTTGTTTTCATGATCCCACATCCAGAGCTGTCTTAAATGGCCTCGTATGGGAAGCACAGTCTACATTCCCCCTGCCCACGGGCTCATCCCAGAGGTTCAGGTTCTACATCTGGGGGTTTGCAACACCTCCAGCCCTTCCAGCAGCCTAAGAAACACGCCAGCACAGGATGTATCCCCCACAAGCAGCCATTCATGGAAAGCAGAAAAAAAAAGCATAGATAAATATTTTTTTTTTATGCTGGCTGACAATCAGTGAATGATTCCTCGAATTTTTTTCTTTCCTCTTTCCAGGGCTGTGCAGCTAACAGCATGACCTGCTCCACATTCCCTGGGATGCTGGGAGCTGCAGAGCTCTATGGACCAAGGGGTGATCCTCAAGCTGTGGTCATCGAGTCTCCCACCCATCCCATGAGTTTTCTCGTGGCTTTTTTCCTCCTTCTGCCTCTTCGGGTGGGTTTTCCCACCCCTCTCGGAGCTTGGAGCTGGCACTGCAAGGCTGTAAATCGCCGGCATCCCCATCACTGCTGACCTGCATCTTTTCTCCGCTCTTGTCATTAGGGCGATGCAGCCCATTCAGTGGGTGACAGGTGCTCGATTGCTCTTAAGTGGCTCCCAGATAATTGGGGAGGTCTTTAGCTACTTGTAACTTCCAATAATAAACAATAGAGAGGGGGAAAAATATCCATGCAGAGCACTTAACCGACGGCCTCATTGTCAAAACTGCATTAGGGCTCTTCTCCTTCCCGCGGACCAGCCCCAGGTCATCGCTTGCACGACACCGTGCCACCTTGACGAGCGAGAGCCACCTCCTTGCCGTCACTTTGAGGTGGTGGATGATGAAGGGTGAGACCTGGGATTCACTGCCAGGTGTTGGGGAGGCTGCGCAGGGGATTGGGGGATGGAGGTTTGTGAAGCCCTCCTGGATTTTTGGAGGTGGAGGGGATGCAGGTCCAAATCTCAGATGCAAAAGCCAAGTCTTACATCTCAAGAAACGTCGCCGAAGGAAAAACTGATCTGAAATCCCCCATCTTCAGTGCAGTTTGCATGTGGCTGAGCCCACTTTCAGTTCTTTTCTTTAAATTTAAAACCTGAGTGTTGCTTCTGCCAGCTCTGAGTCGTCTGCAGTCGCTCACCTTGGAGGTCCCTCTGGTGTGAGCAAGGCTCTTCCCGTCCCAAAAAGGGACTGAGGAAGGGGCTTTTCCGAAAGCTCCTCAGTGGCTCTGCAAGGAGACGTGTCCATGAAGCTTTCATAGTGTTGGCCCAGAAAGCTGCTGGCAGGAGCCTCATCCTTGGCAGGGGGAAAAGCAGAAAGGAAGGATGAACCCCTTCGAAATTGCTCAGCCCGGCATGCAGCTGTGTTAAAACTGCAGTTCCGCCAAAAGAAGCTCTCAGAAACACGTCTCCATCTCATCAACTGGTGTAAACTGGTCCTGGGAGTCAATGGAGAGCTGCCGATTTCCACTCAGTCAGGATTTGGCCCCCTGTGCTTACACAGGGCAGGCAAAGGGGACGCATGGACTCAGGTGGTGTCAACCCTGCTAGGCAAAACCACCCCTTACCCTTTGGAAGAAGTCCGTCCAAAAGCAGCAAGCTCAAAAGCAGATCCCAGCAGATACACCCCACTCTCCCACGCCTCCCTCCGCCCTGTCAGTGAGCCAGGATAGCGTCTGCGTTTGTGCCACGGCTTCGTTTTCCAATAAAGATCTGACTCTTGGGAATCACGCAAAGAAATAGCTTCATTCACTCTGGCTTGGGCTGGAAAGGGAAGGTCCCTGCTCCTCATCCAGCACTCCAATGTCCTAGGGGTAGACCAGGGGTGGAGATGCCAGGGACAGGATGGGATGGGATGGGATGGGATGGGATGGGATGGGATGGGATGGGATGCAGTGCTCAACACAGTATTAGATACCTACATGGAGGCAGGAATGAGATTTCCCCTTGCCGCACTCCAGGCTGAAGGAAATGCAAGTTGAGACCTAGAAGCTGGCAGCAGAGCAGGGAAAAGGGGCCACGTCTTCTCCTAGGAGTTTCCTTGGACTCTTGAGCACCAGAGTACAGATCTCTCCCAGGAGCACTGCTCTGCTTTCAATTCCTCTAGAAGAGCTTTCACACAAAGTTAAGCCCCTGCTTCATGCTGGTAACCCCAACTTCCCAACTAAGCCAGTGGGGATGTGAGGAGATGTCTCTGAGCACGTTGGGCTCTGCCACGTGTCCTCTGAGCACGCGTGTCCATAAATGTCCCCAGGCACGGGATGCTCCCCCTGGCTGAACCAGTGTTGTTGGGGTAGTCCGAAGTCATCTCTCCCACTGTGGAGTATCCTCCCCATCTGCTTCTCTGCCACCCCCAGGTAAGTCCAGGCTTGACTTTGGCCAACGAGGAGTGAATTCCTTGTGGAATTCTGTGGACCTCTGTGCCCTGAGGCCCAGGGAGAGCGTGGCAAATACCCCATTTTTTGCAAATACTTCCATCCACATAGCAAACAGTCCCCCAATAACGGGGACCCTCCACTATAAATCGCCATTGATTCACCAAGAGAAGAAAAGGGCAACAAATATTATTCTCGATGAATAATTCAGGCAGCTCTAAGCCATGCACTGCGTGTTCATTACCCTCCACGAGGACCTGGGGGATACAGCTTGAAAGGCCCTATAAAAGGAAACCGGGGAAGATTTATTTTTAAGGTTGGGCAAATCCTGATAACCCACCGCGGGAGGGGTCGCGCCTCGCGCCGGCGCAGGGTTTGCTCGGAGGCCATCGCGCTGCTTAGCCCTCGCTCCCGTCCTCCCGCCTCGCCGATGCTTTGTTAAAAACAGAAAGCACTTACGGTGCTGTTGGGGGATCGGTCCATTCGCCTTTCTTCCCCACCAGAGCTTTCAGGGATGAAAGCACTCTAAAGTGCTGGCTTCGGTGTTGGGAGCTGAGTAGTGAATAATCCCCCTCCTTCATCCCCCGGCCGGCGCGGGAGGCGGCGGCAGGGTCACCGCGGTGGCAGGGTTACCGCGCTCGCGCCAGCCTGCGTGGCACGAGCCGGGAGGGAATCTTCACTCCTTGGCATGCCAGAGCCGGGGTGGGGGGCAGGCTGGTGCCTTACAGAGGTGTTGAGCCCACTGGAGTTGCGTGACCTACCCAGTGCCACCAGGAATTGGGTACCAAGACGGGGAACACGGTCAGGCTGAGCATCCCTCTGCTTATCCCATCTTGGGATTTCCATCACTTCCCACCGGCATGGGAGGACACGGCTTCACAATGCTGCCTTCTCTGCACAACCCCTTTGATCACACTTAACCCCCTCCCCAGAGAAGACAAGGCACTTGAAAGTTTGATTTTTGGACAGGGATTCCTGAAGCCAAATGGAAGGGAGATACTTTTCCTGGAAAAGTTGCCTTTTCCCTTACAAGAAACATCTGGAGTTTTGCTTTTTATTTTAAGAAAAGTAGATAAAAAGGCAGGATCATGCAGTTTTGGTATGAGTCTGATGCTGCTGAGATTTGGAGTCAGGTCTCAGCTCTGCCACAGAGTCACTCACCAGCCACCAGCTCCATGGCTCGCTGTCGGTGGCTGGATGTCCATCCTGCCAAGCTCCTTGGAGCACATACCTTCCCTCCCTGGGTGTAACCCCTCTCTCCGGATGCTCCTGTAAGAGCAATAACAACTTCTGGTGACTCCATGTACCTGCTCATTCCAACGGAGCTGGTCTTGCCGTGCCCCCATGGACTGCCTTGACTGGGGTGCTTTTGCTATCCTGATTTGTACTTCCAGCTCCAGTCTCTGTTTTCTCTGCCAATAAAACCTGCTCCTGAGAATGAGCCCTCGATCAATGATGGAGGATCCATCTCCCATTGCCTGAGCGGGATGAGAGTAAGGTGGCCAGGGTGGTTGGATGGGGAGACGCGGCCTCCTCGAGAGGACAATTCATCCCGGCTATCGGACACCAGACGTCAGAAGGGACAAATGGCTCTCTGGAGGTGGCGATCCTTCTCTGCCAGACGTCAATGCAGGTGAGTGGTCTGGATTTAACATCTTTTGGGCAGCCAAAGCCAAAGACTCAGCTGGGGAAAGCTGCTGCTGATCCAACCTCGTGGTGGTCCCCCTCTGCCACCGCTCCCGTGATTCAAGGGGACAAGTGCCACCCAAGGGTTCAACTCATTGGGTTTTCAGCCCTGACAGTCCTGGACCAGGAGGACAGATCTGCCACCATCCTCCATGTCTAACTGAAGCCTTTTACATGTTTCACTAAGGCAGCGGGTATCTTTGGCTACTCACGTGCGGTTTGACCCATGATCTGTCAAAGCCAAGGGGAGATCCTCCATCGCTCCCCAGGCTCAGTGGTGTGAAGGCCACCAAGACCATCACAAGGGACCACTGCACGTCCGTGTCTCTCTCTCAAGCCATAATTTCTCTCTGAGCCAGGGCACACTTAGCAGGAAGGTGCCCAGTGGCGATTTAGAGTCCAAGTGATGGAGAACTCATCTCTAACACTAGATAACGGGTGGTGATTAATTACCCTGGCTATTAACAGCATCCGCCCTGTTCGCAGCTTGGATGCCAGCAGCACAAAAGCCACGTTAGGTCTCTATCACAAAGAACCCATGATGGCCTTTGCAGAACAAACCCATCTTTTAACCTCCTTGCGGACCTGTGACAGCCTCAGGTTGGTGGCGGGGAGGTCAACCTTCGCCGAACGACGGTCCAGGGGTGTCAAACCTGGATCCCAGACAGAAGCAGGGGGATGAGGCGTTGGAGGGGTCACAGCTGGGAAGGGCATGGTGGGACAGTGTCCCTGTGCCGTACATGTGCACAAGGGGGATTTTGCACAGCACAGCTTGGGGAACAAGGACACCCGTCCCTCTCCTCATCAGGCTGCTGGTGCAGAAGCTGTCACCCACGGTGCATACCCAGGCTCCTGCCCCCTCCCAAATCCAAGCAAAGCGCTCCGTGGGATGCTCCTCAGGCCTGGCCTCCACCACGGCTCCCCCTCAAACAGCGCAGCACGGACCGGCCCATCGAGTGAAAGGTGGAAAAAGGTAATTAATCTACAGAGAAAAAAGTGTTAATACCTCTAAGACACCGGGGACACTGGCTGTCAGCTTCCACCAATTAGTCACCTAAAACCCTGCCTGTATGATCTCTGTGGTACAGCTGAGTTGATTACTCTAATTAATTTTGCATTGATCTGCATGGATCTGCAGCAGCAGGGCCTATCACAGGCGAAGGAGGAGATGGATGCGTGAGCCCTGCTGGAGCACGGAGGAGGGAGCACATCCCGGGGAACGCCGCTCCTGTTGCCATAACCCAGCTTTGACAGCTCGTCACCCTGTCCGGGGGCTCCTGCAGCCAGAGGTGGCAGATTCATCCTCAAAGCATGGCCAGGGGAAGGAGCAGAGAGTCCTTTCGGGAACACCCTGCCATGGGTATGGACATCCCAGGGGATCTCGTCCCCTCCTCTTCCACCCACTGTGGCTGTCCCTGCGCACATTCCCGCACCCTTCGCTATTCTCCCCATCTCCTGAGTGGTACCTCGGGGTGTTTTTTTTTGAGCAAGAGGACCCTTTGCCATCTCCTATCCAGCAAACACTGTGGGGCACGGACACCCACCCATGAGAGCCCCGGGGCCGGGGACTGCTGCTTTTCCCCTGCCTTGTCCGGGTGAATCCCCCCGCTCCCGCTGACGGAGTCCAGCCGGTTCCCTCTTTGCATCGTACCCAAATTCTGAGCTTTATTCCACCTCAGGCAGGCTCGGCTTCCCCTTTTTGGGGACCTTTCTTCCTGTGTTTATTTTAGGAGATATTTTGTGACAGTGGAAAGCTGAACATTTGGGCATTTTCTAATGTTTATTTTTTCTGTCACACATTTTTCTCCTCCCTCTCTGGCTGAAATTTGACCCAAATTCACAACCCTGCTCTGAACATCCCACAAACCCCAAACTCCTCTGCACCCTCCTGGGGCAGGGGGCATCAACAGGACCCGCACAGGATGGGATCCAGCACCATCCTGCTTGGCAGAAGTTCTCCTCCTATTTAGGAATTATTTTCTCCCCTCCTCAGCCCTCTCCCAAAGCCTTGCAGTAAGAGGGATCGATGGTGCTGGAGGTTCCATGGCTTATATTCCCACCTCCCAGAGCTCTGTGCATCCAGTGCTCCGGCTGGCCCTGGGTACCAGTGCTGCCCCTCTGACCCTGCCCCGACGGCACAGCCGATGGGCTGCACGAATCCGGCATGGTTTGCTGGACGATCACGTCCTGGAAGGCAGGACAAGCAAGTCCACAGCTGTCTTCTTGTCATATCCCAGGGACCTCTTGCCACCTTTGATGTGATTTTTGCCGGGAATGCCGCTGCTTTCAGCAGCTCTTTGATCTTCTCTTAACACTTGAGGTGCGCTGAAGGCTGCAGCCACGTCCCCACCGCGTGTAGTTTGGCACAGAGATGCACAACTCCCTGCTCTGCCTCGTCCTGGAGCCGTGAACCAACAGCAGGCATGAAACCCCTCCTGGAGCAACCCTACCCTGGTGCTGAGGTCTTGCAGGACCCCCCCAGCCACCCCTGAGCCCGCTGCTCCCACTGCTCATCTCCAACGATCTCCTTGGCAGTTCGTTAAAGGTTCAGCGCTAATGAAAGCTCCAGTGCCGCTTTCGACTCAAGATTGGGTCATCTTGAAGAAGGAAAACTGAGGCACAGGAAGATTTAAACCGCCCAAGGGTGGAGCATCCTTCTTGCAGAGCCCCAGCATGCAAAGGGTTAGTCACCGCCTCCATAAACATAATTTCCTGGGATTAATATTAAAAACATTTCTAATGGCTCCCACTTGTTTACTAAATAGCCAGCATGGAGATAAGTTATCAACTGCAGCTATAATTCGCTATTAATCAAATATTCAAATCAGTGCTGCAGTTGGCCACAATGGGACACACACATAATTCTCCAGCTCTGGTAATAATTAATCTTTTTCCCCCCTTTTCTTCCCTTCACTTTGGACTCTTGCAAATATCTTTTGGTGTTAAGAGGTCTCCAGAGAGACCTGCCTCTAAATGAGGTGTAAAAATCTAAGCCGCACAAAAAATAGCATGCGGCTGGGATCGATATTCTCTTCACAGCTACATCGATTAACAACAATATTCTTCATTTATTAATTATGAAGGGGAATTTTCCATCCTTGCATCTCTTTCTGTGCTTGTTGCTTGGGTGGGTTGGCAGGGCCTCGGCGTGCCCTCCCTGTGCATCCTCTGCCTACTGGCCATGCGAAAGGGGAGATGGCAGCTGCCAGGGCGGGTGGGGATGTACGGGGCTCGATAGGTGCAGGGGAGAGGGAGGGGAGTTTGTTTGCCTGGGAGGTCCGACCAGCTCGAGGCGGCCCTGCGCGGTGGGCTGAGACCTTGCGTCACGAGTTGACGTGCAGGAGAGGAGCTGATGCAGAAGGAGGAGGGGAGGAACGAGGGAAGGGGCTCATGTGCTCGGGAAGGAGGATACGGCCCTGCCGAAAGCTCCGGCGTTGCGGGACGGGTGTCCGACAGCTCCCCGGGTGCTGTGCTCCCGCCAAGGCCGTCTCCCAGTTTCTGCAAGGGCGTTTGCTGGGTCCCTGCAAAAACATGCAGAGCCCCCAGCAGAGCTTGGCTGTAGCCACGTCTTTTGTCGGGCACTGCAAGATTCCCTGCCAGACGGGGAGGTTCTGGTGGGATGGACAATGCTCCAAGGGAGAGGTTTCCTCCAGCTGATCCGCTGAACAATATCTCCCTTGGAGCACCCTGGGAAAACCCACTCTTCAGCAGAGGGCTTTGGCGAGGACACGACGCTGCGAAGCCAGCCCGGCTTCTCCAGGGTGCGCGACGGTGACTCCCGGGGCAGAGTCTGCGGTCAGGGAGATGGGAAATGGCAGGGAGAGAGAGCAGGAGAGGGCAGAGGGGATGAGAGGTCAGAAACCTCCGGGGCTGAGCCCCTCTCATCTTGCAGCCCCTCCATCCGCAAGAAGGGTTTTTTTTTCTCCGAGTGTTTTTGAGAGCCCTTTGGCTTTTCCCTGGGAAGTGCCGTGCCATGGACCAGCTTCCAGAGATGCTCCTCTGGCAAAGTGCCTCTGCCAGCAGCGGCAGAGCTTGTGCACCAGGGTTGGCATCGGCACTTCCAAATAAAAGGTTTGCCCTGAACCCCTCCGAAATATAAACAGGACTGACAGAAGGGGTGCGAACGGGAATCGCGCGTGCAGAGCACCGAGCATCGTCGCTGGAGCAGCCACGGATCCCTCCTCGCCACTGCCGGGGGCGCTCGGTCCGGAGCCCAGGCACACCTTGTACTTCGAAGTGCATAATCGTTACTTAAAGTGAAAATTACCACCGAGCTCTATTAGACTTTAAAATAAAAATTAGAGATTTTTAAAATAGATTTTCCCTAACGAGGAGCGTGACGGATGGGCGTATTGGAGACGGCGCGAGCGGACGGCTGCTAAGTGAAATGAAATGGCGTTAGGGAGCATCCCTCGCCCTCCCCGCGGCTCTCCTCCCCCGAAAATCCATACCGGCACCGTTCTGCCAGCGTGGCACTGGGACAGAGGCCGGGACACAGCCTCCTTCCCTCCAGGTTAAAGTGAGCAAAGATGTTGCCTTCCCTCTCCAGACACAGACATTTCCCTTCTCCTAAATCAAAGGCAGCGTCGGAGAGGCAAAACATCCATCCCTTCCCCCCTAAATGCATTTGCACCTCCCGGAGCAGCACGGGAAGCAGCCCCGACTGCTCTCCTGTCCCCTCCACCGTTCATTCCCAAACGCTCTCAATTTTGGAGCAGAATTCTGGTTAAATTGCAATTTTCTATTAAAATTTCAGCAGGGTTAAAATACAGTTTTTGGGTTTTTTTTTCTAGGTGACCAAAATCAGAAAACTCGAGCTGCACGAGAGCGATAAAGGCAGAACCTGGGGGTGCAGAGCAGCATTTGGGTTTTGTTTGGTTCCTGCTGGTTTTCTTGCTCAAAGCTCGTTTTGCAAATTAACGTTCGAGGCTTTCATGTCTGTTCCAACGCCGAAGCATCTTCACGAGGAATGTGGCAATGAGGCTGCTGCGATTCCAACAAAATGCAGTTGACGTTTTTCTCAGCTTTGTTAAATGTGCTCATTTACCTTGGAGGTGCAACACCCACCCGTGCCTCGGTAGCGAAGGGGTTGGGACATGTTTAAAGCAGCAGCTCTCACCATGAAGTTCTGTCTAATTTCTGTGTTATCTTTCGAGTCGCCTTATCGGCCGCTCTGGACTATCTGCCTTCCCAATCCCTCCCCTCCCAGGCTGTCAGCGAGCTGGAGGATGCCGAATGCATGGAGCCTTTTCCATCAAAACCTCAGCACAGGCTATATTGAGCCAGCCCAGCCAAGCACATCCCATGGGTTTCTCCAAGTTGCTGCAGCCCAGGAACACACAGCCAGGACTTGAGGAACTCCAGAGGTCCTTTCCAGCTGGATCTCCTGCAATGCCACCAAGCATTGGGGTAGGTCCTTGCTCATCCTGTCCTTTCCACCCAAGCACTGCCAGGAAGGATGGGCTGCTGGAGGGTCCTCTCCTCCCACCATTGCCTTTGGTTCAGCCTCATGAGCTACAAATGGTTGTCCTCAACCCTCCTCTTCCCATCATAACAATGACCCCAGCTCCTCCATCCCCATCCCTGGGTATCGCACAGCTCAGATCTTAGAATCAGAGAATCCTAGAATGGTTTGGGTTGGAAGCGACCTTCAAGATCATCTAGTTCCAACCCCCCTGCCATGGGCAGGACACCTTCCACTACACCAGGTTGCTCAAAGCCTCATCCAACCTGGCCTTGAACACTTCCAGAGATGGGGCAGCCACAACTTCTCTGGGTAACCTGATCCAGTGCCTCACCACTTTCACAGAGCCTCATGCACCTCTCTAAGAGTCTCTGAACCCCATGAGCTGTTCCAGAGCAGGCTGGTCCCCAAGACTGCAACATGAACCCACTGTGAAGAAATGCTCTTGGGAGCTGCTTTCTCCCCTCTCCCTCCAGCTGAAGGTGCCACCAGTGACTTGAGCCTGCAAGGTCTCTGCTTCCTCCTGGGAGCAGGTTGGGTGCCCCTGCCAGCCCGGAGGGGTGGCCAAGATGTGTCTTGGGAGAGGGTAGCACAGCTGGGGCTGGGGGTGATGGTGCAGGGGGAGAGGAGGTAGCTCGGGTCTCCAGTGTGAGGTTAGCACTGAATCCGCAAAAATCACCGTACCTTGAAAAGTGCTCAATACGCCTATTGATCAGTCCTTTCGCCTTGATCAGTTTGCTGGTGTGCGCTGCCGCAGTGCTGCTTTCGGGAAGGGAGGGAGAGGCAGAGGAGGGGGCGGGGAGGCAAGAGCACGCCTGCGCCGGAGATGCTCCAACTTCCCAAGGCCAACTTTGTGTTCTCCTGCCAGCCTAGGGGCCTCTCAGCCTCTCTGCAGGAAGCAGGCTGAGCTCCGGCCTTGCCTGTTGGCCAAGGGGTGTTTTCGAAGCAGGAGGGTGAAAGAGCAGTCCAAAAAGCCTCCTCTCTCCTGTCCAACAACCTTCTTGCCAAAGCCTCCTTAGATACCTAAAACTGGCCGTTCATCCAAAGCCAAGAGCAGAAGCCGAGAGCCGAAGGAGGGAGAGGAAAGTGTGGTCTCCGTCCTGCCTTGGAGCCCACTGAGGGCACCCAGGCGAGTGTGGGGAGCTGTGGGGCACCCATTCCTGCTCCCTGGAGGGCTTGTGCCTCTCTATAGGACAGTCATGGTGTAGGAGCAGATATGGGGCTGGGGTATCCTATCCTGGCCAAGGACCAAGGGGCAGTCAGACACCCAGGGGCACCCAGAAAGGTGTGATGGGACAGAGCAGAGCAGGGAAGGCGGATTGACATCAGGGACAGCCTTTGGGCTCAGGCGTAGGGGTGTGTGGACACACACCCATGGGGCCAGGACAGCTTTAGATGTCCAAATATCCTGGGCTGGGGCACCGGCATTGTACATCACCCCCATCATCTGAACACCCTCAGCAGCCATTGGGACGTCTGCCAGGAGCTTGCTCACAGGAGCAGCCCCATCTCTGCTGAGAGGACTGGTGAAACGTGCTGGGCTTGAGCGTGGAGGGAGGCAGGGAGGTAAAAACCCACCCCCAAAGGTCACGGAGTTAATTTCCAGCTCGTGTCCCCCTCTCACACCTCGCTGATTAATAATTGAAGAAAATGTATTTCTTTTTCGACTTGGCATAAATCAAAAATAAACACAGCATCCATATTCTGCCCCAGGGAGAGAGCAAGCACGTGGGCTGGAAGATGCTGAGCCGGCTCCACAGTGAGGTCCCCCTGGTCCCTCCGAGCTGCCTTGGAACAGGGGGAGGATGAGATGGCAGCAGGGGCTCTTCAGAAGAGGCCGGCGTTGGCTTTGAGCTTCTCCCATTGAAATTATCACTGAAAGGCTTCTGGAGATGCAGAAAGGGGCCGATGGAACTGGGCTGTGAGCCCATTGCTGCAGGGAAAGCTTGAGGAGTTCCTGGGCACTTCCCAGTGCCCAAGTCCTCCATCCCTTTTTGCTCCCAGGTCTCCATCTCTTCCTACCCACAGCCGTGGCTCACCGGAGTCTGGGAAGACATTTTTGGGTTGCTGGAATAGTAAATAGCTGGGAGAAGTCACCAGGCAGAGCTGGTGTGTGAGCACCCGCCACCCGCACAGTCCAGGGAAACCTGGAAAGGAAGGAGGAGGAAGGGTGAGGACACCGCTCTGCCTCTACCAGAGGCAGGACTTGAGCACCAACATCACCCCTTGCCACCGGTTCCTCCTCCCATCTTAGAGGATCCTTGGCCAGGAGGGTTTTGGCCGTAGCACAGCCATAACGAAGCGCCCATCTTCTCCATCCCCACTCCAGGGGTGACCCCGTCCCCAGCTGCTTCTCCCTGTATTTCCTTCTCTGCCTGCACTTGCTCCCTGCTGCCCATCCCTAATATTTCGGGTTGCTGTAGCATGGATTAGCTAAGGACTGACTGACGGTTTCCCCTCGGAACGCGCGGACAGCCCGGGGCCCTCGGCCGTGTGCGCGGGGGCAGCACTTTAAACATAAAAGGCTGACGGCATCTCCCTTCATCCGAGCAACAGGGTCTGGGGAGGCTTCGAAAGGCGATTGGGAGGGAGGGGTGCGGGAAATAAATCAGGATTCCTTATGGCCCAGCTGGACGGGGCGGCGCGGGCTCCGGGGCCCCCCTGCTGCCATGATGGATGCTCCAGGAACGCCGAAGCAAGACGCCGGCATCCTCAGCCGGATCCAGTTCCTCCATATTCATCTTCCAGTTGTTGTCGGTGTGTACGTGTTGTCTGTAACCTCACATCTGGGGGTGAGCGTGCGGCACTTACACACACACACACACACACACGCACAATTATGCAGATCCCCGTTAAGGTGGAGCTTAGTTTTGCCCTTCCGGCAGCCGTTGAAGCCCTTTGTTCGGAAAATGGAGTTGTGCAGGTAGAGCAAGGACAGGGTGGAGAGAGATCTCGAGGTGGAAGAGCTGCCGGAGAGCCAGGTGCTGTCACCAGCACTCCCAGCACCCTCCAGTCGAGGCTGGGACCTGCAGGGCTATAGGTGGGTGGGTGCACCTGCATCCCCCAAAATACGCCGGGGATGCTGTCCACTGCTCCCTGCAGCTGGGAGGGATCCGGCTGTCCTCGGGTAGACCCCAGGGCTCGGGTTGCTCTGATTTCTGGCAGCCGCCCGCCGGCTCCCTCCCCTTTTGGTTAAATAAAGCTTTGGGCTGTGATGAAGCCCATTAAAGTCAGAGGCGAAGGTGTGGGATTGAAATGTAGGACAGCAGCCGCTGCAGAATGTGGTTGCATGGGATCGATGGGAAATCAATACCCGGCTCTGCTTCGTGGGTTCCAGCCAGGCCCCGCTGCCGCTGCGCTCCCCGGCCGCTCCCCGACATCCCGCACCCCGCGGGATGGTCCCTGGAGACACCCCCTTGGCCAGGCACCCCCTGCACGGTTCTCCAGAAGGGAGAAAGAAGGATAAACCTCGGCGTCCTGGTGAGAAGCTCCACCGAGCCGCTAGCGCAAGGCTAAGGGCGGGGGTGTGCGCGGGAGTGGGGGGCTCAGTGCTTTCCGGGGGGCTCCGGGGGGGCTGAGCCGTGCCCCGAATCCCCGCAGGGACCAGGGAGACCGGACTCGCAGCCAAGCTGAGTCCCAGCTGCTGCATTTCCCCAGCAGTTCAGGACGATGATGAGGAATCAGCCCCGACCTGCAAAGAGGGTCTGAAACCAGTGCCGGCTCCGGCTCCGGTGTGGGGTCCCTGCTCCACAGGTGGGTGGAAAGCAACTACAGGTGGTCCCGGAGCTCATCCTCTCTCCAGGCTCCTGAGCACAGCAGTCAGTCCACGCAGCACGGGATGATGCCTCCAAGGCACCGTGCCAGCGGCTGGCATCCATCCGGCTGCAGAAGCGGCCTCCGAGCCATCATCGCCATCGCCCTCGGCCGGAGCAGCCCGGCGGGGAGACGGAGACACAAAGGGATCTATCAGAAATGATAGTTTAATTGGAGGGAGGTGAGCACAGCACTATTTAACCACCGCTGCGCATTGACGGATTGATCCGAGCCTAGTTACACTGTGTTTGTGACATTCAGAGGGCTCCCAGCCAGCGCCCGCCGGCTCCGGGGATTTTGGCCGGACGGAGACCTGCACAGCTGAGGGCCACCCCTGGTGGTGATCAGTTGGGGAAGGGGCCGCTGATCCCTCGTAGTGCTGCCTGTGGTGGCACCCGCTGATGGTGGCACCCTCCGATGGTGACACCCACCCGATGCGTATCATCCTGATGCCCTCCCTCATGGCATGGGTGCCCATTCCGAGTGCTGCTGTCACCCACCCTGTGCACCAACACCCTGTGGCTGCCTGCTCCCGAGGTCCCACTGTGCTGTCCCCCTCCCCAAATGGCTCCTCGGGTCCCCTGGGGCGTCACCTCGGTCCCTCCTGCGGGAGAGGGGACAGCCCCGGGAGAGGCCGGGAAGGAGAAGGGATCTGCAAAAGCACCATTAAAGAGTTTTATCATTCCAGCTCACACGAGCAAGGCAAAATCGTGACATGCTCAATCAGGGCAGGACATTAATTATGATTACACCCCGGGATCTTGATTGCCATTGATTAATTGATTCCTGGGCCCCTTGCAGCAGCAGCCGCCTCCGTCGGAATCGCACAGCGGTGACGACTGGGGTGGCTGTAGGTGAGATTTGAGGATGGGGGCTCAGGGGATGCTTGAGAGGAGAGAGGAGACATCACTTGGGAGAAGAGGAGAGAGGGAAAACTCTCTCCCGCCATGCCCGAGTGCCAACACCGCAGTACCGACCGTGTAACATCCCCTCCTCCGGGCAGCCGCCCACGGCACAGAGGGGACACAGCTGCCAGGGACCCTGGGCACCACCCACCAGCTGGGGACACTGATGAGATCCCGAGAGTGGATCCCGGGGTGGGATCCCGCTGAGTTGCAGGCTGACGAAGCCTCTTTGTCGCAAGGTCTGTGCCTCTCCCCGTGCCTCCCCGCTGCTGATTTCCATCGACCTGCTATCGAAATCAATACTGGCCATACCAAACCTGCTCCGACGGGGAGGAGGGATGGGGCTGCAGCACCTAATAGGTATTTTTCCATCATCAGGCTCCTGAAGGAGATGCCTCCAGGCTGCACACGCTTGGTACATCCAGCAGCGCTTCCCAGCCTGGCTTGATTAGCGAGGGCAGGAGAACAAAGCCGCTGCTGGTGCCCTGACGGAGTCCGCGCTGGGGATGCTGGGATGTGGGACCCCATTCCGGGTGTCAAGGGGACGTGCCGCAGGGCTGCGGTCCAGCATCCTCCTCCTCGCCTCAGCTTTAGGGTCATCCTTCCAGCTTGGAATCCCATCGAACTGCCCAAGACAGCGGTTTGTCAGCCCCAGGCTGCTCCAGGCGGGCACTTAGCAGGGCTCCCATCTGCTCCCAAAGCTGTACCCGCCTGGAAAAAGCGTGGACACAGGCAGAAAGATGAAAGCCATGAGCAAATGCTTGCTGAGCAACCAAGTGTGCTCCTGAATCCACTCTACAGGCTGTCCGTGGCCCTCACCGTGGTCTTAGGCACCTGGTGGCAGTTCACCCATTCCTTCCAACAAACCGCTGCCAAACGATGCCCAGGGAGCTGCCAGCCACAGGGCTACGGTGCCAAGCTGAGCCAAACCAATCACTTGTGGGAGCAGTCAGCCTGCCCGAGTGGTGGGAAAACCAATTATTTCAAATAAACTGGTATTAATAGGATATTGATAAACAGACCAGGGCAGCACGGAGGGGAAACAAGCGGGGAAAAAGCTTCCTAGTGAATCTCCAGGGGAAATTTTTCCAAAGGTTAAAAAAAAAAAAAAAAAAAAAAAGAAACGCTGGACAATTAATTTATTTTGAGGGTAATTTTTCTGGCTGCCATTTAGGGCGGACACTCGGGAAGTGCTGGAGTTATCGACATGTAGACGGAGGCGATGGCAGGACCCCCATCCCCCTGCCCCTCTGCAGCGGGCTGTAAGTGCAGGGCCTGTGATTTATTTAGTATCCATGAATACTGAGTGAAATCAGAATAATGGGGCACTTAGCTGTGTTACTGAGAAATCACTATTGTGATGCAATTTGCTTCAATTAATTAAGCCTTTTTTGTTACCATTATTCCTTGTTTTACATTTTGTTTTAAATTTCAAACGATTGGGCGCATTGTGGTGGGAAGCTGATAGCTCTGGTTAGAGCCGTGCAGCAAGAGGCCATAAATACCCGCCGTGCTCTTTGCCCGTTGTCCCAGTCCCGTGCAGCCCACGGTCCCATTGCCCTTCCCAAAATTTAGCAAATACAACTTAGCTCCAGCCCACAGCTCCCCTGGCTGTGCCTGGCTCGATGCTCCAGCGGATTTAACGTGATGGTGGTGCAGCCCCAGGAGGGCTTGCTCAGGGCTCTGGAGTCCTTGAGGCTTCTCTAAACTTGGCTTGCACAGGAAAAGCCTGAGCTTTGGGTGGCCGAAGCGAAAAGGAGGGGTTTTTCCTCCCAGTATGAACAGGGAGATACCAGCTCAGCTCTGGCAGCACAGGGAGAAGGATGTGTCCCTTCCCTGCGGCTGCAGAAGTAGATTTTCCAGGGTGGAAAGGTGAGTTTCATCATCCTTGGTGTTTCTAAGCTGCTTATCCCCAGGAGACCTTGGTCAAATCCAGAGCTCAAGGAGGAGAATCCCATGGCAGAGCAGCCATCAACAGTGACCATGGAGTCAGGCTGGCCCCGGAGGGTCAGCATCTCCCCATGCTGTTGTGGAAGGGCAAGAAACTGCAACAGAGAAGAAAACTGAGAGCTGGGACCACTCTGGTCTCCTCCTCCACCCCCAGCCATGCACACAGCCCATCTTCGCTTATGCCAGGAGAGGAGACTCGTATCCCATGGGACATCAGGGGCTGCACGCTCCTGCCAGCGGGCAATGAAGCGAAGCTTCGACTGATTTTGGAGCTCCTGTTGGAGCGGGGCCAGAGGAGGCCACGGAGATGATGCAAGGGCTGGAGCACCTCTGCTCTGGAGACAGGCTGAGAGAGTTGGGGCTGTTCAGCCTGGAGAAGAGAAGGATCTGGGGAGACCTTTCAGCACCTTCCAGCACCTAAAGGGGCTACAGGAAAGCTGGAGAGGGGCTTTGGACAAGGGTGTGGAGTGACAGGACACGGGGCAATGGCTTTAAACTGAAAGAGGGGAGATTTCGATGGGATCTAAGGGACAAATTCTTCCCTCTGAGGGTGGTGAGGCACTGGAGCAGGTTGCCCAGAGAAGCTGTGGCTGGCCCATCCCTGGAAGGGTTCAAGGCCAGGTTGGATGAGGCTTTGAGCAAGTGGTTTAGTGGAAGGTGTCCCTGCCCATGGAATTGGGGGTTTGGAACTAGATGGTCTTTGAGGTCCCTTCCAACCCAAACCGTTCTGTGATTCTATGATTCTATGACCATGTGTGGCTGTGAAACGACCACAAGCCACCACCACACGTGCAGACACCCTGCCCCAGCTATGCCCGCGGACCCCAGCTGCAGGGATTCCTTCGCTTGGTTGGTGTCTTGGCCATGCACGGTCATGGCTGGTTTGTCTCCCATAAACGTACTCTACGTACGTGGAACTAGATGATCTTTGAGGTCCCTTCCAACCCAAACCATTCTATGATTCTATGAAGTTTTGGGGTGCAGGTAAACTGCTGTTTCTGTGTTCCTCTCCTGGTGTGTCTGGGTCCGGGTCACAGGCCTGAGGACATGTCTCTAGTGGGCAGGACATGAGTGCTGAGCAGTTGGAGACTTGTCTGCTTGGCCACACTGAGCTCTGGGTGCTGGTGGGGGCCCCTGTGGGCTCCTCCCCACAGTGAGATCCTCAGGGTGAAGAGTTTAACGCTAAACTTGACCAAGTTCTCCCCAGCACCATGCGTCCCACTGCCTGCAGCCTGGATCTGTGGTTGGGCTGAGTCCCTTCCACAGTTAGTGACCCCCCACAAAGGCAGCTGCGGCTCGGCTACGGGGCATCAGCGTAGGTGAACCCCAGCACCACGGGGCCCACGGGTATTTCAGTGCTCCCACACCTCCAGCTCAGCAGCCCTGGGACCGGCTCAGCATCCCAGAGCCTCTCCTCCGCATCGTCCCTGCCCCTCTGCCCGCATTCCCGGCTGCCAGCATCGCGCAGAGCCGAGGGATGCCAGAAGCTGTTTGGAAATAAAAGACATCGTTTGCTACTGCGGACCGGTCGGGAGTTTTCCTTCCAGCCCTCCGGGTGATGCCATTGAACCTCCCGTGATTTTTATCCCCCGTGTCATCCCACCCGCTGCCGCCGTGTAACTCCTGCGCCGAACGCTTGAGGGGCCTCTGCATCGGGCTGGTGCTATCGCTTTAACAGAGGGGGGAGAAAATATTGGTGCCTCGGACCCCCCTGGGAATAAATTCATACTGCCGTATCGATTCCATTTTTTTTCTCCTTTTGCCTGATTCCTACAGCCTCCTGGGTAACGAAGATTAAGCTTCAAGCCCTTCTGATATTACTTTGAAATGCAGAAACCTTCGGAAAAAGAGACTGCATCTTCCCTCTTCTTCGAAAACAGCAAATATCTTTGGGGTTGGGCCAATGCTGGTCTATTTTCTCTTTGTCCCACCCCCGGCGCAGTCGAGACACACGTGTGCGCGCTCGCAAACACGCGCCCGTGCGCCCGTACACGTGTGGAGCACGGAGGTGTCTCCGCACGGAGGTGCCCGTCTCCCTTTGGCTCCCTCTTGGCCTGGATCACGTTAAAGATTCAAGGACTCACTCGATGCAACCGGCATTAAGCTGCGGCGGGGGGCTCGGGCGAGCGCAGGAGACAGCCCCCTTCATATGGGATCAATTAATTATCGGCCCTGTTACGATGAAGGCTGCTGAAATGTGGGTTTAGAGATCTCAAAGCACAAGCAAAGAGCTCTCGTTTCCCCGGTCCCGTAAGCGCTGGAGGCAGCCCCGGCCTGGGATCTTGGTTACATGGGCATAAATCTGGAGCAGCTCCAGATATTTAATTGGTGCCACTCGGGAATTGCCAGCGATGCTGGAGAGCAGCGTCCAGCCCCTTGGATGGAAGCCTTCCTGCCAGCGACAAGTACCCAGGTGGGTGACGGCAGAGGCTGGAGGCTTCATCGTGCCCAGAGATGGAAGTAGAAATTTAGGAAATTTAGGAGAGAACAGGTAAAGCTGAGACTCGGGGGCGATAGCTGGAGGGTTCTGAGCCCATGGGGCTCCTCACTGCAGAGAGGTGAAGGAGATGAGGAAGAGCAGATGGAGATGCTGCAGGAGAAGGTGTAGGGATGGAGCGGGGAGGGAAGCAGCCACGTGCAGAAGGGTGGAGGGAGACAGGCACAGGGACAAGGACAGGGACAGGGACAGGGACAGGGACAGGGACAGGGACAGGGACAGGGACAGGGACAGGGACAGCACAGAGAGTTCTGACATGGTCATAGGGTGTTTGTTTTCCAGGCTTTTGGCCCACAATGGGCTGGTGACTGCAGCCCCCAAGTAGAGGGCAGCTGGAAAACCCCAGGCAACGGAGGGTTTTGCACAAGCCTAGCCCCGGCTGCGTGTCTGGGACCCACCAAGTCAAGCCTTCATCTGTTGAGCTTATCTGGGCTCTTCCTTCGTCTCAGCCACACACTTCCCACCAAGCAGGTCCTTCAGGCTTAATGGTGTCCCCATGTCCCTTTTTTTGATGTCAGCCCAGGCTCCTCCTTGCCTGGTTCTGCTCTCCGCCTTGGCTTCTCCCTGCAGCACACAAGGTCCCTCTCGTAGCTGAGGCCAACTCATCTCCCTTCCTCTTCCCAAGCATCCTGCAGCTCTGGACGTGTCCTTCAGGCTCCGAAGCGTTCAGACCCAGCTTTGCTGCCTGCCCTAGCATCTACAAAGAGGGAATATCACTGCTCCCGGCCCCTTCCTGAAGGCTGGGCTGGGTTTTGTTTCCCTGCAGGGAGTTTTAATCTCCCCTTCCAAAGCCCTGGAGACCTGGAGGAGACTCATCGCTTCATCCCAAACTCCTGAATGCATCCACCTCCCCGTGTGCTTCAGATGGGCAGCTCTGGAGTCCTCCTGAGCCTGATCCTGGCCAAACTCACTTTCAAGGACCTTGTCAATGAGCCTCGGACATGCCCAGGGAAGCTCAGGGAAACTGGGAGCCACATTCACCACGTGTGCCCACGGTCACCACTCCGTAAAGTCAACCTGGATTTTTTGAGGCAGGGATTTTTCCTCTCCAAACCCTTCTGGCCTGCAAACGAAGTGATATTCTGACTCTTTATTTTTCTACCAATAAACTTGATTGTCCTTTTCTTGCAAACCCTTCAGCAATTAAAAAAAAAAAAAAAAGAAGAAGAAGAAGAAGAAGAGGAAGAAGAAGACAAAGGGAGTTGATGTTTGACTGCTGGGCTATCACTTAAGTCCTTGTTCCTGTTTACTCAGGACTTATTAGAGCTCATTCAATGCCTATAGCATGGCTGGATCAATACCTGCTGGGAGCAAGAGAGATTCCGCTTGGCCACTGTAGCCCATGTTGCAGAATTGATCTGCTTGGCTGCTGCAATCTGAAAATCCATCTTTTTGCGCTCTCTGCCTCTCTCTCTGCAGCGGGTTGCTAAGCAACGGGGGCTCCTTTGGGCGGCCATTGGTCAACGCCGCGGCCAGGCGCCGTGGTCCTCCGTGGTCACTTGGCCACTTTGGGTTGCAATTCCTCCTCCAAGGATGGCTGCGGGCTGTGGGGAGGTGGGGAAAGGGCAGGGAGGAGGGGAAGGGGACGGGAGGTGGCGAGAGGAGGGACGGGGAGAAAAGGGAGATCGATAGCACCTCACATTTAACCTTTCTTTTTAAAAAAAAAAAAGAATATCTTTGAGAAAACTCTATTGACCCATTCCTTATCACTTTGTGCCACTGCAGCCCGCTCGAACTGGGGTTTGCTGCCTGCACAGGTACTTCAGAAACACTTCTTCCTCTTTTTAGGGTGGGTCACACTGCCTTCTTCCCTTCTCCCTCTCTCTCTCGTCTTGGCCCGACACAAAGTTATGCCAGTTTAGCTAAAGGTGTGTTTTTAAACTGATTTCACTAAACTGGGGCAAAACCTTTGCGCGGATGTACTGAAATCGATGTAAACCCCATTTGTATAGATTTCACTTCGCTTTGGTAAAGGAATCGAATTATACAAACCAATACCAACCTGCTTTAAAATGATTTAAGAGTGTCTACACAAGACCAATTTTGGCTCGCAATTTTGTGTGTAGACAAGGTCCATCCCTCCTCTCCAAAAAGCCATTCATTAGGCAAATCTTGCTGCCACAAAAGCCTCCGAGCTCTCGCTCCCGTGGCCTCCCCGACGGCATCATCTTTGCGGCCTCCAACAGCTCGTCCTGAAAGTGGTGCCCAGGCTTTGCTTCTCTTCCATCAGATGAAGATTGGGGTGGGGTGGTTGTTTCCCAGGTGCTCTAGAGTATTCCCTGTACAGATATTGATTTTGCTCTCAATCCATCCCACTGTAGATCCATGCATCTCATGTGTGTGCGTGTGTCTTCTAACGCTGTCTTTTACCATGGTCCCTAGATGATGTCGTGTCCAGCTCCCAAAAGCTTTACAACCCTTATTTTGTGATTATCTTCACGCAGTCAAAGGACAGAGGGGTTAACACTAGACCACAAGTGCTCACAAGTGGACGCTTTCCCTTGTGAGACATCTATGTGAAGTGGCATCATTTCCATAAGCGCAGGTCAGCTCCCTCAAAAGCCATGAGAAGCCACATTTTCCCAGGGTCATCAAAGCCAACCACTTTGATTAGCTACCACAAGAGGCAATTCACACACAAAGATGCTTCCCAGACAAAAAACGTGAGATCAGTTCTTGCTTAGCGAAGGTGGACCTCTGATCCCAGCCCTCGGTGCAGCCTGTTTGACCCCAGTTAATCTCCGAGTCCCTCACACTGGTATGTCCATGTTATCGGTGGGCTAGGTGTTCTCTGGGTCACCTCTTTGCTAAATTTTTGGGTTCAACACACGACTCTGGGACTCTCTGTCATAACAGTGCAGGGTCAACCTGCAGTGGAGACATTCCTGATGGGAAGGTGAGTCAACAAACACCTGCACTGCATCTGGGTAGACTACAGCTCACCAGTGGAGACAAGAAACCAGGCTAGATGGGTCTTTGATCGGACCCCCCAGATACTGTGTGCAGGTTGATGGACCTTCATCTGACCTTGCGTCCTTCAGCCAAAGGAAGAAGCATCAGAGGACATGTATATTATTATTCTGTTTTAAAGATACATTCTTATCTTTAAAGATATATTATTATCTTACTATAAATTAAAAATCCCAGTAGTTCCATCTCAGCTAGAAGAGCTGAGAGTAACTCAGTCCCAGGCCGGGATGATTACGTGCCCTCGCTCCAACTTTACACACAGGTGTCACCATCCTTCCACATGGTGACAAAAGAAGTCAAGTCCTTTGGGGTGAAAAGCCATCCTGACTCTCCTGCTATGATCTTCTCCTTCTCTGCAATTGCCTTTTTGAATTTTCTCATCCTACACTAATTTTTCACATGGGGGAAGGCAGGACATAGACCTTGGAGAAGAGGATCAAAAGCTTGAGAGCTCTGTTGGTGTAGGGCTCCATTCCTGGGAGCATATGAAGCCCTTCTCCATCGAGCAGAGGTTAGGGATGCTCAAAAAATGTTTTGAAAATCAGAAAACTGTCACTTCATCATAATGGATCCTGTTCCCAAAGAAGCCAGCTGCTTCATTAAATTTCCCTTTTCTACTATCTCATTGGCTACATGAAAAGAATGGGAGTCATCAGATTGTCTCATTTCAGAGTTTTCCAGAAGAATAATTTCCCTCTTCCAACCCCATATGATTTTATTTTTGTTTTAAAATCATCATTAATTTACACTAAAAGGAAATTTGAAAAAATGCCCAAGCTTAAATTTAGCTACAACTTTAAAGCTTGTCAAAACCCCCTGCTTTGATTGGCACTGTCAGTAACTCCTTTGATTTTTTTTTTTTGATCTCTTGCTTTTTATTCCTAATTAAAAAAATTCAAATTCACAGAAACTCTCACAGAAGGAGGAACTCAT
The DNA here is from genome assembly GCF_009769465.1 of Tauraco erythrolophus. Lineage (NCBI taxonomy): Eukaryota > Metazoa > Chordata > Aves > Musophagiformes > Musophagidae > Tauraco > Tauraco erythrolophus. Next base: position 1,722,744 of record NC_141492.1, on the reverse strand, counting down.
CTCCTCTCAGGTCCCAAAACTCTTTTCCAAATTCCCAGGGGGGTTAACTTCATACTTACGGGCTCTGATGAATAGCACCACTTCCTCGAATCGGGGCAGCGTTTCTCCTCTTCCCACTGGGATTTTTCAGATATTTTGTTTTGTGCACATGTTAATGGTTGCTGAATGATCACTTTACTAAGCCGCGCATCAACCCCTCGCGAATCGTCCGCCCCAGCTTCTGCGAGGACTCCCCACGTCAAGAGGACGGCTTGGGAAGACCATTAACTGATTTTTGCTTTCACTTAAAGCTCGCAACATTGACGTGCCTGCTCGATATTTGACAAGCTCTCCGCCAGCCCCGAGAGCTGAGCAGCGTCTTGGGAAAATATTCCTGGTCTTCACCATCACAGAAACCTTTGGGTTTGATCCTGAGCCACAGCATCTTGGCGAGGTGGATATTCCCCGGCTCTCCCGGTCCAGCAGCCTCCAAACAACTCTTCAAGAGTTGAATCTTGAAGAGCTGAACCTCCAAACAACCCTTCAAGAGCCACCGGATGCGAGAGTGATGGGGAGCGGGTTTGATCCCCAGCCCCTCATGGTGTTCCCACGGTGGGCAGGACCGCTGCCATCCCTGCCCCAGCCTCTCCCAGTCTTCCAGGCACCACACTGGCATTAAAGACGTTTCATAACCAGCTGAAGTTAAGCACGTGCTGAAGTGCTGGTGAACGGTGATTCTTGACGGTGTCTCTGCCAGATGCTCCAGGAGCAGGGAAGGAGAGAAGGTCCTGCAGGAAGTGGCCCAGCCACTGCCTCCAGCCAGGCCAGGTTTCACGGGGAGTTGTGAGGGTCTCCCTGGGCTCGGGCACCTGCTGCTGGGTTTGAGCTTGGGCACGGATTTAGAAGGAAGAGAAGGAGGTGGCACCTTGGGAAGGACTTACCCCAGTGCCTTCCAGCAAGACCGCTCAGGGGATGCATCATTTAACGAGCTGCTGCTTGGCTTTAAGGTGGAGATTCAATGCAAATATCAGCTTCAGCATCCCATGCCCTTGGGCACTTGGCCCTTGCAGGCATCCGGCTGAGTTTTGCAGGAGCACACAGGCTGAATCCCCAAATTCTTGTGGCAATTACTCTGTCTCTGCCCTCTGACTGCCCCGAGGATGCGCAGGGACCCTCCTGGGGAATTCTGGCCACGTGCTTTGGTTTGCCCGAATGCAGCACCCCATGAAGGTGCACCCAGCGGGGAGGGTTCCCCTTCTCTGCAGAGATCGCGTGGCCAGGAGACGGGCTCCGAGGGGACATTGAAAAGCTCAAGTCTGGAATTGCCGAGGATTAACTGGCTTTTTTAATTCTCTGCTTGTTTTCCATTGAACATCTGCTGGAGACAAGGAGAGGGAGGAAGAGGAGGGGAGGTGAGTGGAGGGAGGGGAGGTGGGGAAGGGGAGAGAGTCCGTTGACAAAGTGAGGTTATTAATTTTTCAGAAAAGAAAATGTAGCCTACCATTTTGAGGAGAAATATTGAGACGTGCTTTAATGCTCCTTTATTTCTTTTGCTCTCTCTTCTTTCTCACTGTGTTTTTTGTTCTGCAGATCCGGTGTTTTCTTAAGCCCTCATCCCCTTGCAAGCCCCCAAACACCTGAAAGCTGATTTTCAAATTCACTTTGAAGCTGCAGTTGGAGGAGGAAACAGAAGCTCCCCCTTCCCAACGCACTTAAATTTGTTGTATAATTAACACGAGACAAGCATTAAGAGCAAAGCCCACAGCAAGAGATCTCCCCCGTCCCAGAGATCTCAGAACCAGCCTGGGCAGGTGACAGACACAAGAGGGGGACGATAACATTGGGATTTCCTCTCCAGGGACCAGGGGGATGCTGGGCTCCAGCCAGCACCTTGGCACTGCCCTGTGCAGTTCCTCAGCAGCTGCAGCTGCTCCCTGCGGGTCTGCATTGCCAGGGTCTGCTCTGCTGAGGTCTCCACCAGAAGGTCTCCAGGCTGCTGGAGACCTCATTTTCCTTGCTCAGGTCCCCAGGGACATCGTAGCTGTGGTGCTTTTCCAGCATCTTTTTGCCCCTCGCTTTTCTTCTGCATCTTTTTTTTTTTTTTTTTTTTTCCCAGCCCTCTCCATCTGCTCCTCTCCTCTCTCCCTTTGCATCATTTAATTCACAACCTCTGCGGGGTTTTCACCCACCACCACCAGCTCCGCTGGCCCAAAGCATCCCTGAAATGCTGCGTTGAGGACTCCAGTGCCCAGGGGAAAAGGAAGAACTACAAAATAGTCTCCACAGCCTGGTGACACTGAGTCTGTTAGCGCACCGGCTGGATAAATCAGTCAGAAGACTTGATGTCTGCACACGTGTGCGCATTTTGCCCTTTATACACCGCATAAATGAAGAGCAGGAAACAAAAACTTCATCTATTAACATAATGACAGGTGTTTCCCTGTTCTTAGGCCAAGCCTAGTCGAGCAAAACGCTTAAGTACATGATTAATTTGAAGTCTAAGAGACTTAAGTACATGCTTAAGTGTTCTGCAGCTCCGGACCTAACAACAGAGGTTTCTACAGAGCAATCCGTGCTCACGACATGTTACAGTGGTGCTTAGATGTATGGATTAAGGGTGCCATAAACAGTTGAGATATTCTGTTTAAACAATCATTTGTTGACAAGACTATTCTAAGCCCATCGAATCCCTAAGTGATAGATGCATGTTGTCTTTCTGAGTCTCATGCTGTATCAGCCATTGATTTTTTTCAGCCTGGATGCTAAGGTAACCTTTACCTGAGAGCTTAAGCAGAAAGCGATGGGTGGACGCTCACCATACCAGCCACTGTTTGCATTGCTGGAGCCAGGACAAAGCCAAGGCCCAGCTTCACATCCATCCACAAGGTTCACATCCATGCTACACAAGGCTGCCCTGGACCACTCCAAGGGCTGGGGATGAAGGATCACATCTGGCCAGCATGGCCCAGCTGCTGGGGGTGGCTGCGACATTGGCTGAGGGATGCACCAGCCTTTTCCAGGGTCTTGTTCCAACTTGAATCATGTCTTGGGGTTGTTTCTCATCCCCAACCCATCACCCCAGGGAGGAGTGGCTTTGTCCTGCCATCCATCTCCCCACTCAGCACCCACATCAGGAGTCCTTTGTCTCCAGAGACCCACTGGTGCCCCAGTGGCTCCGGCTCCATGTGGGCACTGTATCAGGGCCCCCTTCCTCGAGATCTGTTTTAATCACATTTATACAGTGTAACCAGGAGAAGGAATCTATTGACAGTCTGTCTTCACATTTCTGTCAATTCTTCCGGAGACATCATTAAATCCAAGAGTGGATCTTAATTTAACGTGTTAGCTAACGGGTTATTTAATTAGTTTTCAATACCCCCCCCAAAAAAAAGTGGGAGTGGGAAAATGGGCTAAGTATTAAGGGGAGAAAAAAAAAAAAAAACAACACAAAAACAGAGAGCAAGATGATGAACACATCCAGATTTCCCGGATCTGCAGCGAAATCGTCTCCTCAGCCCCTTCACCCCTTCTCTCTCACAAGAAAGAGCCCTGTTGCGTTTCCCCTTCTCCCCACTGTGTTCAATAATAAATGAAAATGGTAAAAAGCAATTCATACACAGGCTAAGCGTCTGGATTTATTATCAAGACAATTACACCGAGGAGAATTCCCGGAAAATTACTCTTCAAAGTCTTTCTCTGCCACCCCCTCCTAGTTTGGATAAATACAGCAGCAATTACTGCCGCGGGAGAGAGGAGGGCACGGAGAAAGGGGTGCCACAGCCTCGCGCCCCAGTCGGGCTGGCTTTTAGGGTGGCACCTGCCACAGGGGTGGCTTTGTGCCCAGGACAGGGGCAGAGTTTGGGGGAGGGGGGGTGGGTTTGGGGGCAGTGGATGGACGTTTCCCTTGGACAAGTCTGTGTGATGGGTATCAGCTACGGCCGGGCAGCACCGTGTGTGTGTGTGTGTAACAGCCCTGCGTGGACATGAGCCACTTGGGATTATTTTAGTGACCTAAACAAGTCTGGGGGGGTAAGGGGCAGGCCCCGTGCCCCATCTTGCGAGGACCCTCTGCCCGTCCCCGCTGAGCCCAGGGCGGCTGCTTAGTTCGACTGGAGGTCGCCAAGTCCCTGCCTTGTCCTTGCTTCATCTCCCGTTCCTGTCTCCATTCCTGTTTTACTTCATTCCTGGATGAAGGACCTGCCTGGTCCCCATCCCTGCTTCATCCTCTTCCCTGCCTCATGTCCCCATCCCTGCCTCATCCCCCCATCCCTGCCTTCTCCCATCCCTCCCTGCCTGCCCCTGTGCCTGCCTGCCCCTACCCCTGCCTGTGCCCACCGCCGCCTCCCCTCTCTCTTGCCGGGTCCCCGCAGCCCCGGGAAGCGAACTTACCTGTTGCGGGGGCTGAGCCGCAGGGACCGGGGGGGTCTCCGGTCCCGGCAGCGCGTCCCCCCCCAACCCGCCCCGGGCCGCTCCGCGGTGCGGCCGAACCGGAGCAGGATCGCGCAAGGGGGTTGTGGGGAGTGGGGGGGGGGACACGGCCGTACCTTCCCGCTGCCCTCGGACTTGGGGAACAAAGTCTCCAAAATCAGGATCTTTTCGAAAAAACAGAGATGCTTCCTGAGCCGGGAGAAGGAGCCGTGCTGCGACAGGGAAATACCTTCGCGAAAGAGAAACAGAGAATACACACACTGTACATATATATATGCACATACATATATATGTGTCGTGTATATATAAAATAAATATAGTCTCTTTCCGTATATATTCTTATATATATTATGTATAAAATAACTGTTGAATCCGCGTGCTTTCAGTGCACGGTGTGATACAGAAACGGCAGAAAGCGCCCGGTTCCTCTCGTTTCCTCGATGTTTCACAACGCGCTGGCACCGGCTCCTCGTCCCCGGCCCCGCGGCGAGGCTGCGCTCACGGGCCCCCCGGCCCCCCCCTCCGTGAGCCCGCCAGGAGCCTTTGGGGTGCTCAGAGACTCGGGCTTGAGGGTCCCCGAAAGGCACAAGGAGCGAAAAGGGGAACAGGGCAGAGAAGGGGGCGGCGAGGGGCATTTCGGAGGTGTAGGGGACACCCCCCTCGCCCCGCAGAGCACCGACAAACTCGTTGCATGTCTCACGTTGTGGTTTAGAAACCCACCCGCACCCCAGCCCGGCTCGGGGGCGGCCGGGCCCGACGGGGGAAAGGCGGAGAGGGGATGTGAGGGAGGCGAAAAAAAATGGGGGGGAAAAAAAAAATCATCCAACCTCGGAGTTGAGCGAAATCTCAGCGATTTTCACCGCTTTTCCCCCGAAAGCCCCGGTGGGGCCGAGCCCGCCCCGCGCCGCTGCCAGGGTGTAAAGTTCACGGCTGCTCCGCCGGGAAGTTTTGAAAACAAATTGCGGATGAAAGAGGCTCCCGGAGGCCCTCGTTGGTTTTCCCGGAGCTGGGGGAAGCGGGGGGGCCCGGCCCGGCCCCCGGCAGCAGGTGGGTGCGGAGACCCGGGGGCGCACGGCCCCGGCCCGGGCTGCGCCGGAACTCGGCGGGGCCGCTTCGTTCGGGGGAAACTTGAGTGGGTTACATCGAAAAGAGCAACCGCCCGTCCCCAAACTGCCCCCCCGGGGCGAAATTGGACAGAAACCACCCCCCGGCCCCGCTCCCCGCCGCCGCCGCGGCCCCACCGCTCCCGGCCGCCGAGTTTCGGGGCGGCCCAAAGTTTCGGGATAAACGAGAAAAGTCTCCGGAAAGGCTGTGGAGGGGCCGATTCTCCCCCGCCTCCGCCCCGCCGCTCCATCGCTTGATTTCCCTCCGTTGCTGCCGCTTTTCCCCGCTCCCAGCCCGGACCCGGCCCGGCTCACCGAGCCCGGGCGAACACGGGACGCAGAGGCGGGAGGAGGGCGGGGGGGGGGGGGGCAGCTCCCGACGGGCCTCCCGGCTTCTCCCTCTTTCTAAACGCCTCCGAGGCCGATTCTTCAGAGAGAGAAAAATTTTCACTGGGGGGGAAATGAAAAAAAAAAAAATTTAGAAAATCATATCCCCTAAAAGGGAAAGGAAAAGAAGCCGGGAGCGGCGGGGAAAGGGCCTGATCTTGCAGCTACAAAGATCTTAAATAATAATTCAAAAAGCCTCCGAGGGATCAGAGCGGCGAGGGCGGTGGGGTCTCGGGATTTTTAGCAGAGGAATAGGTCGGTGGGGAAAGGGCCGGAGTATTTTCCCGGCTGGATTCCTGCCCGAAGCGCCACAAACCACGGCGCAACGCGCTGAGCTCCGCGGGGACATCGGGGAAGGGCAAATCGCCCCCGAAAACGCAGGAGAGGCCGGGGGGTGGGGGAGGGAAGGCAGGAGGTGCGGGGCTGCCCCCGCCCGCCGCCGCGCTGGGATGCGCGGAGGCAGCGCGGAACAGCGCGGAGCCCCGGGGCGGGGGCGCGCAACGGGACCGGCGGGGATCGGGGCTTCGGTCCTGGCGCTGCGCACCCCCGAAGCGGGTTTCTTCATATCCCGCTTTAATAACCCCAAATCCGGGCGGAACTTTTCCGGCATCGCTCTTTTTTTTTCCTGCCTTGTTTTGTTTTGGAAGCGAAAGCGTTTGAATCCCCTTCAAGAACCGGTATCAAAGTCTCTTTTTTTAAAAGCTATTGATTGCAAAAGTCTTATTTAAACCAACACATTTTAGTTTCTCACATTTTAAAACATCATCTGGGGCCCATTGTATGGAAAATCGATTAGCAGAAATTGCCACGCTCTTTGCCTCCCGCTTGATTGTTGTAAAATCGAGACATCCATAGGCAAAGGCTGGGCTGGGGAAGATTTGGAACCGAAATGAAAGGGTTCGCGGAGAATCTATAGGCACTAAATAATTCACCTGCCAGGCGATGGTGCTGTTATTTTGAAGCCTTAAAGAACTTTAAGGAACTTGGGGCAGTGCTATGGCGGGATGCGCGGGAGCCACGTTGCCGGTTCCTTCTGCTTCCCTTCCCGGCAAAACCGAAATGGTTTATCCCCTGCCTTGTACCTGGTCGCCGGCTGCAATAAATACTGCCCGCAGGTGCGCGCCCCGCTCCTCTGGACATATTTCTGGAAGCGTCGTTTGGGCTTTCAAGCTGTTCCTAAGTGGAGGGGGGGAAAAAAAAATATATAAAAATAAAATAGATTTGAGCGCAAACCAAGCCCGGTGCAGCGCAGGGGCGCGGCCCCGGAAGGCAGAGGTACAGGCAGGGAGCGGGCAGCGGTGCCCGTCCTGCCTCCAACACACCTTCCCCCGCCCTCCGGGGGTGCCCGGGCAGGAGGCGGCGGCAGCGGCGGGGCCGGCCGGGAGCGGGGCCGCTTCTGCGGTGCGGGCAGCCCCGGGAGCCCCGCTCCGCCCGGAGGGCAGCCGGGGGGTGGTGAGCGGGGCTCTGTGCGGGCGGAGGGTTTTTAGGGGGAGTTACTGGGTACGCCCGACTGCGCCTCTCTCCCCGCTCGTCCCGTCTAAGGGCAGCCATCGGTCCCTCCGGGGAGGGTGCGGGGGGGTGGGGGGCGGGCCGGGTGGAGGCTGCCCTGTGCCCGCGGTCCCCCTGCGCACTTACCGCTCTCCGCCCCCGGGGTGCTGGCACTGCCCGGCTCCTCTCGGAGAGCTGCCCGGGCGGCTGCGGAGGAGCAGAGGGATGGGAATTAAATAGGGAGAGTGAGCTCAGGAAGAAAGAGGAGGCGAGGGAAGGGATCAATAGCATCCAGCTGGCGAATGGAGACCGGGCCTCTCCCCCGCGCTGCTCCCCGGCCCATCGCCAGAGCCTCTGGGCGCTCTGAGGGGCTTCTCCCGGGCTGGGGCCGCCGCGGAGGCAGCAAACCCCGCCGGGTTCACACGTGCCCGCACCGGCTCGGACTCGGGGCCGGACCCCGGGGCCCGGCCCTGGGAACTCCTGCCGCCTCCCCGCTCCCCGGCCCCGCGTGTCTCGGTGCCTCTCGCCTAATGATATTGCATCGATCGGGGAAGAGCTGGGGCGGGGGGGCGGGGGGGGAGGTGGGGGGGTGGGCGCGGGGCTACCGCATTACTCAATTATGTTGCACTAATTACAAAAAGTCTCTCTCTTTTTTGTTGTTCGCTCGGTGCGAAGCGAGGCGGAGGGCACAGTCCAGCGCCTGCTCCTGGGGGGTCCCGGTGCTGCGGACCCGGCCAAGCCGGGGTGGGGGGGACAGTGAGCCCGGCCCGGGGAAGCTGTGCGGGACGGGCAGCTGCAGGGATAGATCTATCGATGGGCGGTCGATGGGCCGGTCGATGCACTATCGCCATTATTACACTCAATGAAACCCTTCCAGACGTGGCTGCTTCATCCCCGGTTTGTTCTCCACCTCTGCGCACCTCGGCACCACACCACCCCCCAGCATCCTCTGGTGCTGCCCTGCTCCGGATCCCCCCTGTCCATCCTAGCCGGGGTCCGGGCACTCTCTGCCCGGCCCTGCCCGGCTCCGGGCTCCCCCTGCCCATCCTTGCCCGGCTGCAGGTCCCCCTGCCCGGCCCTGCCCGGCTCTGTGTCCCGTTACGTGCCCGGAAGCCCCTCCCTGCCCACCGGATCTACCCCCGGAGCCCCCGGGAAGCGGATCCCTCCTGGTTTCGGCTCCTGTTCATGGTCCACGGACCCTCCCGGCGGAGACGCGCCGGGGGTGAGAACCGGGAGCGGGGCACGGAGCGACGGGGGCTGGATTTCTCCCACCTCCCGGCTCGGCCGGGCCCGTCCCGGCTCCAGTGGTCTGGACCGCAGTGTAATGGGGTTACAGGAACAGAAAAGACGCTGAGGGAGGACCCCCCGCTCCCCCCCTGTTCATTCTCTGCTCCATGGGTGACTGCCCTGCGCGCGCGTCCCGGGAATTTGCAGGGATTTATTTTACTGGATTGGGTACTTAAGTGACTTCCCGGGGGCGGGATGGGATCAGATGGGAGGGGGTGGATCGGATGGGTTGGAATCGGATGAATGGGATGGGATAGATGAGATGGGATGAATGGGATTGGGATAGATGGGAAGGGATGTAATGGACGGGATGAGATGAATAGGATGGGATGGATGGGACGGGTTGGGTTAAAATGCACTGAGTTCGGACGGGGTGCTATTTTTTGCTGAATTGTTCACTGCGAACGGGGTGGCCGGTAACACCCGGAGCACCCACCCGCGGCTCCCGCCCCGAGGAGGACACGGTCCTGTGTCCTGCTGCTGCCCCGCACCGGAGCTCCCGGGCCCGCCCGGCCGCGGGAGCCGCCTGGAGTCCGACAGTGACCGGGGACCGAGCAGCCCACGAGAGACTGGCGGGGCCCACCCGCGGGAAAATATGGCTTTTATTTTTACTTTTCCAGTGTGTTCAATAAAGCTGGAGAAACGGGCACGTCCCGGCCTGGAGGACCGGGCACGTCCGGGAGCTGCCAGAGCCGCTTCAGCCGGCGCTCGCCGGGAGCCGCCGGTGCTGCTCGGGGCGGGTATCCCGGCTGGAAACAGGCCTGGGAAGGACACCGTGTCCCACCCCGTCTGGTGGCCTAAACCCAGTTCATGTCGTCTCTGCAGCCCATCTTCCTCCCCTTCCTTCCCTTTTCCATTTTCCATTTTCCATTTTCCATTTTCCATTTTCCATTTTCCATTTTCCATTTTCCATTTTCCATTTTCCATTTTTTATTCTCCATGTTCCCTTTCAATTTTCCATTCTCCATGATCCCTTTCCCTTTCCATTTTCCGTTTTCCATGTTCCCTTTTAATTTTCCCTTTCCCTTTCGCTTTCCTTCTTTCCTTTTCCCCTTCTCCACCACCGCTGCCCAGGGCCCTGCAGCACAGCACCGAACTGCCTCAAGCGTGTCCCTGTCACTCCCCCCCACCCTGTGCCAAGGCAAACCCCCACCTCCCAGTAGCCTCCGCTGCCCGGGAACGAGGGGCAGTGCCCGTCGAGGGGGTTGGGGCGAGGGGAAGGTGAGGAGATGAGGGCAACCAGGCCCTTGGGAGAAAGAGAGGGGGGGAAGCCCGGTGGAGGCAGCGGGGGGGTGTTGGGGGTCACCGGGGACATCCAGGGGTGGGGGCAGCCAGCTGTGTGCACGGGGCAGGGGGGGAGCCAGATGTGCGGGGGCGCAGGTGGGCACCGTCGTGCAGCATCGCCAGATGCGCGCTGGGTGCCGGGTGCGGGGGTCAGCTCGGTGCTGGGGGGGGGGTGTCACACCGTTGCGGGGAGGACAGTCGGTACGGGGAGAGCCCTATGGTGCGGGGGTCACTCTGGTGCGGGAAGGGGGTGTCATTTCGCTTGGGGGGGGGTCCACCTCGGCGGGGGGGTGGGGGTGCGGGCGCGATGCGGCCCCGCCGTGCGCGCCGTGCGCTGCCGGCTGCGCTCCGCGCTCCCCCCGCCTGTCCCCCCCTACCCGCACCGGGAGAGGTTGGGGGGGGGGGGGGAGGCGGCGCGGCTCGGTTCGGCGGGGGGGGGGGGGGGCGGGGCGGGGCGGCGCTGACGTCACGCCGCGGCCCAGAGCGAGGCTGCCGGGAGCCGGCGGCCGAGGCGCGCCGCAGCCGCCCCGAGCGCACGCACCGCGCCCCGCGCCCCGCTCCGCGCCCGGCCGCGGCCCCCGCGCCGCTGCGCACCGAGGCGGGCTGGGGCGGGCGGGAGCGGCGCATGATGCTGGCCTGACCGCGGGGCGCGGGAGATCGATCCCACGAGCGCGGAGTCTGAATTAATCCGGGCAGCCGGCGCGGGGGGGTGGGTGGGAGGGGGGGGGCGGCGGCGGTGGAGGAGGAGGAGGAGGAGGAGGAGGAGGCGGCGGCGGCGGCGGGGGGGGGGGTGGGGGAGGAAGGCAGCGAGCGAGCGGGCGAGGCAGCGGCAGAGCCCGGCGGCCACCATGGAGCTGGCGATGGAGAACCTGGGCAGCCTGCACGGCGTCCCGCACTCGCAGCCCGCCGAGCTGCTGAGCCCGGCGCACGGGCGGCAGGGCTCCCACCGCAACCTGGTGCCGCACGGCCGCCCCGCCATGGTCTCGGGCATGGCCTCCATCCTGGAGGGGGGCGACTACCGCGCCGAACACAGCCTGGCCGCCCCGCTGCACCCCGCCATGAGCATGTCCTGCGAGTCCCCCTCCGGCATGAGCCTGAGCAGCACCTACACCACGCTGACCCCCCTGCAGCACCTGCCGCCCATCTCCACCGTCTCGGAGAAGTTCCACCACCCGCACCACCACCACCACCACCACCACCCGCACCAGCGCCTGGCCGGCAACGTGAGCGGCAGCTTCACCCTCATGCGCGACGAGCGGAGCCTGGCCTCCATGGGCAACCTCTACAGCCACTACCCCAAGGACATGCCGGCCATGGGGCAGCCCCTCTCGCCGCTGCCCAACGGGCTGGGCAGCCTGCACAACGCCCAGCAGCCGCTGGCCCCCTACGGCCCCGGGGGCCACTTGCCCAACGAGAAGATGCTCTCGCCCAACGGCTTCGACTCGCACGCCGCGATGCTGTCCCGGGGCGAGGAGCACCTGGCACGGGGGCTGGCGGCCCCCAGCTCGGCCATGATGCCGCCGCTCAACGGGATGCACCCGCACGGCCACCCGCACGCCCAGCCCGGCGGCTCCCTCCTGGGCGAGCGGGAGCGCCAGGCCTCGGCCACCGGCTCCCAGCCCGGCGGCTCCGGGCAGGTGGAGGAGATCAACACCAAGGAGGTGGCTCAGCGGATCACGGCCGAGCTGAAGCGCTACAGCATCCCGCAGGCGATCTTCGCGCAGAGGATCTTGTGCCGCTCCCAGGGGACCCTCTCGGACCTGCTGCGGAACCCCAAGCCCTGGAGTAAGCTCAAGTCGGGCCGGGAGACTTTCCGGAGGATGTGGAAATGGTTGCAGGAGCCGGAATTTCAGAGGATGTCGGCGCTCAGGCTGGCAGGTAGGGCACGGCACGGTCTGCTGCCGCGGCCGCCCTCCCCACACCTCCGGGCGAGTGGGTGACGGGGTGCTGCGAACACGCGTGGGGACCCCTCGTTGGCGGGGAGCCATGGCGGGCTGGGGCTGGGCCGGGTGTTACTGGCCCGGTTTGAAACCTCTAGAAGGACGGGAAGGAAATTGTATTTAAGGCGAATTATATATTTAAGGCGAACCCCCTCTCTCCGGGCCTGCTCCTGCCAGCGGGAAACGAGGGATCCTGGGTGGCGGGAGCCGGGAGCTGCCCGTTCGGTTGCCCGTCCCCTCGGCGGTGATTTCCCGCCCGGTCCCGCCCGCCGAACCGGCCTCTTGCCCCTCGGGCGGGCCCGGGAGAGCCGCTGGCGGCCCCCGGCCCACGCTCCCCGCCGCCCGTGGGTGCGGGCTGTGCCGCGGCCCCGGCGTCGCTCGTGGAGCTCCTTCGCGGTCCGTTTGGCACCGCCGCTCGGTACCGGAGGAAGCTCCTGTCCGCCCCCCCGCTGCCCCGTCGTTCCCGGCCGGGAACGCGGCTGTGGGGCCGGGGAGCGGGCGGGGAGAGGCGGGCAGCGCCGGGGCTGCGCTCCGCTCCCTCCGGGCACCGGCTGCCCTCGGGGAGAAGAGGAGATCCGCCCCCCCCCCGGCTCCGTGCCCCCGGTTCCCGGCCTGGGTGGGGGTCGGCTGCTGCCCCGCAGCACCGCCGGTGCGGAGGGCAGCGCGGCGGCAGCGCCGTTCTCCGCGGCCGCCCCGGCGGGGCTTGTTCGGCCTCAGGCCGGCGCCGAGCCGAGGCTTTGCTGGAGAAAATCCGGTTTTCTGCGCGGCCGCGCTGTGGCTGCGGGGGGCGGGCGGGGGTCGCGGCTCCGCGCTCCTCCGCGCTGCGCGCAGTCGCCGCGGGGGAAAGCGCCGGGGGCTGGCAGAGGGGTCAGCACCGAGCGGGGACGTACCCGGCCCGACTCGCCACCCCCCGGCACCCGGGGCCGCTCCGGCCCTTCCTTTCCCCAGCTCCTCCGCACCGTCCCCGGCTGAGCCGCGCCGGGGCTCCGCGGGGCCAAGAGCGGGTGTCCGTGGGGTAAAAAACGCGCGTGTATGATTTTTTTTTTTTTTTAAAGAAATCCGAGCTCCCCGTGGGGTCGGGCAGAGTTCGGCCCGCCGGGCGCTCCGCACGGCGAGGAGCCCGACGTTATTTATGGAGGAGAGCAGCGTTCATATGTATTTAGTGTAATTCAGTTGCTCTTTAATTAGGGCAGGGTAGTGGCATCTTTTAGTTCCAGTCGATGCCCTATTGAAAAGCAGTTAATAGAATGCAAATTGTTCCTGGCTTTACAAGGTTCTGGTAAATAAAGATTTAAACACTGCCGCGATCGGCCGTTTAATGCCCCCGTTGTTCGGGCTAATTGAGCAGCGGGTGGCTGGTTTCTGACTCGCCAAAATTTGAAATAATAACCATGATAGTGATGATAAAAATGCGGCCCCGGCTGGGGGAGGCTCGGGGAGGTCCCTGCCCGCCGGTCCGGCTCGGGCTCTGTCCCCGCTGCCATCGCTCTGCTCCTCCCGCCGCGTCGAGCGAGGTTTATTCTCCCCAAAATGTTTGTTATTCCCCAGCGCTGAGTTTTCCTCGGCCCCAGGGGAGCCTTGGAGACATTATTTACGGAAATTAAACTCCCAAATTTGCTGCGGACAGGGTTTAATTCTTTGCTTTCTGCGAAATCAGGGAAAAAAAAAAAAAAAAAACAAACACCAAAACAACACACCAACCACCCCGCCGTGAAGTCGTCCGCGTTAAACTCTGGTTCCCCACCCGGGGCCGGGCTGCGGCTGCCCCACGCCAGCCCGAGCGGCCAGTGGCGGAGAATCGGCCGGGCCCCGGCCCCGGGCGTGGGGAGCCGCCCCGACCTCCCCGCGGCCTCCCCCGGCCCCGCCGCTTTGTTCCCGGCCCCCGGCCCCGCTGCCGCCCCGCTGGGACCCGCTTTCGTTTCGCTCCTTCCGCCGTTTCGTCCAACCGGGCCCGGGGGTGAGGCGGGTTTAAGCCCCTCGGGCTCAGCCCCAGCCCCGGCTGCCCCGAGAAGCGGGGTGATACGGGAGGGGGTCGCACTGGGGGGGGTGGGGGTGGGGAGGACACCGTGCCTGGCCTCCCCGATCGATGTGGGCGAATTCCCCCCATCTCGACCCACCCCAGGGCCGCCAGTCGAGCCTGCTCGTCCCTTCCGGCCGCCCCGGGCTGGAGGGGCAAGGAGGGCTGCGACCCCCCCGGCAAGCAGGGAAGGGACCCTTCCCCCGCCTGGGGCGCGATCGTCTTCTTTCCCTTCCAGCGCAAGCGAAAACACGAGCGTTGAACGGCGGGCACAATCGGGGCGAGGGCTGGTCCTAGTCCCGGTCCCGGTCCCGGTCCCGGTCCCGGTCCCGGTCCCGGTCCTGATCCTGATCCTGATCCTGATCCTGATCCTGATCCTGATCCTGATCCCGCCCGGCTACAGGAGCCCATCTGATGGATTAGTCCGAGCCAGTAAATCGCGGATCAATAAACACGCCGGGTCCCTATAAATGGCAATTGCCGCTTTTCTCCTCTTTCCACTCCAGTTCCCCTTCTCGCCGCCCCGTCCGCAGATGAACCATTAATTATTCAGCCGGGACCCGGGCAGCGCCGCAGCCGGGGGGGGACGCAGCTCCTTCCTGCCCCCCCGGGCTCCCTCCGGCTCCGCTCCCCCCGCGGAGCTCCGTAAAATAGGGGGGTCCCACGGGGAAACATCTGGGCAGCAGCTGGCGGTGCCCGGCCCGTCCCCTCGGGCCATCCATCTCTGCGACCCGCTGTCACGGCCGCTGCTTCCCCCCCCGGCCGGCTCCCGATGCAGCTCTACAAACTTCGTGACCCCCCCACGAGGCCTGCGAGGGCCCGTGGGTGACTGGGAGCTCACACCATGCCACTTTTGGGGGTCCCCGCGCTGCGGAGCGGGGCTCTGAGCCCCCACCTGCGACTACCCCCACCCGCCATCCCGGTCCCTCAGGGTTCTGGGAGCGGAAAAGGCACCAGCGTCGTTCTCGTGGGACCATGTGGGTGCAGGAGCGCTCCCGTCCCCGCGTGTCCGCGGAGGGCGGTGGGTGCCCTCCCGCCATGCGTGTCTGTTGCTGCGCTCCCATCCTGCCAGAGCCCCCGCCGCTGGAAACCCCCTCCCCGCCACGGATTTAGTCCGACACTCGGTACTGGGAAATTCGCTCGTGATTATTTCTCGGGAGAGCGACAACATCGTTGTGTCCCTTCCGCGACAGGGTGGCTGCCCGCTCTCCGCCTTCCTTCGTCCTTAACTCGAACGAGCTCTCGGCTCATCCATCCTCTCCTGTTGTTCCCCGAGACGAGTGTCCGTGGCGAAATTCACTCACTGGCGTGAAGCGTTCGGCCCACGGGTGGGCGGTGAGGCGGGCCCAGAGGAGCCGGTTCCGTTGGGACCCGGCCGCTGCCCGCGCCCCGCGGAGCCAGCGCGGTCCCGAGTGGGCTCCGCGGCACCCGCGAATGCCTCTTTCTGCGCCGAAGTGTTTCCCGTGGCGTGGGGCCGCGGGACCGCGGCCGCGCTGCCCGTGGGAGCCGGCGGCCAGGGGGGACCCGCGGGCTGCGGCCGGGGCGCCCGGGCAGCGCTCCCCGCGCGTGTTCGTTTCCTTCGTCCTCTTTTACATTTTCTTTTTCCTTTCCCTCTCGCCTCTTTCTTTTTCTTTTTTCCCCTTTAATTTTTTTCCTTCCGTTTTTCGTTCTCCTTTTTTTTTGTTATTGTTGTTGTTTTCGTTTTCTTTTTTCCTTTCCTTTCCTTTCCTTTCCTTTCCTTTCCTTTCCTTTCCTTTCCTTTCCTTTCCTTTCCTTTCCTTTCCTTTCCTTTCCTTTCCTTTCCTTTCCGTTCCTTTCCTTTCCTTTCCTTTCCTTTCCTTTCCTTTCCTTTCCTTTCCTTTCCTTTCCTTCTTCTTTTGCTTTTCTTTTCTTTTCTTCTTTTCTTTTCTTTTTCTTTCTTTCTTTTCTTTTCGTTTCTTTCTTTGTCTTTTTCTTTTCTTTTCCTTTTCTTTCTTTTCTTTTCTTTTTCTTTTCTTTTCTTTTCTTTTCTTTTCTTTTCTTTTCTTTTCTTTTCTTTTCTTTTCCTATTTCTTCTCTTCTCTTCTTTCTCTCTTCCTCTTCTTCTCTTTCTTCTTCCTCTCATTCTTACTCTTCTTCTCGTCCTTCTTCTCTTCTCGTCTCTTCTTTATTTATCTCTTCGTTTATATCTTCTTTCTTTGTTTCCTTCCTCCTGTGCCTTCCTCTTGCTTTGCCTTTTATTTTCTTATTCTTTTTCGTCTTCTCTCCTCCGAACAAATCTCCGCCACAACACGAATCGTCGTTTTTCAAAAAAAAACCAACCCAAACCACCCCGAAACTGAGAGCACGATCGCGGGGCGTTGCCAAGGCAAATGCCCGAATGCTTTGGCAACGCCAATAATTAACGCCGCTAATTCATACCTCGAACTAACACACAGAATAGCCAAAATCAGGGACAATATTGCGCTGCGTAAAAACTGGGGATTTTTTTTTTTTTTTCACGAGTTTTGTTTCAATTTCAGCCTCTTTCAAATGACTTTGGCCCAACGACGGCTCCTCCCGTCGGCGGCCACCGGGCACCGCGGCGGCTCCGGCCGCGGCTCCTCGCGACCCCGGCCCCGGGCACCGAGTGCGGCTCCAGCCCGGGAGAGCGGCGGAAAATCGCGGACGGTTTCGCTGCTTTCGGTCCGCGCGTGTCCTAGAGGCGACGGGGAAACGGCGCTTGGGCCGCGGGGGAGCTTTGTAGGTTGGGAAAATAATTATTTCGCTGCCGTAAAATGGGGCAAAAAGAGAGTTTGGGGCTGCAGGAGCCCGCTCCCCCCCCTCGGCACTGCAGAGGTTGGGGAGAAAACACAAAATACTCGAGAAAATACGAAGAAAGAACGAGAGAAAGGAGAGAAACCCGTTTTCCCCGTTGGGAAATAAATTAAAAAAAAAAGGTTTGTTTTTTTTTTTTTTTCTTATATTTCGTCAATTTTTCTTAAATTATTATTATTTTGGTTTACTTTTTTTTTTTCTTTTTCTTTTTTTAGCACTTCAATAACAGGCAACTTTCTCCACCGGCGCGGAGCCGCCCGCCGGTGGCCGACCTCCTGGAGCAGCCGCCGGCGGCTCCGCGGGGGCGGCCGCTGCGCTCCCCTCCGCACCCCCCCGCGCCCCGCACCGCGCCGCCGCCCTTATCAGCGCAGCGGAGCCGCCTCGCTCCGCCCGCGGCTGTTTTTTCTGTTTGCTCCTAATCTCCGCGTCCGAAGGGGCCAATAAACCTCCCGTCGGTTAAATATTAAATGGGATTTTTTTTCCCCGCCCCCGGGAGGAAATAACCTCCCTCCGCGGGAGGGTACAACCCACCCGTGTCCGTGGGGTCCTGCTCCCCCCGCAAACACCGCTCCCCAAATCCCCCTTCGGGGCTTCACTCATCGCTTGCCCAGGAGGGACCCCCCAACCCCGAAGCAGAATCAGCCTTTTTTTGCCACCTCCTCATTTTTGGGTGAGTTTTTGCTGTTTGGGTGGGTTTTTTTGTTGTTGTTTTTTCTTTTTCTGAGTATTCAACGTGGGGGTGACATTTTTTTTTTTTTCCCTCTGTCCTGTCAATCGCCACTGAAACCATAAGGGAGAGATAACAGAGAAGAGAAAACTCTCAGAGTGACCTTTGAATCAATTTGAAAAACCTCATTTAACTGATAAGTCTTGAAAGGCCCAGAACTAATTTGAAAATACATCTATTAAAATCTCATTGCCGCTGCCTGGGAGCTGCTGGGAAGGGTGTGCGAGGCGACTTCCCGGGGTCGGGGAAGCCGGGAGAGCAGGTTTAAGCCCTGGTCAACAAAGAGATTGCAGAGCTGCCTGCAAAATGATGGGGCTTAAACCAGGAGAGAAAATAAGAATATTAAAAGAAAATCAGTCTTTCTTCCCCAGCTGGTGGGGAAAGGAAAGATTTACAGCATTTTCCTGCCATAACCAGGCGCAGAGTCTGGGATCACAGACAGAATATTGGATTTTTTTTTATTTTTTTTTTTCCTCCAGAAAACAAATCCAATATTTTCTCATTCGGCTCAGATGCGGTTGCAGGGCCGGGGAGCCTGCGCCGGTGGGAGCGGGCAGCCGTCCCCACCAGCAGCGGCCACGGGGGAAACTCTGCCGGTGCACCCAGCTCTGGGGCTTCTGCCCGGCTTGCTTGGTGCCATGCAGCCAATGCCAAAGCCCTCGAGAAAACTGGGGGCTGCCAATGGAGAGGAAGAAAAGGGCTGGTGAAGGCAGGAGGAGATCGGAGACAGGGCCTGGGTGCCTGTTTTTGTGCCCTGGGCAGATCCCACCCTGCCCTGGGCACGGCACCTCGCCTCCCCTGGCATCCCTGTGGCATTGTCAGGGTGTAGAGGGACCAGAAATCCCTCACAGAAACCTCCCGGGCACACAGGGGTCCCTGTGCGAAGCCCTCACAGGGCTCATGGTGGGGTGGTGGCAGCCGACGTGCAACACCAACAAAAAAAAAAAGAGGAAAAATTAAAATAACCCCAAGAGCAGAGCCTGGTTCCAAAGGACTGAGGCTTTGCAGCTTGAGGGGCATCTGAAGACCCAACCTGTCCTCCTGCTCCACACCTTGGGGTGCAGTTTGGGTCGTCGCTGCCTTAGGACGGGCTGTGTTTCCCGCAGGAATCGCTGCCTCCCTGGCTGCGCCGGAAGCTGGACTTGTCACCTCCCAGCCCCAGCACCTTCTTGGACGGTGGGGGAAGAGTTTTCCCCCTTTGTTGCCGGATTCTCTGAGGTTTCTTGGAAAGGCTCAGGTGGAGGGAGCCTGGCCCCAAGTACTGATGGAGACATCAGGCAGCTTCGCTCTGCCTGATTCCCCGTATCCATCCACCTGCGCGGCTCTGCCCCAGCTCCCTTTTTGGATCTGAGCACAAATCCTGCAGCTCAGCATCGATCTGAGCCTGTGTCTGTGCCCAGGATGTGCCCCATCAATCTGGGATGTGCCCCATCAACCCAGGTTGTGCTCTTGGCCGTCATCCTCCACCCGCGCAGCACCAACGGCAGCGCGGGGGGTCTGGGGTCAGCCCCTGGCTTTGAAAACTGCTACAAAGGGCAAGTTAGAGCTCAAAATTTTCTCCTCCAGCCCACCTGTCCACAGACAAAAGCAATGCTGGGTGGGTGGAACAGGAGCGATGCAGGACCGTGCTGGGCCGGTGAGCAGCTGGCAGCAGGTTTCGGCAGCCGAGTGCATTTATTACCAGCTCCGTGCAAGACCGTGGCTGTCGCGTGGCAAGATTTTGCTGATTAAACAGAAATTCAAAAATCTCGTACTACCTCAAATGATACAGAGCATCTCCAGCAAGATTTAAACCAAGGTGGCGGCAGACAGGCAAAACGGATGATGGATTTTTTAGAACACTGGTGGTGTTGAAAAATAGCGAAACAAAAAGGCAACGGGGATTCTCTGTTGCTGGAAGGAGGGCAGGACATTTGAAAAATAAAGACCTAATATTAAAATCAAGACACATTTGCACGGACGTGGTTAGGATTTCAAGAATGACCTTAATAACTCTGTCTTTATATATATAGGGATATATATAGGGATATATATCCGTTAGGGATAAGCACCGTTGCTCTAAGTCCTGGTGGTATCTGCAGCGCAAGGTGAGGAGGTCCAGAAATTATTTAAAAGGGATTCAGAGGGGTTCAAGATGTTTCACAGGTGGTGAAGTTAAGGCACGGAGAAGGCAATGCTTTGCCAGAGCAAAAATGGGGCCTGGGGTGCCGCGTGGCAAGAGGACGTGCAT
Source organism: Tauraco erythrolophus (assembly GCF_009769465.1). Classification (NCBI taxonomy): domain Eukaryota; kingdom Metazoa; phylum Chordata; class Aves; order Musophagiformes; family Musophagidae; genus Tauraco; species Tauraco erythrolophus. The sequence goes on along the minus strand of NC_141492.1, from coordinate 1,703,078 downwards.
CCGCGATGGGGGTGGATGAAGGCAGAGGTGACGGGCGGAGACGGGCAGGGATGCAGTGAGGGTGCTCGTGTATCCTGCTGTGGATGCTGACATTTGGGCCCCTCGTCAGGGACCAGTGATGGTCCTTTCCTTCACCTTCTCATCCCCGGGGGTTTTGCCTCCAAGCTTCGCACCACAGGACCTTGTCGCTTCAACCGAAGCGGGCTGTGATTTCCTCCGGCATCATTTCAATGCGGGACTCGGTGTCGCCATGAGCTGAGTTTGGGGAGCTGGGGGTGGAATTTGCTGCCTGGCCTCCAACCTGGGGAATGGTGGGTGTCACCACCACTGTCCTGTGTTGGACAACGTCCCCATTGGGAGACCTGGACCCACTGTCCTGCCTCGGTTCTATACCTCTGTGATTGTCCTTCTTCTTTTTCTATTCCCAAACCCAAGGTATAGAAACCGCCAAGAGGGAGTGACCCCTTCGGGGTCCGGGAAACCATATCACCCCTGGGAGAAGGAGCCAGAAAATCCCCGTGCAGGAGCTTGCTGAGGGGAAAGCAGGGGCTGGTTGTTGAAAAGCACTCGCCGGGACCGGCCGTCATCTCCTTGCTTGCAGAGGAGCGAGGAAAACCCTGATATCAAAAAATATGAAGGAAAAGCAAATTGCAGCTTTTTCCGCTGCTAATGGCACGGGCAGCGGTAACGAACCCGGCTCAGCTGAGGTCTGATCTCGGCCCGAGGAGGCAGCAAGGGGAGCAGAGGGCCGCTGGTCTCCCACCCAGGTTGGAGGAGAACTGAGGTCTCCTACTGTTGGCATGAATCCAGGGAGCCATAAATATCAGGAGTCGGTGGGCTTGGGGCGCGCTGGGACGGATTGGTGCGTGGCACAGCTCTGTGGGGCACAGCTGGGAACCTGATGCATCAGGTTTAGCTGTCAGGGACAGCAAAACACCCAAAGTGGACCAAAATCAGGGGAAACACCTCATGCCAAAGGGGTCTACAAAGGGTTGTGAAAGTGATGGTTGCCCCGAGGACCCCCCGCTGCCATGCCTGGCATGGGGAGGGCACAGCTCTGGGTAGCCGAGAGCCACGTCAGGGCTGTCTCTGGCCACCGGGAAGTGTCCCAAAGTCTGGTCTCTCCTGCCCAAGTGCCACCAGGCAGCTGAAGGGACACAAGTCGTGACTTGGCTGTGGGTCGACAGGTTGAGCATCCTCTGTGCCTCAGTTTCCCCACGTCAGAGCGGGGATGACAGTGCTTGTGCAGAGTGTATGAAGACACCGGTGCAGGGTTATTAGAGCCGAGGAACTCGGTGACACCACATAAAAGGCCAAACCGTTAAGCTGGAACATGAACTCCAGCGAGCGATGCCCCTTTGCGGGAGTCCCGCTCCTCTCAGCCGATAAAGAGCAGGTAATGAGCGAACTTTCTCCATTAGGGATAAAATTGCAAATGTATTGGGAGCTGCTGACGGGCGATGGTATCAGGGGCTGACAGAGATATCAACGGCTCCGCTCTGCCGCCGGCAAAGGCTGCTCCCACTGCAGAGCATCGGAGACCCCGGCGCTCAGCGCCTGTCGCAGGGCCAGGGAGCGCAGCAGCGCGTGGCAACAACAAGCATCCCATCCCTTGCAATTTCTCTGGAGATCTGGCCCTGATCTGTGTTTTTTCCCATCTTTCGAGGGTCCCTTGTTTGCCCTGGACCTGGTATCCCCCCAGGTAAATTACAATCCAGGATGGGGGATGGATCTCTGGTGGGTTTTGCTCAGTGGTTGCTTGGCGGATGGACCGGTGTCTGGCTGAGTTTGGCTCAAATGTGATGCTTGAAAAAGTGCTGGGGTTGGTGCCGGGGTGGTTTGTGCTTCCAAAGTCTCCCCTGGGATGGGGAGGTCCCTTCCCCATCTGCCTCGCAAGTTGCAGGAGGTGAGGAGATGGAGGGAGGGTTGGACAGTGGCACTGCGCTGCCGGGCTGCAGACTCATCCAGAGGGACCCAAGGCTTTAACAAGACGCCTCTGGAAATGGATCCATGGATCAATCCCCTCTTTTTGGGGCCAAACTTCAGGATTTGGATGCCATTTCTCACGTGGAAGGCATTGAACCCCTACCATGATATTCCCAGGGAGCTCTTCTATGGGGGGGCTCCTGCTGGACCCCCCCAAAGCCACTCACCTGCCTGCCCGTGTGCACAGGCAGCCAGAACCGGGACCACGCTTGATTTAGGGCATTTGATTTTCTTTCTGTTGCGTGTTTGTGGCGAGGCGGGTGTGGGAACACGCGTCCGCGTTGCAGCTGGTTTCAGCTTGGGTGGGTCAGAAATGGGGCGAAAGGAGGAGAGTCAAAGACGCAGTGAAGGGTGCTGGTATCAGCGGATGCTTCGCATGCCAAGAGAAAAAAAGAAATTGAAAAATAAGTCATCTAAATCAGGGCGTTCATTCAAAGGAACGCTGATTTCAAACCAGCTCGCTTTTCCCAGAGAAAATCAGAAAGCACCTCCCCAAAACCGAAACAGCCTTTTCCACCCCAACTTGGTGTTTCCCAGCGATTCCTCTGCCTTCGACACCTCCAGGAAAAACTTGAATTATTTCTTTGCTTTGATTTTTGGCCCCGTTGCGAGGAGGTTGCCCCGCCGGTGGGTGCCCAGGGGTGGAGGAGGATCGGTCCCGCTCTCCACAAGAGAAGATGCTGCTCAGTCGATACAGGCAGCGCCGGGACCTCGAGCCCCACAGGTGCCATTACAGCACTGGCCTCTCCCCTGGAAAAGGGACCTTGGGGGGACATTTGGGGAATCGGGGGGCTCTGGCAGCCCCCTCGGCCTCCTGCTCAGGAGCTTTTCCAGTGATGCTTATGGAGGGTTTCTACATCTTCTGGATGATGATTTCATTCCAGGCGGCTCCTCTGATCGCTCTGATGCTCCTGAAGGTGCCGGAGCCTGGCTGGGTACCCCGGAGTGCTGGTGGTGGGAGGGGGCAGCCCCCTGGGCAGAGTCACTGGCACTGGCAGGGACCCCCCCCTTTGGCTGTCTCCTGTTCGGCAAAAATGGGAGAAAACAGACAGGAAGGGAAAGGGCGACAGGAGCGCGGGGAAAACAAAGGGGCTGCTGGGCGTTGGGCTTGGATAGAGCTGTGACACCCGGCTGGGATCCCCTCGCTCCGCTCCTCTCCACCCCTTTCCTCTTTCTTCTCCTTGTTTTCCTTTCTTCTTTTCTTTTCTCTTCTCTTCTCTTTTCTTCTTTTCTTTTCTCTTCTTTTCTTTTCTCTTTTCTTTTCCCTTCTTTTCTCTTCTCTTTTCTTTTCCTTTTCTTTTCTTTTCCTTTTCTTTTCCTTTTCCTTTTCTCTTTCTTCTTTTCTTTTCTTTTCGTTTCTTTTTTAGTTTTTCTTTTTCTCTTTTTCTTCTCCCTTTCCTCCTTCCTCTTCTCCTTCTCCTCTTCCTTTCCCTTCGCTTCCTTGTTTCCCGCCTTTGCCTTTGCCTTGTTTTCCTCCTTTTCCTTTGCCTTTTCCTTGTTTTCCTCCTTTTCCTTTGCTTTTGCCTTTTCCTTGTTTTCCTCATTTTCCTTTTCTCTTTTCCTCTCTTTTTTCCCCCTTTTTTCTTCTTTTTCCCCCCCTTTCTCTCCTCCTTTCTTTCTGGGCTCATTTTGCCCCCAACAGCCCCTTTCCCAGCCAGCAATAAAATGGGGCCAAGAGAAAACATTCCCTTTAAGCAACCCCCCCAAACACCCACCCCTCCAGCTGTGCCGCTACATTTCACTCTCCCACCCTCGGGTTCAAACCCTGGGGACGGGCAGCTCCCACCCAGGGAACAACCCAGGGAATAACCCAGCTCCATCGGGATTAATCCCCCCCTCCTGCAGCCCCTTCCCCTTCACCTCCCTCCCTGCAAACCTGCCCGCGAGCTCCCCGCCGGTCACGTAGCCATCAAACTGATGTGCCAGCAATATCCAACACGCAGTTAAAGCCACTCGTGGGAGTTTCAATAAAATCGACCGGGAAGGATCAATGAGCTGTGCCGGCCCCGGCTCCATCCCCGCATACAGCTGGGGGGGGGTGGGGGGGCAGGAAAAATACCCAGGGCTGTGAAATGGGGGGGGTGGGAGGGAGGGAAGCTGATTACAAATCCATCCCATACTTGCCGTGATTAATTGCTGCTTTACCAGAACGAACAGCTCTGTGTGGGGGTCATTTTTAAAGGCACTGGGGTGGGGGGGGAAGTTTCTCTGCTGTGTTTGGATGGGAGGGAGCAAAAGCCCTTTTCCCACTGGAGTTTCCCTCCTGGCAGGACGGGGTCAGAAAGGGGCAGGGAGCAGGACCCAGGGGAAAGTGGCAGCGGGCACAGCCCAGGCTGGTCGTTCCCCCCAGCCCCAGCAGTGATTTGGGAGCTGGGAAGAGCCCTCCCCAGCTGCTCGGGAGCATCCCCGGCTGCTTTGCAGCCACGAGGAGATGCTGAAACCCACCCAGCTGGGATCACTGGTGTCTGGGTGCCGGGACCCCGTCGTGGAACCGGCCACGCTCCCAGCCAGGGAATCGCTTGAAGCCAGGGAATTGCTTGACGCTCGGTTGCCCAGCGGGGTCCAGGTTTCTGGCTGCCCCTCACCCTAAAACCCCTCCCGGGAGCTGCCGCCTGTGCCCGGGCAGCCCCTTCACCCCACGTGCAGCCGGTTGGTGCGTCCTCCCTCGGTGCTCGGGGGTCTCGGTCCCTCCCCGGAGGTGCCCGGCTCCAATTAAAACATCATCCATCGTTACAGCGGCCGCGTGTAATCCCTGGCAGATCAGTGCAATTACTGCGGGAACTGCCTGGGGAGCTGCGCTAATAACGCCGGAGCGGTGGATTAAGTGTCACTGGCTTAGCGCCGGCCGCGCCAGCCCCACGCGTGGGGGGACAGCGGCTGAGCCCCCCCGGGGCGGTGGGTTCCGAGGGGTACGGGGTTGCGGGGGGGCGATGGGCCGTGGGGCAGCCGCTGGGCAGCGATGGGACACTGCAGGGCCATGGGGCAAACAGCGGCTCCCCGCCCCGGAGGTGCCATCCCCGCGGCTCCCGGCCCCGTCGTCCCCCCCCCCGGGACGCGGTGGACCGCTCCCGTCCCGTGTGAGCGATGCGGCTGGAACGGCCCATCTCCCTGAGCGGGGGGGGGCGTGGGGGGGGGGGTGGGAACAGCCCATCTCCCTCGTGGCGAGGGGCGGCCGCAACGCGCCATTGGGCAGCGGCGAAAGGGGGCGGGGCGAGCTGTACCACTGCCACCGCCCCCGGGGGGGGGGGGAAATGCTCCTGTCGATCCGCGGGGGGGCGCCAGCGCGGCGGGGACGGCCCGAGGTGGCTGCGGGGAGGGGGGAGTGGAACAAACCATTTCCCGCCGGGCGGGGGGCACCGGGCGGGGGGCACCGGGCGGGAGCAGAGCTCTAAAATGGCGGCGGGGCGCTGGGGCGGGCCTGGCACCTCGGCCCCGCCGCTCCCACGGCCCGGCCTGGGGCAGGTGCGGCTGAGGGCGCTGTGCCAGCACCAGGGCTGAGGGGCAGCCGGTGTTGCCCCCGGGCCGGGGCGCCGGGCAGGGTCCCCTGACGGGGGCTGAGCCGCCCCGGGGTCCCCATGAGCGGCGAAATGAGGAGCCGTCGTCCCCAGCCCCCTCCTCAGCGTGGGGTGACCAGCCCGGGCACGTGCCCGCCGCGCTGGGCGCTGCCCAGCAGCACGGGTGGCTTCGTGCTGGCTGTGAATAGCCAGGAATTGGGGGACGCTCGGAGCCGGGCTGCGGCACCTGTTGAGGTTCGGCTGGAAATGGCCTTCGGAGCATCACGGCCTTCCGGAGCGGGGCATGGTGGCAGGGAAAGGCTGGGATCTGGGAGCTCCGTCCTGCTGTGGGCTGCGGGCACGAAGGGGTAAGCTGAGAGCGAGCCGTGTGCCCGCTCAGGGCCCCCCGCCTGCCTCCAGAGGGTCCCAGGCCCTGGCGAAGCAAACCTTGAGCCCCCAAACCCGGAGGATTACAGATTTTTCTGGTTTGCACAGCACTGCAGGGCAAGAAAGGCAGCAGCCATTCGAGAATTGACTCAGCCAAGCCCTAAGGGAGCTTGCCATCTCACACCCGATAAATCCGCCTGAGATGGGATTTAATCAGGAGATGCGGAAAACTGTCGGGTTCTTTTTCCCCTGCTACTTTTCTCCTCTCTCCAGCAAATTTTCCTTGGTTGATAACAGCTCTGGGCCCTCTCTGGACACCATCTCTCCACTGAGAGCGGCTCGGGAGCAACGCGTGCTCTGATGAAATACGCTTCATTGGCTGCTGAGCTTGTTTATTGTCCCTGCTCGGAGAGCCAGATCCAAGAGCTGCTGAAGGCAGCGGGTGTTTGGCAGGAGGAACCTGATGGGAATGGGCTGATGGGAGCCAGAGGGAAATCCTTGCTGCTCCTTTCCTGCATGAAGGAGCGAGGATGGAGGTGGACTGCGCAGGACCCACAGCAGTGTGGGTTGCAGGAACATACAATCATAGAACCATAGAATGGTTTGGATTGGAAGGGACCTCAAAGATCATCTAGTTCCAACCCCCCTGCCATGTGCAGGGACACCCTCCACTACACCAGGTTGCCCAAAGCCTTGAACACCTCCAGAGATGGGGCATCCACAACTTCTCTGGGCAACTTGCTCCAGTACCTCACCACCCTCAATGTAAAGAATTTCTTTCTTATATCTAACCTAAATCTGCCCTCTTTCAGTTTAAACATCACTTGTCCTAGATTCCCAGAATCCAAGATTCCCCTAAATTCTCCCCGGATTCTGCAGCTGGGGCTCTTGCGCCAAAGCTGAGCTCGAGCAAGTGTCGCTGACTCCGAGGAAAACTTATTTCAGAAGCTGGAGGGATCCCCACGTCCTCCCTCTCTCCCAGAAGGCGACGACCTTCCCCTGCCGCTGCCATCCCTCGCGGCTCTGCCTGTTCCTGCCTGCCACGCTGCCTGATTCCGGCACTTCATTAGCACCAATTTGCTCTTGTCACACTAAGTGGCAATGACTGGGGAGAAGAGTAAGGAGAACGGAGCAGCTGGGAGGACTCCCAGGGCACCTCTGCCCAGCCCTGCCTCATGCCAGGCAGCTGGTTCGGTCCTGGGCTGTGCTGGCAGCATGAGCACTGGGCAGCTTGTGATGGCAGTGGTCTCCACTGGGACAATAAGAAACAGCCAACTTTGGTCCAAAAAAAAAAGACCTAGAAAGGGAGGAAATGGGACAAATGGGAGAAGCGGCTTGGCCAGCAGATGTGATGGCAGGGCTGGGGGCTGAGCCTGGTTCAGCCGGATCTGGGGGAGACCGGAGCACGGCACCAGGTCTCCCTTTGTGAAAGTCTCTGGAAAAGTGAGTGAAAAATCAAACCTCTGCAGAAAAATGCTTTTAATGACAAACCCACATTTTAAAGTCATCTGAAGCTGTTTATTTCTGTGTCCGTGAGAGGGGTCTGATGCAGCCAGATTAGCCCAGGGCTGTCTCTGGTGGGACTGGTGGCAGCTTACCTGAAAAGGACAAGAAGAAAAATAGGGCAAACCCAGAGGGATGGAGCCAAGCACACCAGCAGCCACCATAGCTTCTTTGTGTCCCTTCACCTGCCCTCAGACCAGATAAACTCATCTGCTTCAGCACTGGGAAAGCTGAAAATGCTACACCATGAAAAACCAGACAAAGCTTGAGAAGTGCAGGAGAGGCAAAACGAGGCATCTCACGGGGCTGGCGTCGCTGCCGTGCCGCACGTTTGGGTGGATCTGCTGGTCCCCTCTAGCCTCTGCTGGTCCCAGCCAAACCCCTCTCTCGGGAGGGACAATCCCAGGCGGAGGACTGAGGACTTGTGCTTCCAGTTCCAGTCCCTTTGCTGTGTCTGCCAGCCTGCGCTGCTCGGAAAGCCCCTCCTGGGCTGTTGGGGAGCGGGCCGGGGGTGGCGGTGCCGGCAGCTGGCGATGCCTCACAGCCCCGTATGGGTTGATCGGAGCCACTTGTTGGAACGAGCCACCGAAACCCTTTGCAAGGAAAAGAAAATGCACCCAGCAACGCCGAGGCGAGCGCTTTGTCTCATCTCATCTCCTCATTTGCAGCATTCAAAGGAAGATTTAATTTGCTGGGCTCGGGGAAGCGGCTCACCCTGCAGCGTGCTGGCTGCATACCAATGACCAGGGGCTCTCCTCGCGCCTCGGGACTCATCCTCTGGCAGCTCCCAGGGATGCCAGCGGGGAAGCCGGTCCCCAGCGAGGCAGGGCCACGTGGCACAGCGCCACGCACAGCACCGGGAGCTCTGGCCGGACTGGGTCACTCCGACCCAGCAGGACTGTGAGGCTGCAGCTCTGCAGACAGGTCACAGCTCCTAATTGCATCCTCTCGGGCTCTGGACACACGACTTCCAAACCTGCCAGTTTCTAGAGCAGGGCAGTTTTTACTACGGCAAGGCTTGGAGCCAGAAAGTCGTTTGGTTTTGGTTTTTTGTTTTTTTTTGTCATGTGCTGCTGAAGTCTCGCGGATCGCAGGGTTACAGCGTTGCTGGGTCGCATTTACAGGGATGGGCAGCACGGGGCAGGCTCTGCCACGGCGGTTGCGTGGTTGACACTGCAGCCCCCTTTGCATGCGTGTTCGTTAGTTTTTGAAATCAAATGGGGTTTCAGGAAAAAAAAAAAAAAGGCAAAAAGAAAGTTGAGGTTTGGTTTTTGAACACTCTTTCTTCCTGCATCGTACGCTGCTGACTCTTCCGTCAGCGTTGAGTCTTCCCAGCTGGAGAAGCCTGTTTGTGGGAAATCTCTTTGGGCTCTTTTCCTTCAATGTAAAGAACTGTCAGACAAACCTCTTGTAGTTTCTGAGTTGCCCCAGCTCTGAGCATCGCGGCTGGCCCAGCTGTGGACCAAAGGATTTCTGTTTTGCAGATGAAGCCACTCGATCTCTGATCCTGTCTCTGTTCCAGCTTTGGGGGAGCAGATGCCATAAGGTTAATTCAACTCGGGATCAGACACCACTCTGCTGTGGGAGGCACTGGGCTCATCCCAGTTTGGCCAGAGCTGCAGTTTCTGAAACCTTCCAGAATACCAGGGCAGGGTCTGAACCAGTAACACCCATTGCACAACCCTACACCCAGCCCCCCTTCTCTGTGAAAGAGCCTGCTGCCCCTTCAAGGAGAGGGGGAAACTGAGGCAGCCCAGGGGCTAGACCCATATCGAAGGCATGGAGAGAAGCCAGCTTTGCTCAGGGCCATTTCCCACCTGGTGCCCACCAGTGGAATAGCCCATTCCACCTCTGCACTGAAGGAACCTGTCCTGACCTGGCCGACCACATCCAGGTATCCCCTCTCCATCCATTTCTCCACCTCCCTTGGAGCCTCTAAGTGCTCCTCAGTCCCCTTGCACCGCTGGGAGCAGATCTGACAGGGAGAAAAGGAGAAAAGCTGGTGGGTTGGTTTTTGTTCCCCCTCACCTCGCTTACAGCCAGCATGCTGGCTCTGAAAGCCCCTGGCTGTCTTTTGTGATTTCAACAAATCACCAGCACTTAAGCAAAGTGGGCAGAAAATTACAGGTTGTATTGCAAGAGAATGGAGAGGGAGAGCACGCTGGGGCTGAGAAAACAGAGGTTTGGGGGTATAATAGAGAAACCAGTGTCTGGCGGGCTGCGGAAGCCTGCAAAGCCATCAGGTATTAGTTAAATGCTTCGCGGAGTTCACGCTGCGAGGCATAATCGCAGCTTCTGAACAGCAGCCATTTGATTGTCTCTATTATGTCCCTTTAGAAATGATTTGGGAGATATTTTGCTTTGAGCTGTCAAGGTTAAGTCAAGGAAAACGTGCTCCCTCTGACATAAGTCTCCAGGGAGGCCGAAATCTGCTGGGGGAAGTGGGTGGGATGCCTCTGCTTTCAGAGGGCTTTCCTGCTGCTTTTCCTCCCGGGGTTCCTCCTTGCCTTTGCTCCCTGTGGTTCTTCTGCAGCCAGGTCAGCTACCTTAGGGATGAAATACTGCTCGGATTGCGTGCCTGGTGTCTAGAAGGAAGAGGTTCCGTGTGATCACCTCATCCCACTCTGTCTGGCATTCCCTGCTTGTCAATTCTGGACTTGTTGGTTGGTTTCAGCCAAACCTGGCTGAGCTGTGGAGGTCTCAGAGGTGCAGATGTTGTGAAATGAGCTGGGAAGAGACAGAGGAAGGAGGGAAAGACCTCCACTGTGGGTGAGCTCAACCCTTTACTGCCCAACAGAGCATCCGCCCTGGACCTGGAGGACCCCAATCCATCTCTCCCACTGTTGGTCCTGGTACCACCAAGGTCTCTTGTGCTCAGGACGAGCAGGACAAGCCGGGGAATAAATCCTGTGCTTTGGGCGTTTGCTGAGGAGATAACACAGAGCAGGGGTGGAAGTGCCCTGAAGCCTGTCCCCATCCCCACCGACTGGCCAGGCCCAGAGACCTTGGAGGGACGTGACCGAAGAACAAGCATTAAGCCAAGGATGTGTCGTTTTGAGCTCGGGACTTGGAAAAAAAGGATTTTGAAGCACGAAGTAAAACCCTCCCTCTGTGCTGGCCTGGGCAGGAGTCAGAGCTGTGCCCCTGACTGTCCCCTGTCCCCAGCTCCCACCGCTTGCGGGGACACGGGGACGGCCACCGCCAGCCTGCCTGGGAAAGCAGCGCCCGGGGGATGGGGAATAGGAAAAAGATCCTCCGTTGGGGGGTTGATGGCCGCCGTAAATAGATCTGACCAGCGTCACTATCGATTTCTGTTGTGCGGAGCTGTAATTAGATTGAACTGGGGAAGAGGGGTGTTGGGCTGCATCAGCAGAAAAAGAAATTAATAAATAAACAAACGAGCACAGGAAATGTGGGATGCGGCCACCGCCAGGATCGCGGGCCAAAAATAACGGGGGGACCAAGGGGCGCGGAGCAGGATGTCACCTCTGTCTAAGCAATACTGGGCCCCGGTTTTAATGCTGGGGCGGTTTTACCAGCAAGACCCTGATGGTTAGCGTCTGCCTCGGAGCTTCGAGTTATTAATGGGCGACTGGTTTGTAGTAATTACTTCTAAAAATTGAGTGAGGGAGGGGGGAATGTGAGGCTGAAAAGCTGAAACGCTGGGTCTGAGGCTGGCTGTGCCGCTCCGCTGGTGGGGGTGGGTGCCAAGAGGCAGGAAAGCAAGACAACAACCTGCATCCCAGTGGCTTTGCTGGGGTTACAGCTGGGTGAGCGCGTGCACCGGCGAGTCCCGTGGGGTTACGGATGTATTTACACGAACCTGCACACGATTGTGTGTTCCTGGTGTCGATGTAGTGCAGGTGCCATCCATGCAGAGCAAAAGCCACGCTCACGGGGAGCGTGCGAGGTGCCCACCATTGACACGAGGTCTCACCCGTGCCACCGGCACGGGGCCGGAGCCGAGCATGCTGGGGGAACGCCGGGAGGGCACGCGTTGGGTGGGCGAGGGGTCTGGCAGGGTGAAGACACGCTGCTCCGAATGTGCACGTATGGTGGGAGGGGGGATTTTTGTCGTTTGCTTTTGGGGGGAGTTTGGGGGGGAGTGTCTTTTTTTTTTTGTTGTTTTGTTATAATTCATGTCTGGAAAAAAAGTTTTCTATAAAGGCTTTTTTTGTTTGTTCTTTTTGCAAGCATCTGATGGTCATAGGGTAGGTTTCCACTAAACCATTCTCTGCTGGCTGTTTGAGTAAGGTACCCCTGGGACAGGGTTCCCTGGCACCACCCGGGCTCAGACTGTCCCTTGTCCCCAAGGATGGTGGTTTGCAGCCAAACCTGCCTGGGGGGGAGAAGGGGAGGGGAAGGCTCTCGACTCACCATCCTTACCAGGGACGGCTGACTTTGCCTGAGTGTGGTTGGTTGTGCCAAGCTTGGTGCCTCCTGTCCCCTGCCCCAGTGGGAGCAGAACCGATGGCTCCCACCACCCGCATGGGGATGGGGTGAGGACCGAGCCCAGCAGCTGGGGAAACAAGGCTAAATATGTTGCATAAATTATCTGCTTCACCGAGCTCTAGATCTCCCCAGCTTTGGGTGGAAGGGGTGGATATCGTCCTTCTCTGTTAGTTCGAGGTGATACAAAGAGGACTTGTAGCACAGGCCAGCTAAAAAAAAATCAGAGGAAGACCTTCCTTATTCTCTAGTAAGGAAGAAGTGACTTCAGACACCCTCCCGTTACTCCTAGGCCATGGGGCTGCCTACCCTTGTACTCAGCCTGGCCATGGAGGTGCGTCTGTAGAGCAGGTAGGTAGGTAGCCTGAGGGGAATACTGTCCCGTGGACCCAAGTTGCTGTTGCATTGCTGCAGCAGCAGCTTTTAGCCTTGGCCTCTGGCAAGGTCTGTGCACCAGGTCAGAGAGACTCCTGGAAGTGGGAAGCAAGTTGAAATCTGTCATCCAGCAACATTCCGACAGCAAATGTCTCGACAGACCAGTGCCCTCCCTGCAAAATCCTTTGGAAGACCCGAACCAAGAAACCTCAAAATCTGAAAACTGCTGCTGCTTGGGGCAAGAGTTGGGCTTTCCTCAGAAGGTCTTTAGACCACAGTTTCCTGACTCTTTTCTGAACTTTCTAGGAGGAAACTGTGTGTCCCCAACCTTGGAGGGCCAGATCCATGACCTGCCTACCCCATGGGCGTCTCGTGTTCTCGCAGTGCCCACGCACATTTGAGTAGGAACTGCAGCAGCAACCTCCACCAACCTCAATTATTCTGTAGTTTTCTAGAAAAATATCGTAGCAAACGGCTCCTTTTCTCACCGTTCCACCAACAGTGCGCTTAATATTCCTGCAATTAAAATTTATGTATTTACCAAAAGGTGGGTACTCACCTCCCTCCCTCCCTTGCACGCAGCATGGTGGTGTCAGGGGGGCTTTCCTGGCTCCTGGCAGCCTGTCCCCGTGTGACAGCACCTCTGTCCTGACCTACTGCCCAAGCCAAATCTGTAGGGAAGGCTTTTAATTTGGTGCTGGATCAACCTGACACATGTGCCAAAGGATCCAGTAGCAAAGGCGCGTAGGGGAGACTAAAAGTCCTGGAGCTTCAGGTGGCTTAGGCTGTTCTTCTGCCTCCAGAGACAGGAAAACCCCTTCCCAGAGCAGGTGGAACCATCAATGGTCCTCCCAGGCTGTCTGCCGTGGGATGTGGTGGCTGCAGACCAGCCTTTTCATAACGTCCCTGTCCCGGGCTCTTCCCTGCATTTCAGAGGTGGCAGGTGGATGTGATGGCCAAGAGACACCAGTTCCCTGAGTCCTCCAGTGAGATCCATAGAGGTGACGAGGAGGTGAGGGAGACCATGCCAGAGTGCACCAAAGGAAGGGAGGCTGATGGATGACCCCCACAATTTAGGGATGGAGCAGGTCGCAATAGCCAGGCTGTGGGAGCAGAGTCAGCCCGGGAGTTTCCTCGGTCTCTAGTCCCAGGGTCAGCTGGAGATGCTGAGACTTGGGCTTTTCCTGGGCATCTGAAGAGTTGATGGGCTTCACCTGGGCTTTTCTCATACTGATGTTGCAAGAAGCTGTTGTTCCATCTCAGCAGATGCTCAGGAGGCATAAGGAGGAAGAGGAGAGAGGTAGTCGAGGGAGTGGTGGGCAGCAAGCCAGCAGGTTTACTGGAGGGAAGGGCCTGATTTTTGGGAGGCAGCCAGGCAACCTGCAAGCGGGCCAGGGTGGTGGGTGCCAATTAATGGCCCTGTTCTCTCTTTTGAACATCTAGCATGCAAACGCAAAGAGCAAGAGCAGCAGAAAGACAGGAGCCTGCAGCCCAAGAAGCAGCGGCTGGTCTTCACGGACCTCCAGCGCCGCACCCTGATTGCCATCTTCAAGGAGAACAAGCGCCCATCCAAGGAGATGCAGATGACCATCTCACAGCAGCTGGGCTTGGAGCTCAACACCGTCAGCAACTTCTTCATGAATGCCCGCCGGCGGTGTATGAACCGCTGGCAGGAGGAGCCAGGCACCAACCCCGGAGTCCCCTCTTCTTCTACAAGCACTTTCTCCAAAGCATGATGTTCCCCAGCCCTCCCTGCCCCTTCCCGGACATCCTCCTCATGACAAAGCCAACCCCAGACTCACACGCATGCCCCGAGCCAACTGGGGTGGGTGCTTTTGGATGCTGCGGGTCCATCAGCCTCCCAGACCCTCAGCCGGGCCTCACCACTGGACATGGGCCTCGTGCCACATCCTGCTGCCACGTTGTCCCAGCTTGTGGAGCAGGGATAGGGTTTGCAAACAGGTCAGCTCCGTCCCCAGGAGGACTCGGAGGAAACTCCTGTGGAGCAAGGGATGACGTTGGATGGAGGGGGAGCAAGGTGCTGTTTGGAAGCATCCCTGGTCTTTGGGGGCCACAGAACCTTGTCTTCACCTGCCCGCCAGGGTCTTTGGGGAGAGAGGCACCCCCTAACTCCCCATCCAACCTCAGTCTCTGCTACAGCCACCCTTACGGCTCCCACGGTGGAGGGGTAAAGGTGGGGGAGATACAAGAAGTGGAGTCATGGGGCTGGGCTCTGGCACAACTCCACCCAACCAGCGCCAAACCCTCGGTGATTCAAAGGTGGACGAGCAGGGAAAATGCTCCCCATGTGTCTGGAGGGTGACCCGAGGCTCCTGCCAGGTCTCTGGCTGCAGAAGCTTTTTGTCCCTGAGGTGCATCAGGGTTCCCCGCAGCAGCCAGACCCTCCCTGCCATTGACACACGCGCCTTTCTCTCCCTCAAAGGTTTTGAAAACCTGGTCAAGGGCATTCCTGTAGCCCCAGTCTCCTCCATGGGCATCTTCCTCCGACCCCTCCTGCCCCACCACCCGGAACACCCCCAAGAGCACCCACACACCCCAATTCCCCATGCACACACGCACCCCGACCCACGAGAGCACCCGTCCCTGGATCCCTGCCGGAGAAACTCCACGGCAAAGGAGACGCCTCGCCGTGGCCACCTGCCTCCGTGCACCCGAGCATCCCCCAGCGCCGCGGCCGAAGGGGGACCCGCGGCTGCACCGCGTTGCCTGGCGCCCAAGCAGGTCAAAGAAGCACATTTTAGCTACAGAAATCGGGTATTTAAAAAATAATAATTGTTTGGAAGGAAATGGGAGGAGAGACTTGGAGCAAAGGATCTGATCTTTCCTGGTGACTGGCTCCACCATTCACCGCTGGATTTCTGGTTCACTTTTCGGTTGAGGAATGGACTCAGACAAAGCAGATTTGTTGGCTTTGTGTCTCGCCCCATCCACCCCTCGACACACACTGTTGCCCCCTCCCGTCCTCCCCCCCTGCCCCTTCATCTCTGTTACCAAAGAAATTACAAAACCAAAAACCCAACAACTCAAAAATTCCCTCCTGGGAAACCGACGTCGGTGTACGGTGGGAAAAGAAAAATCCGAGGGATCTGGTGGCAAAATCCAGCCCTGGGTGTGAGAAAGGGGGAAAACTCCCCGACGAGAGCGAAAGGGAAAAAAAACAACCCGAAAAAAAAAAAAAAGGAATACCAACAGAAACCACAACCAAACAAGCTCAACGCAAAGACCGGCAACTTACCAAAAAGACGCCAGATATTTTTTTTAATTTTTTTTTTTTTTTTGTGCCAATTAACAACCTGCCTTAAAACGTGGATTTCTGGAGCGATGGTACTAGCTTCAAAATGATCGTTTCCTCCGAGCTCTCGATGGTGACTTGTGCCATATAAAAAAGCAATTATGAGGCCAAACCTTTACAATCAGCCCTCATCCCAGCCGCCCCGTGGGCTCCTCGCCAGCCTCGGTGTCCTCGGAAGGAGCAGGAGGTGCCGCCGGGGAGAGGGAAGGGCTGGGAGAGGCTTGGGGAATGGAGGGGAAGGCAAGGTCCCCTCCTTCCCCCACCACTTGGGGAAAAAAAACGAAAAAAATTCCTCCAAAACCAACTGTCAACCAAAAAAAAAAAACCCCAAAAAAAGGGACACTGTTGAATTTATGCGGGTAAAATAGTACCATCTGTGTTCTAGCGCTACGGTTTCTTCGATTCACTTTACTTTGAGAGCGATCTGTTGCGTAACAGGAAGGCACCTTGTTGAAAAGAAGGAAAAAAGGAAAGGAAAAAAAAAAAAAGTGTATGCGTTCACCAAAAAAGCACCCCCCCCAAAAAAAAAAAAAAGAAAAAAAAGAGGAAAGAAAGGACAAAAGAATGAAAAAGAGAGAAAAAATCAACCCAAAACCCTGCACACGAAGCCCTGACTGGCCGCGGCCACCGGCTGGGTTAGAGGACGTCTTTAACCAAAGAGCTCCTGGGGTAGGTGGGCGGTGGAGGGGTTGGGGGTGTCAGACTGGACACAGTCCCACCAAACTAAACCAGTTTATTGCTGGAAAGAAGAGGGTGGGAGAGAGGGATGGCGAGAGGGAAGGAGCGGGAAGGGGCAGGTGCCGCTGCGTATTTTGCCAACCACAACCCAAGAATCGAACGGCAAAGCGAATCTCATCCCCCCCCAGGACCCCGCTCCCCACCACTGGTCTTTTTTTCCCCCCTAACGTTGTTTCTTCTTGTCTTGTCGTGATGTGGTGACGATGGTGGTGGAATCCTGAACCCCATCGAGTAGTTTTCAAGGGCTGAAAAGCCAGGAAGGGGGCCTTGGTTTGGGAAGTGAAAAAACACACAGGAAAAAAAAAAAAAAAGGGAAAAAAAAGGAAAAGAAAGGAAAAAAAAAAAAAAGAAAAGGAAAAAAATTTAAAAAAGAGCAAATGCCACAGGCCCTCAAGGATGCAAAGACATTTCTAGTGAGAACCCGAGAATAAAGGCTACCTCACTTGAGTTTTCAATTTTTGTGATTTGAAAATCACGTCTGATACCAAAGATTTTGTTGCCTTGTCTGGTCTGTGCTGGAAACGCCACTTTCCCTGCTCCCCGCGGATGGGCCGGCCGAGAGCCCCCCAACCCCGGCCGAGAGCCCCCCACCCCTTACAGCCCCGTCGAGTCCCCCGAGAGCGAGTGAGAAGGCGAGCGAGCGACCCCGGGATGGCAGCGTGGTAGATGAGTGCCTTTTTCTTGTACCAAAGGTGTGTGGCCATTTCTTTGCTCCTCTGCTTTGACCCTGAAGACTCACTATTACCTCAGCTCTCCAAAGGGGATGGATTCTGGCACCTCTTGTAGTCTTTGGGTGTTGGGATGGAGAAAAAAGACCCCAACCCTTGTCCTAATTGAAGAGAAAGCATCCCCCACCCTTGCCGACGGCTGGGGGAAAGGTGCTGGTTCCCTAGCGTGTCCTCCAACCTGGCGTGGTCCCCACGGTCCCTCTGTCCAGCCCCTCTTGCCCCCAGGAGCACTGACCTGGTGTCCAGGTCCCTTCCCGTGGGACATTGCTCCCAGGGAAAGGCTTTGCTCTGTGTCCTTCGCCAGCCCAGCTTGGTGCTGGGACTCTGTGGAAGCCCACGAGATGAAGACATGGGTTTCATCACGGGGTGTTTCTTCCTTGCTCAGCTCAGATTTGGACTTTGGTTTCCCTCTTTGGTAGTGCAGGGAGGGTTTGTGGCATTTCTGGCTGGAAAGACGAAGGCAGGAGCAGTGGAAAGCCTCACCCTGGGCTTTCTCCAAACCCCTCTTTTAAGGAACAGTTTGGAGCTGTGAAACCTTTCAGCAGGAACCATTTCCAAGTCCCCAAATGGGCATTTTTGGTTTGTTGGGGGAGATAGGTGCAGCCAGGTCTGCTCCACTCCACTGCTCAGCTTTAGCAAGAGGCAACGGGAAGACCCCTTGGAGAAGATGTTCTTCCACAGCAATCTCCAGAACGTCTAGTTTAGGGAAATCTTGGCTTGACTTGTACCTACTTGGTTCATGCTCTGGCCAAGGTGACTCCTTTTGAGTTGGACCAAACGTGCCCAGGACCAACCCCCATGGTGACAGTAAGCCCAACCAGGACCCCCACCGGGTCCTCCATCCCACTGGGCAATCCGACAGAGCAGGTCAGAGCATCCCTGACCCCACCACCTCCCCATCCCCCCTTTCCCCCTCCAAACTATTGCCTTGGCCAGAACTTGCCCAACCCCGTGGCCGCGCCACCCCACTTCTACCTGATACCCACATGGCTTGTGATACCAAAGACGTTCTCTATGCAGGAGAAAGCCTTCTTTTCCACCCAGCACAGACCTTACAAGCCTTTGACAATGTTCTCTGAAATACCTCAAAATATTTAATGTATAGTTTATGTGATAAAAAAAAATTACTTAGCTAGTTTTTGGAATTTGTGACTTGAAGCTTTATACTGTTAAATTATAATTTTGCAGAAGACGGCATGTTCTTATTTCTTTGACGCGTTCAATGGGAGACATATTGAATGTTAAGGAAATGAAAGCTGGATAGTTTCACGATTAAAAAAAGAGAGAGAGAAAGAGAGAGAGAAAGAGAGAGAGAAAGATTAAAAAAGGACCCTTGGAGTTTACAGATTTCATATTTAAACAAGTCCTTTTAAAAAAAAAAAAAGAAAAAAAAAGAAAAACTAATAATGATGACGATACCTTTGCGTTCAGATGTGTTACTTTCTCTGAGTCATGTCGTACAAGAGTATTTATTATATGTGTTCTGTGTTCAAATGTAATTTAAAGAAGACAAAAAAAACCACAAAAGACAAAAAAAAAAGAAGACAAGATGAGAATTTGATTTATGCATGAAAAAAATATACTCTTTCTTGAAGTAATGTAATAATTATTCGGGGAGGGGTGGTCGGGTGGGAGCGGGAGGGGACAAACTGTGCTTTTTTTTGTCCACGAGTTTTCGGTTGATGAGGACTTCTCTGCATGGATCACGTTTTTTTTTTTTCCCAACTCACACAACTACGGGAGAGTCATCGTTTATCCCCCTCGGTTTCTTCCTTCGCCTCTTTTCTTCCCTTCCTCACCCTGAACATCGCGTGGCAGTCGCGTGGGGAGGCAGGGGGCTGCTTGGAGGACCCCTGGGGAGGACGAGGCACGTGGCACGGCCCCGTGCCTGGCAAACAGGGCAAGGGGGTCTGGGGCACGGGACCCCGACGCGCGCACCCACCCGTCCACTCGCCGCCGTGGGGTCCGGCTCCTCACCGTGCTTTGGGTTTGGTTTTTTTTGGCTTTTTTTTTTGCTTTATCCAGCTCTGTGGGTCAAATCCCAAGTGCAGATGAGAGAAGGAGAGACAATCAGCTGCCACAACCGGAGCCGGCAAAGCCACGGGGCTACTCGTGTGCTCTGAGACAAGGGAAACGGCCCCTGGGCACCCCAAACCTCCCCCCGGGGCTGAGACCTTTCCAGGTGATGCTCCCAGGTCCCCATCCCTTGGGGTGACCTCACAGACCTGCCTCTGCCCTTGTCCTACACGGAAAGAGGCACTGAAGATGGTGCTGCATCAACGCCCAACTGGAGCCAGGGATGGACTGGAGTGACCCATTGCTGAAGTTTTTCTCCCCAAGGATGTGGTTGGATCAGAGGTACCAACCAGTGTCTGCCTCTGCCAAGTTTTCCCATGCCACCCAGCCCAGCTCTTGCCCTGCACAAAGGCACCTGCTCTGGCCGAAGGGTTAAGAAGAGTCCAGTCAGTGGAAGAGGTCCTGGAGGACCCCAGCCCACCGGCAGGTCTCAGGGGACTTTGGAAGGTCTCCCTGCCTGCTGTAGACAGCCAGGGAGCTTTCTGCAAGTGTCCAAAGACCCACTCTGGACAGGGCTGCATCCCCTGCTCCTTCCTCCCCCTGATACTCCTCCTCTCCTTGCTTGAAGACAGGAGGAGAGTAGCGGTGAGTCACGTCTTTGGAGATCAGGAAGGTGATGGGCACCCGGGGGAGGCAGTGGTACCTACTTCTTTCTGCTTCCTCACCATTACCAGCACATTTACCTCAAAATGCTGATTCTTCAGCCTCTTCACTGCTCCACCCTTCACCTCCATCACGAGAGATGGCCCCAAAGCTCAGCTCACCGTGAGGAAAGAGATCTCAGCTTCTTCAGGCCCTACCAAAGTGGCCCTCAAAATCAAAGTAGTGC
The DNA here is from genome assembly GCF_009769465.1 of Tauraco erythrolophus. Classification (NCBI taxonomy): domain Eukaryota; kingdom Metazoa; phylum Chordata; class Aves; order Musophagiformes; family Musophagidae; genus Tauraco; species Tauraco erythrolophus. The sequence goes on along the minus strand of NC_141492.1, from coordinate 1,683,200 downwards.
ATCTCTTGTCTAACGCGACGTCCCGGCAGCCTTCGCCTTCTTCATGGCCAGCACTGAGATGCTCAGTACCAGGTGGTGGTGGGAGACATGGGACCCACTGACCAAAGACCTGGGTTTTAGGAAGAGATGATGCTTATTCCAGCAGCACAATTTGTCTACTAACCAACCCTCCTGTCCTCTGGAGAGCTCTGCATTCCCTCCATGTCCCGTTTCTTCCTACGAGATCTTTTCCAGCATGACAAGCTTTGATGCTTGGAGGCCAAGACCTCATTTCCAACTGCAAGAAGGTCTCACTGGGCTTGGATGCAACTCGCAGTCACAAGTCCTTGGACCTTATGGAGACCAGCTGGTTTCCATCACGGGACATGAACTGAGTGGCTTGGGGAATCCTGGAGAAGCCAAGAGCCGAGTGCTCTCCCCTGGTCTCTGTCCGACCAGGACTCGCTGGATCAACCGTGGCCAGGCTGAGCCCTGCCCCACACCAGATCTGGCTGTGCCTGCTGCCCACATCAACCAAAATGCCTTTGAGGAGCAACTTGCCATGATACCAAAGATATTTTTTTCCCCTGCAGGTAAAGACAATCCGAGCTCTGTCCTAAAGACAATTCTCTCAACCAGGGTTGCCCCTGAAGGGCGTTTTTGTGCTGTGGGGAGCAGGAGCAAAACCAGGGCCCCAGGAGCACCTCTGAGGGCGATGGAGAGCGGACGGTCAGAGGGTGAGGAAGAGGAGAGGACCCAGCATCTCCCACTGAGACCTGCTGGTTCAGCCTGGCCACCGTGTCCTACTTCAGTTGTGGAAGTTTTCAGGGATTTGGGTCACTTTGTTACCCATGATGCACCCCAGGCACTCTGGTTCTACCTTGGGTGGAAGTTTTCCGCCGATGGCTTTTGTGCTTTGAAGACCCGCCGTTGGCAGCGGGGCAGCGCTGTCCCTGTCCCACCGGGCGAGCAGGAGGAGTGCAGGCTCCTGGGGACGCCCGGCCGGCTTTTAGCCATTGCCACATCGCGATGGCACAGCCAGAGCTGAGCTTTTCCTGCTCTGACGATGGCTCCACTGATGGGATGTCAGCGTGGAGATGGCCAGGAGCTGGCATTTCTCTGTGCCAACACATGGCTTTGCCCAAAAAAAGTCCCGACCCGTCCCTTTTGCCAAGCATCCGAAGTCTGGGTGGGGAAGACGATCGGCTCCTCATTACCTCTCTCCCCAACCTGCTTTGGACACGCTGAAGACGCCGCCGGGCTGGGTTGGCTGCCGGCACCGTGCCAGCCGGCCGCCCTTGGCACCGCCGCGCGCTCCCAGCGCCAAAGCGGCTCCTTTTCCCTTGTCTCAGAGGACACCGCGGCTGGGGCCGCGCCGGCAGCCGGCGACGGGGCTGGACCTGCAGACGCTGCCGCGCAGAATCCGGTTCCTTTTGCGCCTTTCTTTGTTTGGGGTTTTTAAAGAGAGGAAATTAAAAACGCAAAGAACAAAATTCAGGTTTTGTGGTGTTTTTTTTTTTGGTTGTTGTTGTTGTTTTTGTTTGTTTTTTTTTTTTTTTTCCCCCTTAAATTTCTAAAGGGAAGAAAAAGAAGTCAGACAGAATTAATCCCAGCCAGGAAGAATCCGCAGCCTTGGGTTTGCCAGTCCAGCCACCTCCTGAAAACATCGCTCATTTTTCTGTATAGCAATAGGCAGCGCTTGCCTGCGTCCCGCACGGTCCGAGGGCAGCATCTCTGAGTTTTTAAATTACTTTTTCCTTCTACTTAAATCAATTTGTTTGTGTTTTTTTTTTTTTTTTTTGCTGCTGCTTCATTGTTACTCTCATGGGATAGGTTTTACTCTACAGCAAAATGCAATTGTTACTCCTCTATGTCTTGCAACTATATTTGTTTAAGCTATTTACAAAGGTTAAAAAAGAAAAAAAAAATAAAAAAAAGAGAGTCTTATGTGTCAGGCACTTTATCCAAACTGTGCTGTGTGCTCTGGAGTTTGTTCCTTGTTCTTTGCAATGACTCACGCAGGGGAAGTTACCAGGAAACTTAACTCCAGCCTGTCAACAGGTTTTAAAAGAGAAAAAAAAAAAAAAATTAATCTCTATTTGTTCATCCTCTACTGGTCATGACTGTGTTGTATTTCTGCAGCTTTCTGTTTCTTCAATAAATTATTTTCTAGTCATTCACCCCGGGGTGTGTGTGTGTGTCCCGCGGTGGGTCCGTCCCCTCCTGACGCTCGGGCAGGAGGAGACCTGCTCTGGAGGAGCAGCCCCATCTCAACCATCTCAACTCCCCTCCCTACACCTGGCCTGAGAGCATCAGGGGTTAGATTCAGAGACGATCATGCCCAGGCAGCTGGGAAAGGTTCTCCCCTTCCAGTTTTCCAGATGGGAGTTGCAGGAGTGAGAGTTTTCCCAGAGGAAGCCTCAGATACTTTCATTTCCTGGCACCCTCCAGCACCCTCTGGCCAGAGCCCAAAGAAAAACCTTTAATTCTCACCAGCTCGGCGCAGATGATGCCAAAGCACTTGTTAAACAAACCCATCGAGTCGCACGTGCTGTAGGCAGGTCCAAGCCCCTGTGGCTGATTCAATTATTTATCTTTTTACTCCAATATCTCACCCTACCCAGCGTTTTTTGCCACGGCACAAATTCTGGCAGGTGGCAATGAGCCGGTGGCACCCACCGAGGGGCCATAGGACCTTTCCGTGCAGCTTTTCTCCATTGGTGACATAATGGAGATTTACAGGAGAGGCGAGAAAAGCTAAAGTCCTTTTAATTAAAAAATAAAAACAATAAAATGGGTGATCCGGTTGCCGGTCAGTTGTCCACATCTAACTTCTCCAGCAGCCACTGTTGCTGTCCCCAAAGCGCGGCTCGGCAGGATGCGCGCTCGGCGCAGAGCTGATGCACCTCACCCCCATCCTTTGCCCTCCCACCCCCCCAAAAAAAATACTTTTCAGGGCTTTGCAGCAAACAGCCCGTGGCCACAAGCTGTCCCCAAAGACAGGGACACCAGTCCTGGGAGAGCAGGATGTGGCTGTGTGAGTCTCGTGCAGGGATGGCAAAGACAAGGCGGTGGAGATGGTGGGGAGCGACGAAAAACCAGCAGGTCATCAGTCATGTATAGGTCCTCCTCCAGAAAATCGGGGGCATTTCAAAATCCGGCTGCTCAAGTCTGATCGGTTGGGTCGATGCGTGCCGAAAGCTGCGGGTGCCGGATCCAGCCCGGCGTGCGGAGGGCGGCCGGCTCTGCCCTGCGCTCCGTGCACCCGTTGGAAAACAAGACGAGGGTCCTGATGCAGCCACTGCAGCTCCACCACCCCCCAGCCCCTCCGCTGCTCCTGCATCAGGGTGTTTTATTAATTTGGAGGTGGGATAACGAGCCTGAGGCAGCAGAGATGTTGTTTGTGGGTCCAGCCTGGAGCAGGATCAGCCCGGGGCAGGAGGAAGCCCTGGGTTTTCGGAGGCTCAGCAGAGGGAAGGGGGCTGGAGTGCCAGCCAGGGGGTCGTGGGGCGAGGGGCTGAGCGTGGCAGCTGATGCGAGTGGTTCTCGGGGCTCCTGCAAAGTTCACGCACACACTGTGTAAGAGAGACGAAGCCGCTGGTGGGACACGTCCCGGGGCTCAGCGCCAGGAGCAGCAGCCCCCCAGGCTGGGCCAGCCCCTCTGCAGCCCCAGGGGCTGCCCACGCTTCAAAACCATCTAAATAAGATTCAGAAAAATGCCCATGAAACGAGGGAACCAGCCAGTTCTCTATGCCTTGAGGGCACCTCTGCTGTTCCAGCGTGGCGGAAGGTTGGTGCCAGCCGGGCAGCTACACCGAGGGGCTGTGGAGGGAGGACCAAGCCGGGGTGGTCTCTGGGTGCAGGAGAGCCGGGGCGGTGCTGCGGGTGGCCCCGGCACGCAGGCTGTCCCCACGAGTGATGAGGCCGGCGTAGCCTTCCTGGTGGGAGAAGGCGTAGCTGGAGCGGCGGTGGAAGGAGCCACGAGGGATGCGGGCACGCAGCTCCACCGAGGGTTCCGGCTCCCGCCTGGCCTTCAGGCGGATCTTCTGCAAGGAGACGGGGAGATCAGGGATGTGGTCACCTCCTGGGCAAGACCTCAGCCCAAGGAGGGACATGCAGGGAGAGCAGGGACACCCTCCACCAATGACGTGATGGGATGCGCAATGTAGGGACCCTCATGGGGGTCTTCAAAGCTCCCAGAGCTCTGGAGCACAATCTCAACCCCTTCTCTCATCTGGGACCTGTTTGTACCACTGACAAGGTACGACCCACAGCCCAGATGTGGGGTGAGCTTTGGTGGTACCAAAACCTCCACCAGACCCCAGTGCCTCCGAAGCAGCAGCTCCAGGGATTCCTGGAGGGCAGTTCCTTACTGCAGCCAAAAGCAGACCCTCTCCAAGAGCTGGAGTAGCTCTTCCCTCAGGGCCTCCTGTTGAGCCGTGAACTGGTATGGGGAGAAGGTCCTGGAGCCAGACTTGGGCACCAGTGTCATGAGACACCACCACCAGTTGAGTGGTGCCACCAAGGAAAGGTGACATCCCACTGCCACAGCCCAGGCAGTGACTTCCCTGGGGATCCTCTCCCTTCCCATCACCAGCAGTGCCCTGGCCAGCCCCAGACACTGGTGCTGGCAGGAGGCAGACCCCTCCCCAGGCCAGGCCCCATGCAGCCCTCACCTCCTGGATGGTGGTTTTGCTCGCGATGGTGCGGTACAAGCGGACGGTGAGCGAGGGGATGGTGTTCACCACCAGGGACAGCAGGACCACGAGCAGGACGTAGGGGTCAGTCAGGACATTCCGGCTGGCATCTGTCAAAGGAAGAAGTTGATGGGTGATGTAGGGACAATGGAGAGGACAGAGGGGACAACTGTTGGGGACCAGGTCCCCACCCACAAAAGTGCTGAGGGATCTAAAGAGGCACCTAAACTGGCGTCAAAAATCAAGACAGCAAGATCGAGAAATGATGACAAAGGGATGATCTACGAGGTGGGAAACAGCTGGTAGCACCAAGCCCAGGCTGGGCTCCCCTGGCTCGGGGAAGGAAAGGACCTTGGGGATCCCCGGGGCATCTCACCTGGGAAGCAGAAGATGGTAGGGGCTACCCTGAAGGCATCGATGCTTTGGGTCAGGAAGGAGAAGAGACAGAAGAGCAGCAGGCTGGCTGTGACCGTCAGGAAGGACAATGCTGTCCAGAACTTGGTGTCCAGGATGATCTGCAGGGACAAGGGCAGAGCACACAGCGTCTTGTGGAGGCTGCGAGAGGCATGTGAATGAACGCTCTTCCATTCAGCCTCTCGTCCCGAATTCCTCCCTTGCCCCAAGGGAGATCATCTCTCAGCCATAAAGCTTCTGGGGATGGTGTCAGAGAGGCCAGGGCTGCAGTCCCTGAACATCTGCCCCAGGGCCAGGATGCAGAAGGGCAGATCGGCGCTCACCTCCACGAGGACCGACAGCAACGCCGACGTGGCCACTGTGATGGCAAAGGACTCGTAGTCGCCGACAGCCCTGCTGCCAACGCGGTCCTGGAAGGCCCAGAGCGCGATGTAGAAGCTGGCA